>NC_092802.1:22077458-22398672 GCF_918797505.1 Bemisia tabaci | reverse complement strand
GAGAACTAACGAGCACACCCCATATTTTTCACCTCCACATAGGTCTGTTTGGTAGAAACACGTCCAATTAGACCTCGAGTAGTGTGTGTTTCTAATCAAAATTTCACGTAAAACAAGTCGAGAACAACAACTCCCCCTCTGTGGTCCAATTTACTGCAAGGAGAAAAAACTTCGGTTATACGAATCGAATACAGTCGTAAATCGTAATAACGTTTTTCGAGGGTAATGAAATCAGAGCGTTGTTTCCTAAAAAACGTTATTTTGAGAAACGCCTTATCGAGAAATGACCAGTCGAGGCTTGAAATAATAAACGTTCTTACAAAAAAAACGTTATTTCGAGAAACATCATAACGAGATACGTCTGTTCTTCGGTAGGCGTTCTTTCAGTTCACGGAATTTAACCTTAAGTTCTGGGGACCGAAAAACGTCTACGGAAAAATTCAGTTCGTAAAGCTGAAGGGTTTTTCCTCGTGTGGCACAATTTTCGCGCAAAACCTTGAGAGGAGAGCTTCCTGAAAGCCAACCATAAATAGAATCCAAGTTTCACATTAAGGTAAATTTGTTGCCCTTAGGCAAATAATCAACTTAAACAGGAAAGCATTTGATTACATCAAGTACAAATGCAGTTGGAAAGTCCCCCTAGAGCCGCAATGAAATTCGTTATATGCTTAAAGTTGTGACATACAAAATAATTACTTCACGAAGATGTAATATCCGTTGGAACAACTAAAATTTAACAAGCAGTAAACATCAATTATTTCATTAAAATAACAGGAATGTCGCTGATTTCTTAATCATGGACTCAATCTATCTCTAAAAATGGTTTGGCAACCCTGCTCATGTATATGTATTCCTACCTGTCCTTGCATTAAAAATGTGACTGAATATGAAGGTGGACGCCCCTGTAATCTAGAGTACCTGTATAGCGAGAGTATGGACAGATCGCTTCATGCAGGGCTTAGGGCCCAAAAGTGCAGCCACCCTTCTAACCAACTTCTAACGCACAAAATTTCACTGCCAGTCTGCAGATTCCAATTCTAACCATGATGGCAAAGAATGTACAGAAATGAGCGTTCTTCCGCGAAATTGAGTAAATTTATGCAAAAACTGAGTCAAACACGTGCTTAATAAACGACGGTTCGTAACAATAGTATTAGTAAATCGTTCTGGATAATTGAAATTCATAGGTTGGCTGCATTTCTGGGCCCTAACTTTATTCGCAGAAGCATCGGTGAAGGCCTGATGGATTTTCGGAGTTTCACATCTGTCCATACTCTCGCTATACAGGTACTCTACTGTAATCATGCCTTATGCAATCGACATTGAGAGCTTTCTGTGAGCTTTGGGTTTAATTTTAGACAAATCCGGTGGCATCACGAATTTCCCTCAAAACTTTACGTGGAACTAGTTGATTGAATCGCAAAGCCCGCGCTTTCCCAAAAGCTTCTTTAGGAGAAAATGTCTGCATGTGTGGGTGTATTGTTGCAGTAGAAGTGTATCCAGTAAATTTGTTGCAGCGTAGACGTGCATGTGTGATGGTGAAACCTGTTGCCAACACAAAGTTCCATGCACTATTGGATCAGCTTCACTATTCTGTCATCTCGAGGAAAAACGCTATGCTGCCAAATTAACCCCGATAAAATATTTATTTTTGCAGTAGTTTTCATCATAATTCTCAGACACTGTAGGTTGAACTGCGGGCCAAAATCTCTGAAAAGTTTGAGGAAAAACATGCTCAATGTTTCCTTAAAAAATATATTTTATCAAATAAATTTTACAATGTCATTAGGCTCAGACAGTGTTTTCCCTTAAAATGTTCATATTGTCCTGGATTGAGAAGCACAAACCAATAGGCTATTATCAAAGCGTAGCGTGCATTGCGATTTATCGATTGGTCTCTCATTTAAACCTATGAAAAGGATTGATAAACAGGGATTTCGCCACGAAAACCTTAATAATCGATTAGCCAACACAGCCTTAAATGAGGAAATATAGATAATAGTTCATTCAAGCCTCGTCACTGGCCCTGGCAGGCAACTGGACATTTAGAGGAAGCGGATTTGACACAAAGCGAGTAAAGTAGTTTTGAACCATTCTTAATACAGGCAACACTGGCAACACTGTAGGCAAATTTTAGCAGCGCTTTCCTCGAACTCCTTTTTCGTCCTTAAACTTTAAATCGCTGTCACGGGTCAATTGCAGGACGTTTGGGTAATCTTTGCGGCAAATGTTGCAAATTTTACCCCTGCAAGTTGTAATTTTATTTATTCTAACCCTCATTCCCTCACCTCTTAACATACATCTATGAAGTTATACGAGTTTTTGAACCATTCTCAATACAGGCAACACCGCAGGCAAATTTTAGCAGTGCTTTCCTTGAACTCATTTTTTCCCTTCAATTCTAAATCACTGTCAAGGGTCAATTTTCAGGATTTCTGGGTAATCTTTGCGACAAATTTTGCATATTTTACCCCTGCTAGATGTAATTTTATTCATCTCATCCCTCTTCCCTCACCTTGTCACATCTTAACTGCGTAGCTCCTAACCCTCATCTTTTTGAAGAAAACTAAATAGCATAACTCGACATCATACCTCGAATCGTTGTGACTTCGGGAAGTTTACGTAGGAAGGAGGTGAGTTCCGGTGAATCAAAATATCATTTAGCATTTATCTGGAATTTATTTATAGACTCAAAGGGATGGAAATAGAGAAATTGAAATTGCCGTCGAGTCTCGCAGTGCTCATCTCTTTTCGCAATCGATAGTCGTAAGTTTAGGGGCGTTCCCAATCTAGCTTCGACTTCGCAAATTGATTTCGTGGAACTGGATAAAACCATACAAATCGTGAAGGTTTGAGTGGTACCCTCTCGAGATAATTATCTGCACAATTACGCGTATTATTATTTCTCTGCCTGTATTTTCCTCGGCTTCTTCTCGTTTGAGCACATAACGTTATCGCCAGTTGCGTAGCGTGCTTTGTGAAGTATCGATTCATCTCTCATTTAAACCCATAGAAAAAGATCGATAAACAGGGTGATCGCAACGAACACCTTTAAAATCGATTCTTTACTATAGGTTTGAATGGGGGTAATATCGAAAATCGATCATTCACACTTCGCCATTGGTTATCAGAGGGAAAATATGGAGTATCTCCTACAGGTGAAACTGTCAATTGACGCAAGTAATTATACGTGTACTTGCTTCCTGTCAAGTTATAGTACCTAGAAAGAGAGAGCGTGTACTTGTCGCTTCATGGAAAGCTTGAGGCCCAAAAGTCTTGTCAGCCTTCCCACACGAAGTATTCGAAACTGAGACGTTGCCATCCCTCACTTACAATGGTAATTTTTCAAGTTGGCAACATTGTTTTTCCTCTATTCAAATCCATTGAAAATATCGATATTATGTGAGGCAAGCTTCTTCACCAAAAATCGATATTTTTACACGGATCTAAATTGAGGGAAAACAATGTTGCCATTTTTCAAGAATTGCCACTGTTTGCATTGAGATATAAGCAGATTAGCTCAGCTAGCAGTGATCAGGAGTGAAATTTGATTGTTTCAAATAGCCTAAAGCATTATCAATCAAGACTCCACGAACAGTTTTTTTTTTTGATGTAGCTAGAATACGACCAAAAATTATTTGAACCGCGTTAGTAGAAAGAAACCAAGCCACATCAGCTACTGCTAAAAACTGGGCAGTTTCAGTTTTTATAAGGGAACTTTTGTGCGGATTCCTTTGAAAATGTCAAGGAATATTCTTAAAACTATGCAGAAACTTCACTGAAATTTGCACAAGAATCTGCAAAACCGTTTTCATTTAAAAAAATTGAATTGCACAGTTAATTTGCGTTCGCTAATGTTGATTGGTTCCTTTCCCCGTAACACGGTCTAAGGCTTCCATTCCATGTACGTCAAAAGTTCCGGGATTTAGAACTTTTTTGTTCCAATTTCTCTCACTCCATGACCGTCCAAATTTCCGGGATTCTTTTTAGATTTTTAAAAGTTACGAAAAAGTGTCGGGGAACGCAAAAGATCCGGATCATTTTGGGAATTCAAAAGTTCCGGGGAAAATTGAGGCAAATCTCAAAAGTTCCAAAATTCGGTGCTAGTTCCAGGAAATGGGTTCAAAAGTTCCGGAATTTGAAACTTTTTGCTCCAATTTCTCCCACTCCATGACCGTCAAAAGTTCTGGGATTTTTTTAGATTTTCTCAAAAGTTCCGAAAAAGGGTCGAGAATGCAAAAGATCCAGAACATTTTGGGAATTCTAAAAGTTCCGGGAAAATTCCGGCAAATCTCAAAAGTTCCGTAATTTGGTGCTAGTTCCGGGAATTGGGAGCACTGCTCTAAAATGATAGCGCGGAACACCGCTAAGAACGTCAAACTGACAAGATGAAGCAATGCGGTTTTGAGGTTTTCTGCAACGAAACATCATGTATTGAACAAAAATGATGAAACATGCACTGGGGAAAAAAAAAACACATTGGATCTAAGGTTCAGACTCTTAAAAACATCGACAAAAAAAAGTACTCATGATTCAATCAAAATCTAGCTTAAATCAAGAACCAAGCCCCTTAATTTAAGCGGATTTCGTTTGGATTCAAGCAAAAATCTGATTGAATCAAGAGTATTTTTTCCTGTCAATGTTTTCAAGAGTCTAGACTCTATAGATCCAATGTGTTTTTTTTTTCCAGTGTGCTAATTGGTTGCCTTATTGATTCCTGCCTTATTTCCGGTCTTAATCTAAAATAAAAATACGCTCAAAAAATGAAATAAAAAACCTCAGATGGAGTCACGGTGTTTTTGATGTGGACGTCAAAATGCATATTGAACCATGCGAAGTACCAAGTTAGAACCTTTTCGTCAGGAGTGATAAGTTAGACAACGCCGCAGCAATCCGAAGCATAAAAATGCAGCGGCCGTGCAAGTAGCTGCGAGTTGGGCAAGAAAAGCAAAGAAACTGTTTACTTTGGAGTTGCAATCCCATAATTTAGTTATTTCTAACTGCAAAAGAATAACAGAGGCCGGGACCCGCTTCGTGGAAGGCCGCGCGGGTGGAAAGGTTCAAGGGTTTGGATTGGGGGTGGGGGTAGTTCACCCCACTCCTCAGCAGCGAGACTAACTGCTGTTGCATTCAACGGGGGAAAAATATGACGTCATCGTCTTTTTTTTTATTTTTCGGGGGAAAAAATGTTTTTTATTCATCGTGTTGAGTGCAATTTAACGGGTGAGTGTTTTTTGGCTTTTAGACGTTAATCGGAAAAGATTTGGTAGAATTTGTTTATCGGCACACCATTTTCGAAACTGTTGTAATATTAGGGGCTACGCCCCCTGAACGTTTTGCAACCCTTACTGGAAAAAAAACACATTGGATCCAGAGTTCAGATTCTTAAAAACATCGACAAGAAAAAATACTCTTGATTCAATCAGATTTAAGCTTAAATCAAGAATCAAGCCTCTTAATTTAAGCGGCTTTCCTTTTGATTTAAGCATAAATCTGTTTGGTTCAAGAGTCCTTTTTCTTGTCAATGTTTCCAAAAGTCTGGACTCTAGATCCAATGTGTTTTTTTCCCAGTGCTGTCGCGTAATCGTCGCCTCTGTAACGTAATGGCGTATCTGATTTCCACGTGAGCCTTTGTGGTCATTAATATTCCAATTTTTTTTCAATTTGCTCTCAATTTTTCTCCCAATTTCCTTCCAATTTTTTTTTCAAATTGTTTTTTTCTTCCAAAATGTTTTGTGTGCAGCATATTGCTAAGCTCTCTGGAGCTCAAGTGAAAATAAAGATACTCCTTTACGTCAGAGGAGCAACAAGATAAGTAAACGCACTCCTATATTGAAGCAAAAGGTTACACAAGTTTTACGTATATCAGGATCCTTCAGCATGAGTGCCAAGAGTAAATGTATTAAGTGTGGACCCTAAAACACGATTTAGTAATGTCACAGAATTCATGACAAAAGAAAGAAAAATGCGCTCTGGTTTTTAATATTTTTATTAAATACCTATAACCTATGTCGTGTTGTACACAAACTGATTACAATCTCAAGTTTTCAGATAACTCTTAAAACAATATTATGTATCAGGATCCTTCAGCATGAGTGCCAGGAGTAAATGTATAAGTGTACACTCTAAAACACGATTAAGTAATGTCACAGAAGTCATGATAAAAGGGAAAAGACGCATTCAGGTGTTTAAGATTTTTACCAAATATACAATAACCTGCCATATCGTGTTGTACACAAACTGATTTGCTATCTCAGTTTTCCAGATAACTCTCGAAACAACACTATTTAAGTGTAAAACACATTTCATGCGTAATTTCATCGTCACTATAATTTAAACTCGTTGAGAGCCGCGATCTCAAGGTTATATCAACTTTTGCCGATTAATAAGTCTTCAACTATTTAGCTGGCGTGATTTCAACTCAAGTTGAGATAACCAGAAACTCATTCACCTTAACTATTCCGTAGGGAAATAAGCAACCCCCGCCAAACCTTTTCTCATTCTACTGACCAATCCTTGAGGTTGAGGGGAGGTCGGAAGTGCGAGGGAAATTCAAATGAAGAGCTTTTATGTTTCCTGCAGCTCAACGCCCCATTCTATTCACACACAACTTTCTTGCTAATCTATAATCAACGTGCTGGCTTTCCCCTTGATGACTTTGAGATAATCTCTTCTCTTGTTATTTCTCTTTGCATACCCAGACATGCTCATGGTTGCGAGAAACCCATCAGCCGTTTTTAGATTCTCCGAGACTAATTATAACTCTTCTTAGACCAGCAGATCTTGCAGTTAATTTAAAAAATAAAGGGTACTTTTTATTACTAACCAGTGTTTTAGATTAAATTTGAGTGTAGGATTATTTCGATATGAAACTTTAAAACACGTGAATCTTAAGTTGGTTAAATTTAATTTTCTTTTAAATTTTCCTAAATTGAAAACGATTCAACGTTATGTTATTAATCGAAAACATAGGAAAATGCGGAAACAAGGCTAAAATACAAAATACAAAGGCAGGACGTTTCGGTACCTTACGGCACCATTATCAACTGCTAAAATTGAAAAGAAAAAAGAAAGTAAAATAAAATTATGTTTTTATGACTTTCATGATTAACTCCTGGATGTACATAAGTAAGTTGAGAAGTTTCCGTAATTTACAGTCGTTATGTCGATTCGTTCTTCTGAAGATAATTTAAACAGGAAAGAATATTTTGAAATACTCTGATCGAGGTACGCAAATTTTTAGTATCACTATATGTGCAATAATGAGAAAATATAAGAAATTGAAGTGAAGCGAGTTTTGCACACGCTGTTTTACTTGGAGCATGTATATATCTGACACATTCCAAAAGAATGCAGAGGAATGCAAATACCTGTTCTCAGGAATTCTCAGAATGTGTCGTTGAAAGCAGGAGTACTCACAGAGAGATAAAGCCTCGCCGACAATAATTTAATTCAAAGCTTTGAAGAACGGTAGAAAAAGCGGAAAGCTAATGGGTGCGCAGCGGAAGGCTTTTGAGCTTAGTTGCCTGAAAAAAATGTCTAAATTGTAAGTAATCGGGAAATGTGGTGTAAAGTCACCAGACATTTGCAAAATCGTTCGCAAGAATTGGATAACAGTGAGACCTGGAAGGCAACTCTCTCTTCGAACACTTTTATTATTCATGTCTGAATTGTTTGAAAGCTCACGGAGATGCGCACTGTAATGGAGTCTGGTTATGTCGCTGTAATAAAACACTTCCAAAACTTTGCAAATTTCCGCCTGATGCCAAATCTACCATCCATTTGTGATGAAGTCGGCAAAATTTGCTTGAAATTGGAAACTTAAATTTTTCATTACGTAATAAAAAACTAATTTAGGGTGTAAAATATTAATTTTTAGTCTTTGATCCTATATGCTGTCTATCAAGAACAGCAAGACGACATTTTCAAATCATTATTTGCCTTATTGTAAAGTATTGTTACAAGTGTTTGTAATGAACCATTTCTGAAAACTGGCAACAGTGCCTTTAGAGTTTACCATAACGTTTCTCCCTCTCTAGACACAAAGAAAATCATAAGTGCTTGCAACTTGTTCGACAGGACGAGAAGAAAAATTCTCATCGAAATTTCGAAATTAAATTTTTCCTGCCAGCTCAGCAAAAATTACTGTTCTGAAAATGCTGCCTCCATTGAGTTTGAGTTAGGTCCCTACGCTCGTGAAAAGTGACATTTTGACTCAATACGCACTGATCAAATTTTTTTGTTTATCATTTTTCACTTATCATGATTTAATCTTGTAATCTCATCCTTTTTATTAGAGCACCAAAAACATTTTTCAATTTGTGTAAATTGATGCTGTTTCCCAACGACGACAGAGCATTGAACAAAATTTCAAAAAGAAGGCTGGATTGTATGAAAGGATTGAAAGGTGTATTTAATTAATTGTGATTGTGCGAGGTAAACTTGCTGGCACTTGTAAGCTGAGTTGGTTTGTTATTAGAACTTACAAGTTTGCGTTCAGTCAATGCAGTCGGATCCTTTTACAGGTAGGAATTCAAAAGACGAGCTGTGTGTTTCAGACCTTTGAAACTGTAAACATCACATTCACAAAGCTGATTATGTGAAAGAGGGGAGATAAAATAGTATCGATTTCTTTTCCTCCTTTCAGTGAAAGATACTGAATTGTTCATGTGAGAAAATCGAATTTTTTCGGTTCAGGTGACCAAAGCTTTTGATCATAAAAAATAATTGTTGGTTCCTAAGATCGGAAAGTCCGGCAATCCGAAGCGAAAAAGATCGATGTTCAATTTGAACCAAAGTGCTATCTGTTATACATGTTTTTGAACTTTGTCAGTCAGTTTACCTCCAAATTTGGATTTGATGTGTTACGTGTACGCATTAAGAATACCGATCAAATATAACACATCAATCAAGGAAATTGATTGGTCCCTCATACATATTTAAAATATAAAATTCCTATATTCTTTGGATTTGACGAATTAGCTTTAATTTTTACATAATATGATAATCAAAAATTCAAAAACATATACGTGCTAGGTCAAATTTTTAAATACCTACATAATCGTCCAAGGGAAAATGGCCCGCAGTACACAAAATTTCGTATTACATAAATTGATAACAAAGCCTGAAGGAGTGTCCCATTGAAATGGGACGAATAACGTCCATAATGGCAAACCAAACTGGATCCGGTGCGGTATAAAGTTTCCAGCTCAATAAACATAGTTTCGAGAAAAACCAATATTTGAAGCTTTACAGAAGTTTGTTAAGCTCAGGGCAGGAATTTTAGTAGCATGTAGAATTTATTCTCTCTGATTTTCGCGAAAAAATTAGGGCGGAAAGGGGAAGGGGGAGCATAGGTAGCCACAACTTTCTGACAGACATCATGGAAAGCGTCCTAAGACGGTACACGGACTTTATGTCCACTTTTTTTACGTCCACAGACTTTTCGTCCAAAATGTTTACGTCCACAGTTCTAGAGCCCACACTATTGTTAAGTCCATTACTTAAAAGTCCACCAAGTTAAGTCCACAAATGTAAAGTCCACTAAAATCAAATTCAAAATTTATTTAATCTCCAAAATCAACAAAATCCAAAATCCAAAACCCCATTGCCGTAGTAGGCTTACAGTTGCTACTTACCCTCAAAATGAATTCGCCTGGCATCTGAAACGACGCACAAAGAGAGAAAATTCAAAACTTGGGAAGAAACGTTGCTGAGATCGTGCATATTGTTTTCTCTGGAACTGAAATGTCTTTGCTCCACGGGTTTGTACTGGGAAATTTTCTCCAAATTTTAGTCCCGTTTTCACGACGAAAATCGCAATTCTCGAACTACAGAATTCCTTTTAAATGAAACGATCAGTCGCACAATCTTAGCACCTGATGGCACTTTTGTTATTGAATTCCCACTTATCCCGAACCGAGACGATGATTAGAGATTGAATCAGGGTCCTCAGGGAATTTTCATATTTCTCCTCGAAGCATTAGAGGAGGCGTACATGCAGAATGAGTTTCCTGTGATTTGTGATAAGATGAGTGACAAAGGCATGGCCTGCCTTGCGATAAATCGATCGATCTGCCGTATAAACCTGTTGAAAAGGGTCGATAAACAGGGTGTTCGCGACGAACGCGGTAATAATCGATTCTTCACGATAGCTTCAAATGGGGACATATCGATAATCGATCATTCACACCTCCCCACTGATGAGTGATTGCCCATCACAATGTGATTCATCTGAGAATTCACTGCACTGCCTGTTAAGGAAGAATGCCGGCGAACATTCCATATTGTCAAATTCCCTTTAATAAAATATTCATTTTTCAGAGAACTTGTGGATATTAATCCCGTAATCCTAGTTTATGGATCCGGGTTTCGTTTGTATATATCATGTACCTATCATGGTATAAAATAAGAATAAAAATCTGAATCGTAAACACTTAAGAAAGTAAACATCGTTGCTGGAGGAAAAAAGTATAGTTCGTGCTAAATTGTTAATTTTTATATGGTGCATAACGTAAATTCATTTTCGTAAATTGTGAATGGAAAAAAATAAAAACCGAACAATCTGATGCGTTATTCATTCCACACAACTCAGATGGCAAAAAAATGAAAAAGCAATTCAATGGGATATTCAAACACTTAAAATTTGTCACCCAGTAAAACAAGCCCGGATTGTTCGGTTGGTAGGACACTCCATTCGTGATAGGTAGGTCCCGCGTTCAAACCCCGAAAAAGTCGGAAAAAGTTGATTAGTCGGATGGGACGATTCTGGGTTGAGGGATGTACCGGAAGTAAAATTACATCAAAAGACAATTAAATTTCATGAAAGTACCGAATGTAATTTATTTTAATTTGTAGCATTTGACGTACTTGTATATTAACATGATATGTCGTGTTCAATCAGCATGACAGCATGCTGAGTCAACGTGACGACTTCGTAAAGCAACATGATACGGTCATGTTGACTTAACATGACGATATCATGTCTCTTTAACACTTTTTATCTTGTTCCCTTAAGATGCTGTAGCTTGTGCTCGTTTTTAAGACGCCCGTCATGGTAAATCAACCTTGTCCAAGCTTAATGTAACATATTTTTTTTTAGTGTACCATTGTGTCTCATCTCTCTCTTATCATCTATTATAAGTCTACTTGATTTTTTACACAAACCTCTTAATTTGAGCGGATTTCCTTTTGATTTAAGCTTAAATCTGATTGAATCAAGAGTCCATTTTCTTGTCAATGTTTTCAAGAGTCTGGACTCTAGATCCAATGTGTTTTTTTCCAGTGTAACATAGAGTTACTGACCAACTTATATCACTGTGTCAGAGTATGGTAAAATCTATAATATTTTTTTCTCAGTGAACGCATTCGTGAAATTGTCAATTTCAAGAGAGCGCCCGCAGAACATTATTGTAAAATAATCTCGTTATTAAATAAAATGCAATATTGAAACGGTTATTTGAATCTGAGAGATGGCAATATCATCATGCATTCATCTTAATTTAGGTCTGTCAGCTCTGGATAATCAAACCTCTAAGCTTACCGTTCGGAGAATTGAGATCGATTCGCGCACTGCGACTTTGCTCCCGACACTTATCTAATGACTTAAATTACGGCCCTGAACATTTTGCTCCGTTTGCCTCTTTTTTAACGTGAGCACTAAATATTGCAGAGCTTTATCTGAACTTATTAATGAAAACGGAGCCTAGCTTTATTGAGAGCTGTACGGAAAAATTTACTCTCTTTATCTTTTTTATTCCTTTTCCTTTCGTATATGTCGCACGAGTAAATCTCATAATTCCTAAAATAACACGTACCTACATCAGGGTGTCTACGAGTCCGGAATTTCCGGAAAGTCCGGAAATTGTACTGATTTCTTCAGGGCAGTCGGAAGTAATGAAAAAGTGCGGAAATTCCGCAAGAAGGTCCGGAATTTTATTCATGTTTTTGTCAATTTTGTCGCTATATTTGAGCGGGAAATTCAAATTTTTGAAATTTCTCGAATCTCGGCATTTGGAGGTACCTATTGAAAAATACTGAATTTTTCCGTTGAGGTGGCACTGCATATCTTGGGAATGCACTGAAAAAGTACCGTTAAAGTACAAATTTTTGGCCAGTTTTAGTAAACACTCTGCACATTTTAATCCTATTAACGGTTTTTGCGCGTGATTCTTCTGTGAATCAACAGCTGAATTATCCAGCGTTACTCAATTGAATATTATAAAATAAATATGAGCATTGTTTCTCAAATGAGAACCAATTGACATCAGTTGTTGCAAAATTGCATCACATAATTTATTGGCTACTACGAGAATGGTTGCACAATTTCAGGAAATTTACTATAAGGCATGAAGTATACAGTTACACACTCCCTGTCATCTCCAAGAGACTCCGTTCTCTTAAAATAAAAATAATAATACAATTAAAATTTCCAATGAAATTTGGCAACAGCTGATGTCACTTATTGCCTGTTCCTTCTCAAGAAAAACCGCGTAAAAGAGGCCAAAAATCTACTGCACGTTTAATAACTCGGTAGAAAAGTAGCTCATCGCGTTGATTTTATCGTCAAGATCCTGGTCATTCTCACGGCCCAGTTTCTAAGTCAAGTCAACTCAACCTCAGGAGCTTTAAGCTGACCTGTTAAATCCGGGTGTCAGATAAGAATAGAATCTGCTCAAAATAATTTCCGAAACCAAATTCGTACCCTCCCTACTCTCCCCATCATCATTTGTGTTAATATTCCTGCGAGAAAGCTTATATACAACTCATAATGAAGCCTATAAATAAAAAGTTCTAATTATTTTCAACCTTGAGTTCTCTCAGACTTAAAAGTTTTTGATCAATTTTCCTCTTTAAATGTTCATTGTGGGCAACTCTTGGGAGTGTCGACCTCTCAAGCAAGCTAAGCAACTTAACTCACTTTACCTCTGCATTAGATTAAATATGCTGATCGATTATGGAGGGTGATAATTGAATTAAGAATACCCATGTATTTGTTGTGGATTAAAACAATCAATGCTTTTCTTCCTCCTCCTCCCATTTTTTATAACCAGTTAGGCAGCGCCAATTGTTGATATGACTATATTGTTGTTAAGAATTTAAACCTTATGACATTACTGTAGAGAGGACGCACAATACTACAAACATTTTTGACTTTATAAAACACTATGGGCCTGTAGACGCTACGCGGCCAGCAACCACTGAAGAAAAACTACGCACGTAAACATTGTGAAAATATCATGTTCATGTTATTTAAGGAATGAATGGATTCAAAAGTCGACGGGTACATGCAAAAGGAAGCGTATTTATCTCTGATTGCAACGTTTTGCACCACTCTTATGTTTTACTTTTATTCAATGTTTTTGAAAAGCTACACACAGTTTTTTCCAGAGATGTTTCCGCAAATTTTCCTATAGATTTCCAAAAAAAATTTATTTTTGTTCGTTCTGGTTTTTTTCTTTTTTTTCTTCTTCTTCCTCTTTTCTTTACATTAAATTTGCCTTCCCGGACGCCCACACTTTACAAACGGATTCTTTAAGACTGAAAACATCATAATTTCGGGACAACAACGCACAGTAGAACGAGCCTTTCATATCACCTGATCGACTGCTCTGCGTTAGACGCAATGCGAGAAGTATTCATGCAGTCTTGAAGGCGCTAAAATGCGTGTCACGCCGACCGCACTGTTTGGCGCAATGCGTGAAGTATCCTATCCCTCTTGCAGGCGCTATGCGTTTGACGCTGCGCCGGCCGCACTGTATTTGGCGCGATTATTCAAATTCGCGTTAGAATAATCGCGGCATCAAGTATTGGGGCTTCGAAAGCCCATATTTTACTGGATGCCGTATGAGCATTCCAACGTTGCCTCGTTTCTCCTGATTCTTTCGAACCTTGCGCTGTTCAAAGTGTGTAAAGCTTGCTAAGCTGAGCCAAATTAATAAAATTGAGGTCGCCATATTTTCAAATTGCTGAGACTGTCTGCTGGCTGTTTTCTTTATTTGGACGTATTTCTGTCAAACGGAACTAAGCGCCAATTTGAGTTCCTTTTGAGGAATTTAGAATGCCGGATAGCGCGTTCAGTCAAACGGAACTAAGCACCATGGAAAAGCATTGCGAGTATAGGACGGAATGAGCCTAATGCCCGGTTCCGCCTCCAATCAAAGTCCCCCTCTACCTTCCTCCCCTATGGCGCTTAGTTCCATTTGATAGACATACGTCCAACTCATCTGTCGTCAGTCATCAATAGACGAATATGAAAGTTGACCACCGCGGGCTGACTGTTGGAATCGATAGGCAAAGTGATGGATAAAGAAGACACGGGGAGTATGTGCAGTGATCATTTTGGTTGAAATGGTATGTTCCTTTAGACTAAGGGATAAAATGATGGACTAAGTATAGGGTCTCCGTGGGTGCTCGTTAGTTAGTTTAATATCTACCTTCTTAGTCCATTACATCCACCCAATTCCACCAATAGGATCCCTCCATAACCATTCTCTCTTCTTTGTCTATAGCTTTGTCTAGCAATTTGAACAATCAGCCCGGAAGAGTAAGCTCTCCTCTAGCAAGAAGACATACAGGAGGGTCTGTTTGCAACGCTAGACCTTAGGGGCGTAACCCGTCTCTTTCATTTCGAATTTTTCTTAAACTTGAAAAAAATCTTATCATTAAATAAAAAGCCCTGAGATATGTTGTTCGTAGTTGTCAATATTGAAATAGCTCCGTTGATTATCTTCTTCCTAAGCGATAGTACACTTCCGCGCTAAGGAAGAAGGCCGTACGAACATTCGAGAGTTGCCAAATTTCCTCCCATAAAATTTTCGATTTCAAGGCAAAGTCATGAATATTTTTGCTTGCAATTTTTAGGACCTTCAGGTGAAATGATCGCGAACAAAATTGTCTAAAAAAATGGGAATAAAAACATTCATAAGTTTACCAGCAAGTTTGTGTTTTATCAAAGGGAATTTGGCGACACCTGAAGGTTCATACGGCGTTTTCCCCCAGCCCGGCAGTACACCGTATAGTGATTCCCATGAATGCCTCCAATTTGAGACACGTGACTGCGTAACGAGCTCCAGTTCCAAACCAAAATGGTTCGGGGAAAAATGACAACGAAAACAAAATAAAGATTGCCTGTTGTTCTTAAGCCTCGACCTTTCCTTCCATTGTTCAGCTTTGGCGGTTTCACGACTTCCCCGCCGCGATTCGATGATAAAAGAACTTAAGTCCATACTACGACGAACGTGGAAACGTCGTTTCGTCAGAATAGCGTCGAAATCGAGCCGCACCACGAAGCGCTTTAAATATAATATTTCTGGGGAGTTGAGCGGTACAAAAGCGAATTGACAGGGCCGATGGGCTGAAAATAAACCTGTCTGCTATGAATCGAGAAGCTGACTTTGACTCACTTACTACAACGAGGATTGAAAGTACTCATTTCTCAGTCGTATTCGATACCGATTTCACGCACATTTTTGGTTGACATGGTACCCCTGTCGATTTTTCTCGATTTTCGAAGGAGGAAAAATTTGTTGAGGAAGACGTCGAATCCTACGTAGTTTGAGGCATAGAGTCGATTGCGCCTGGTCCCGAGACTCACCGGAGCCTCCTGAGCCGAGAAACGAGTGTTTCCGACCGTTTTTCACCGTGTCGCACCCATCCCACACTGGAAAAAAAACACATTGGATCTAGAGTCCAGAGTCTTGGAAACATTGACAAGAAAAAGGAATCTTGATTCAATCAGATTTAAGATTAAATCAAAAGGAAATCCGCTCAAATTAAGAGGCTTGGTTCTTGATTTAAGCTTAAATCTGATTGAATCAAGAGTACTTTTTCTTGTCGATGGTTTTAAGAGTCTGGACTCTAGATCCAATGTGCTTTTTCCCAGTGCATTTACCGCTGATTGTGAGCTCCAATGAACTTGTGGAGCGCTTTAGACCCAAAAATCCGACTCAGCGGGTCATTTCCAAGGGGATCACCTTGTTTTCGGTCCAATCGGAGAACTTTCGATTTTGACCCTTAAAATTTAGTCCATGCAGGACTCATAAGAGTAATCGTTGATTTTCTTACTTAATTTATACATACAGGAATTACTTACATAGAACACGTAGTGTCATAATGTAAATGGGAGAGCTGGCGCCATGTTCTGGTCGACGAGCTCCCAGCCCGATGTGCGCCGAGCTCCGGTCACTTTTCTGATACATGTTCGAGCCAAAATGGCGGTGTGGAATACGTAGTGATTCCTTTATTCTTTGTTTACATCGGATGGCCGGGTCCCCATGTATCGGAAATAATCAATCATGTATCGAAAAAGTTACCTGGCGCGGCGTGACACACGAGTCTCGGAATTCGGGACCTGGACAATGCGTAAAAGTGGCGTCAGCTCTCGCACTTATATTGCAACTGTATGTACTCACTAGGATAAGAATCTCCACGGCGTGTGAGAAAGCTGGGCGGAAGCCGTCGATCAGTCTACAAAGTGTCGGTCCAAACTAAGATTGGCATGCAGGATGCAACTATTTAGCCTCGGCGGTAATCCCAGGCGGTATCCACCGACATTGAAGGCGTTTTAGAAGGAGGTGTGAACACTTCGCTTTCTAATTGGGAGTAAGTCTGCGAGTAGGCGGCCTAAAGTGCGGTTGTGATGCGATATGCTACTTTTCAGCCTCGGCGGTAACCGTAGGTGGTATCCATTGACATTGAAGGCGCTACTAGTGGAGGAGCGAAGCGAAAGCTACCTTTTCTGGTAAAGAATGAAAAGTCTATTGCGTGTCGGTCTACGGATGTAATACGGGATACAACTAACGCCCCATTATTTCATGCACAGGGGGATTGCTGATTTTTAAAAATACTCAACTCAATCCTTTTGATTCTTAAAATTTTGCGTCCATAAGGTGTCGCACAATGGATCAAGTCAATCAGAAAGGTCGCACATGCAATTTTTGACTAAAACCGAAAATTTTCATGTATAATTCAACAAATTTTAAATGGAGATGTTGCATATGTGTGAGGAATTTGAGATTTGAGTGTTGATTCTTATGTAAAAGTCCGAGAGCAACACGATGGTGTCACTGGTTTTCTCTGAAATCAACTCTCAGGCTCAAAAAAAGCTCTCAAGTTGAGGCCAAAATGGAGGGGATATCCCACGCTATCCTGAGAGTCCACCTCTACACCAAGACAAACTATCCATGCACAGATAGGATTTCTTTGCATGGAGAGTTCATCTTGATGTAGAGGTGGACTCTCATGGATAGCGTGGAATATCCCCTCCATTTCGGCCTCAACTTTAGAGCTTTTTTTGAGCTTGGGAGTTGATGTCAGAGAAAACCAGTGGCACCATCGTGTTTCTCGCGAACTTTCATAT
This sequence comes from Bemisia tabaci, assembly GCF_918797505.1. Classification (NCBI taxonomy): domain Eukaryota; kingdom Metazoa; phylum Arthropoda; class Insecta; order Hemiptera; family Aleyrodidae; genus Bemisia; species Bemisia tabaci. Next base: position 22,381,313 of record NC_092802.1, on the reverse strand, counting down.
GAGAATCAATAATCAAATCGCAAATTCCTCACTTATGCAACATCTCCATTTTAAGGGGAGCTTCTCAAGGAAAATTTCACGAGAAAACCGATGAAAGAACTTTTAAAACCTCAAAATTTTGTTTGAACGGAGTTATAAGCATTTAAAGTTTCCGAATGTTGTCCAACCTCTCCTACTGAGTCGATCCAACGTGTGCCGTATGGTGCCGTGCTAAGGAAGAACGCCGTATGAACATACGAGAGTTGCCAAATTTCCTTCGATAAAATGTTCATTTGCCAAGAAAGTTGTGAATATTTTCCCTTTAATTTTTCAGGACTTTTTGGTGGAATTGCGAGCAAAATTATCTGAAAAACTGGAAGAAAAATATTCATGAGTCTACCAGGAAATTCGAGTTTTATCAAAGGAAATTTGGCAACGCCTGAAGATTCATACGTCGTTCTTCCTTAGCACGGCAGTATGGTGCTCCCGTTCACTCATATCGGAAACTTCCTGCCGGATCGAGCAACTTTCATCCATCAAGAATCGTGCGCAATCTACGAATGACTCCTGTTTGATGCGGTAATTGCGGTACGAGGGTGGTTTCCTTCTGCGGATAACTTTTACTTATATGTCTCTGATGACGAGTTACTCCCCGCCGAAAATTGAAGATGTATCTGTGTTTCCAACGAGCCCCAATCACTCGACTTTCCCGGAGGTATACAAACTCTAAAGTATGCTCTTTGCAGCACAGCATACCTTGGACCTGGGATAATCTTTCCTACCTCCGTTCCCTCATCCGTCGTTTTATTCACCCCTACTTTTCCTGACTCCTCCACCCCAGGGTTGCAATTTTTCCGGAAAAATTCAATCTTGAAAGTTCATGTGAAATATTTCATGAAATTTCCGAAAAATATGAAATTAATTTAACATATTTTTCGAGATTAAATGCATAATTAAATGAAAGGCGACTCGTTTTTGCTTTTTTAGTGTTTTTTGTGCTCGTTGCATACCCAGCCCCTGAAAATGTGTTTTATACATATATGTTACATATTTTTCACAATTCCGTGAAATTTCATGAAACATTTCAAGGAAATGTTCATATTTCATATTTTTCATTTCACCCGTGCAACCCTTCTCCACCCCCTTACTTTTCTCTTCATTTACCTACTTCCCATTGAATCTCACGTATGGAGTCATAAGCAAAGTAAAAAACAAGCTGACATCTCCGGCCCTCGGGTGGCGGATAAGGAAGCGATTCAATGTTCCCTCGAATAGTTTATCAATTAAAATGTAATCGACCGGAGGCGAGTTCAAATATGGCAACGCCGTAAGAGCAAAAATTAATACGTCTTAAATCAGCTGAGTTCTTTTTAGATTTTCCACAACCTCACAATCGAGTAATCGATTAATCGACGTATACAACTTTTGCGTCTTCTACTTTATACGCCACGTAAAGTGACCTATGCGTCAGGTAATTGTTTGTTCGGCTCGGCAGCAAAGATGCACCCGAAAATTGATAGCGAGAAAAAAAAACCTTGAAGACTAAGATTTTAGCAACACTGAAAATAAGTTGTAATTTTCTGATTCTGCGGGGGTGGACTTCAACTTTTATTGTCACGGGGACAATCTTCGTCGAAACTTTGTTTCTTATTTCCCCGACGGGGCGTCCTCCTCTACTTCCGGGGGTAGGTTCGGAGTTCGAAACAAGATCGCCCCGATAACGTTCCTGGCCCGAAGGGTGCCAAATTAGCACTCCTCCAAGGCCCACAAGAAACGCGGACGTTTTAAAACTTTTAAAACTTACTTTTCAAACGTTGTTCTTCGAAAAAATAAAATTGAAGCGGAAATTGTCAAACACCATGATGAAGATACGAGGTTTTGCAGTTTGGCCACTGATATGTGGATCGAATTTATTAAAAAAAACTATTGAACAATTCTCCACACTTTAGACTTTCCGAGGTGAATTAAAAATTGAATTTTCGCCATTGTTGACAATTAAACAACAAACGAGAGTTATCTATCCTCGACTCTTGTCAGCTATTTTGTTTATAAAGTTAGCATGAACCAAAAATCATTTAAAAACAAGCAGTGAACTCCAACACAATGTGTTGCTAAGGCGCGTCATTAACTCGCACATATCAACCCCTTTAGTTCTCATTTATAAAGATTTCAAAATAGGCAAGTAACACAACAAGAGAATTCATACGAACCAACACTTCAACGACGCACTTTGACGAGACCGTGTATTGTGAATGTAGAAATCTATTCGAACGAATTTAAGTTTTTTGATCTGCCTCAAGCAAAATCTTATCAGATTCTTGAAGAAAAGTGCTGCGGAATAATTTAAGCGAAGAAAGGAAAAATTCTGTCGAACTCCTAGAAGACAAAGTCGATTTAAAGGTATTTTGGGGCTAAAATACCAAAATCACCGGTAGTATAAATCCCGTTATATTATTGAAAGAAATTGACTCGATATAAATGCAATTGCTTTAAATATGTCTTGATTTTGTTACTTTAAACGTTCTTCCATGGAAAGCAGCTCAACCATGTCTATGCTTTATTCATTCATGAATCAAAAGTAAGAAATCTACATACCGAGGATCTACCGATTTGCCGTAAAATATTGCAGAAACTTGATATACCAGGTCGATGTACCCACTCGTTGAATTTACGAATCAATTTCGTGAGTGCACATATGTAAAAGTCAATATGCTATAGTCATTTTGGGTACCTTTATTTTTCAAGAAGCAATTACAAGTAGGTAATTTCAATCCCGAAGAACTATCAATTTTCCGTATAAAATCGAAAAAATCAAAATATGTCCTCTCCCTGACGTGAAAATTAGATTCTACGTGTGAAAATGCTTATGCATCGATATGCTGAACAGAATCCATGTCTATCTCAAAATTTTTCTCAGAGGTTTGTGTTATTATCAGCTTCCCTTTAAACCCCGGTTCGATGGCAGAATCGGCTGCCCAAAAAGCAAGCCATTTTTGAAGGGTTCTATGAGAAATTCGTGATATTATCGGCTCTTAGGAAATCACCTCATGGCTAAAACTGGTGGTATAAATGTTTGAGTGCTTAAAATAATCGTATTTAAGAAACTAAGGCATTAAACTATGGAGTCAATTTTTTTTTAATAATATAACGGGATTTACTACCGGTGATTTAGCTATGATAGCCCCAGAATACTTTTAAAGCGCCTTTACGTTTCCGAATCTCGACGGATTCTGGGCGCTTCTGGGTACCCAGATGCGCCCTTTCCAGCCGTTCGACTCCCCCGATGTAACATGTACTATACTACATACCGTTTTGCCTTATGGGTAATGACGCCATTCTGGTACACCCGGGAAAATTTGATTTTTTTCTGCATCTGGTATTCGTAAAAGTTTTCGTGAAATGTTTTGCTTTTAAGCATAACAATCTCGCACGGACGTATTACCTGGTTAAACTATTTTGGGGCTTCGTTATGCTTAAATGCCTCATATTCGAGGTTGTAGTTTCAGATTGATTCGAAAAAATCACGAACAGTCACGTGATCTCTTCATTTTAGTGACGTATTACTGTGCTATTTTGTGATTGGTTCATTTTCTCGGCGCAGCATCGTCAAGCGTCAGCTGTTTGCGGCTCTGGGTTGAAGGTTTAAGGTTATATCAGAGAGAATAGAAAGTTAGAGGCCCGACTCGATGCTAGGTAATTGAAACAGATGCGCTCGCAGCGCGCTCGCTGGCAACGTACGCAACTACTATTTTCTATTGTTTTCCAGAGACTAGCGGCGGGTATGTTGCTGCCGGACCACCTTCACGTAGGCAATTTGTTATACATCGTCCGTCCGCAATACTCTCGCTTGGCCGTATGAAAACGTTCCTCGCATGCGCAGTGTTAAAGAAGCGCCCTCCAACGCTTTGGCGTTGGAACTGCTTGTTTTTTTTTTTTTTTTTTTTGCTTAAACGACTCAAGAAACACTGTAGTTAAAATATAAAAAATTTTCGATTTGGATGTATAAAACATGTTTAACTCGTTGAGGCACACTGTGTATTGTATGGAGTACTGTTGCTATTCGACCCTTGTCTTAAGGTCAAAATTCTTCCAAGGAAGTCCCTTGCAAGAGGCGAATTTTTTGTAATTACTCCCAATTTTTTCTTCGTTATATAATGGAATTGTTTGTCAAATTCTGAGGTCAATTTTATCTAATTGTAATTTATACATTTCTTTTTTTCCCCTTCATTTTATTTTTTGTTTGGAGAATTCGAGGTTTTGTTGATTTCTTCAGATTTCGAATACTGTAACTTCTCTTCTATTCGGCCGATTTTTATGAATGAGACCTCTTTTAATTCGTGTTTTAACGGAGAGTAAGAAAACAATTGCTAAGTACACGCGAAACAATTTTTTTTGAAAATTGGACGAATCCTAGCGTGACGGTGAAATGGTTAATGAAGCGTAATAAGTAGGGTCGGGTTTTCGGCGCGCGGCGGCCGCCTTTTTCCCGCAGGCCATTGTCGCCGTCGCGTCGCAGGGGTCAGGCGCGCGGGGAAGAGAGGGGTAGGTTGATTTTTTTAATTGCAAGTAGCTTCCTGTATGAGCCACGTTTAGCAAATGGTCTAATGAGTCTCGAGGCTCATCACAGATTGCACTTACACAGATTGCACTATCAGAGTAGGGATACCAAATTTTGAAAAGCATAACACGGTTGTAGACATCTGTCTATGCAACGTTTTAAACGAAACGAAGGAGTAAAATTCTCATTCAGAGAGTGCTGACCTGCTCAGCAATCCTCGAATCAGTTCGTCTGCTTCTGCTTATATATGCATATTTTAAATAAGCGCGTCGCATTCTTAGGCTTTTTTTAAAAAAACCAAGTAATGTAGACTCTTGGTATTCACTGCACATAAACTAGAGGGCCCCAGAATGAGAAACAACTTTATATCATAATTATTGACGGATAAATAAACTTTTTACACGCTTTGGAAGATCTCAGAAGTTCGCGGTAGTCACTTTTCGGTAAGGAACTAAGGGACTCGGTTATTGTATCGAGCAGGGTTCGAAACGATCGCAAAGGCGGTATACTACGTATACGCGCCAAAAAGAAAAAAAAAGTCATTCGATAGCGAAATTCATATTATATTTCTCCTTCTTCATGCATCATTTCAATTATTTTCGATAGAACTGTCATTGTCAACAATGTTTTAAAAAAAGGGTGAAGGTTTTTTCACAGGAGAGCAACGCGGGGCGAAAGTTGGTCGCCTGCGAATCACACAATCGCGCTAAATTGAGTTTCCTCTTATCTGAAATTCTGCGCGCTTCGCAGATATTAACGTTCGCGACGCTGGGAAGGGTTTTGATTTTTCCTAGCGCCTTGAATCGAGTGCCAAGTTCAAAACATAAACAAGGGGCAGGATCCCTTCGGAAAACGTCGGATCGCACCTCGTGAGGCAACAATGCCAGATGGCGCACAGTGGATCGAATCAATAGAATAGGTCGGGAAAAACAGGGTTGCCACAGTCAGAGAAAACCGGGAAATGTCAGGGAATTTTTAAAAGTCAGGGAAAACCGAGAAATGTCATGGAAATTGACAAAAATGACGAAAATGTTTAGGAAAATTTGTTAAATCACCTTCATTTGCTTTCTGGAATGGGTTTGAGGTTTCGAACCTTGGTAAAAACGCCAATATTTTTTATCGACTATGGTAGAATTACCGCGATAAAATGACAAAGTTGCCGGGAATTGATTACCAATAAAAGTGGTATTATTACCCGAGGAAACAGTAAAAATACCGGTTTTTAGGTAAGCTTACCAGTCTGTCTTTGTAAAATTACCAATAATCGGTACAAAAGTGAGATGGTAAAGGTACCAACGGACCGTGGTAAAAACGCCGAGAATTTTTTTTTTTTCAGTGCACCTCGAAATGTAGCATGTGGCGAAATAAATACAAAAATTTGCAGTATTATTAAAAAACTACATGTCCGATCTCTCTGATCAACTCGATCCACTGTGCGGCACTCGAATCGCCAACTTTTTATGGATGGTGTTATTGAGGCCGCCAAACGAACCGGAAGTGCTCGCGCGATCCTGGAGCCATGCTCCGGGGTTCATCAGCTAAATTTACTACGCTCGCAAGTCGTTTAACACTACTGCGGGAGCCTCTCTGCCACTTTTGCGGTTATGTTTGATCTTTTTTTTCGCAAGTTTCGTTCTTGTCGGGCAGTCCGTTTTTTTTTCCAGATGAAAAAATGAATCTACGTGTCATAGTCATGAATTTCAGGATTGCCGACGCTCAATGGATCGAGTCAATAGGGGATGTCTGACAAAATTTGGAAACTTTAGGAGATTATAACTCCGTTTATACAGAATTTTGAGGTTCTAAAAGTGGCTTCAATAGTTTCCTCGTAAAATTTTCCTCTGGGAGCACCCAGATGAAAAAATAAATCTACTTTTCAAAGTCATGAATTTCAGGATTGCCGACGCCCAGTGGATTGAGTCAATAGGAGGTGTCTGACAAAATTTGGAAACTTAAGGAGATTATAACTCCGTTTATAAAGAATTTTGAGGTTCTAAAAGTGGCTCCATTAGTTTCCTCGTAAAATTTTCCTGTGGGAGCACCCATTGAACTTTAGAATGTGACGAAAGAAACATCAAAATTGGCAGTGTTAGTAAAAAATATCATGTTCGACCTCTCTAATTGACTCGATCCACTGTGCAACGGTATGGAAAACCGAAAAGTCGGGAAATTTGCGGCGACCGGGAAAGGTCAGAGAATTTAATGTGTTGGCGTGTAGCAGAAGTGAATGTATGAAAAGAGAAAATATCAAAATGGAAGTCTTCTTCAATTGTCAGGGAAAGTCAGGGGATCCGAAAATTTTGGAGTCAGGGATAAGTCAGAGAATTTGAAGATGAAGAAGTTATGGCAATTATAACCTTGGAATTTTCATAATTAACTTTTCCCCCATACTGAGTTTATTACTAACTCATGTTATGTTTTAATATGAAAAGGACTTTTCATAATATTCCATTCTTTAATTTTGTATTTCTTCTTGTTTTCTCTCTGCATTATTTACTGTCTACATTATGTTATTACTATCTTATATGTCATTCTATTACAAGTTATGATTTATTTTTCTATTACATTTATCTATTTATTTTTTCATTTATTAAAGTATGTCCTTCTTCTTGAGAATGTTCTATCTTAAGTATTTGAGTATGGTCTAATTTTGTGTTTTCATATACGTTAAGTTACTGTATCTTACTCTAGTCTCCAATCGTTCCTAATTTTGCATAAATTTTAAGCCTGATTCGGCAGTTTAATTGGACACCTCAATTTGTTGGGTGGAATAGTATTGTTCAATAAATTCTACGTCTTGTAAGTAGTGCTATAAATTTCCATCTTAATTTCAACGTTGCAAAATTTTCAAACGCAACGTTTATTCACATACAAAACTTCCTCTGGCTGAAGACGCATCACTGGCTAAAGGCAAGGATGTATCCGTTCCGGATGCAGAAACTTAAAGTTCCGAGTCATACTCCTCCTTTTAAACGGCTCTTAAGAGGCCTTAAGCTCTTAGACATTCCGGCTTGGATTCGGATCTAACGACCTCTGAATCTGGAGTAGAAGGGGGTGGTTTGTCGATACAGCCTGTGATTACGCGTCTTAAACGCGGACTTTTTCTTATCGTAAATTAATTTAAGTAGACTGTATTTAGAGAGAGGTTATCGATCTCTTTGGAATTGCTCGTTTAATATGGCTCGGATACAGGTTGTACCAAAAGTCCCTCTCGTCCGTGATAAAATGACAAGTGACACCTGCCAGTGGTACAGATCTATCACTGACCTCAGCGCCGAATAAAACTTACGTCAGTGCGAAAAATAAGTTATATTTCGGCGTTAATTGCAAGTCTCTAGCTATGACTGTTTCAAAATAATTCGGCAGGTCGCAGGGCCGGATTTATCTAATGGGCCTGTTGCAAACTTTTGCTATAGCAAAAATAAGAGTTGTTTCTTCTAGATAATGCCTCAAAAATCACGATGAGCGCATCGGCAAAGTCTGAAATGCACTCATAACTTCACAGTCTGCGTAAGAAATTTGCGGTTTTTTGAGCTTCCCGCTTCAAAAGCGATACTACGGCACAGGTGAACATTTTGTAAGAGGAGTCGTTCCATCGTCGGCAATACTCATCATGGCCGACGCCAATCCGCCAAAACACGTGTGATGGGACGAGATAATACCTGAACTGGATTAGACCAGATAACAATCGGCGTGTTTTAACGTTCATGTTTTCCACGCCCGAATTGATTGACCTTGAACTCTCCTCGAATTACGCGCGGAACTGCGCGCAAGCGTCGGCCATGATGAATATCACCGACGATGGAGCGACTCCTCTAACGAAATGTTCACCTGTGCCGTAGTATCGTTTTTGAAGCGGGAAGCTTAAAAAAACGCAAATTTCTTACGCAGATTGTGAAGTTATGAGTGCATTTCAGACTTTGCCGATGCGCTCATCGTAATTTTTAAGGCATTATCTATAAGAAACAACTCCTATTTTTGCTCTAGCAAAAGTTTGCAACAGGCCCATTGCCTGCGGGCCGCCTGTGTTTTGCCGCCCCCTCCTTATTCGTTTTGAAACATTAATAAAAACCATAAAGTGAACGTGCCGTAGGGGGAGGGGTGCATAAGACGTGTTTACTCGTCTTGGACACAATTTTTTGCGAAAGCCGTGTCAACACTAGTAGCAAAAGTTCACGGAAGTTTGCGCGAATCTTAAGTTCCGTAAACCTACCGCTGTGTGGACAAGGCCTTCCATTTATAAGAAATGAACGAAAAAATCATGAAAGAACAGTTATAAATTTGGTTTAATAATTTTAACCCTCTACGACATGAATTAATTTTGGATCTCCGATTTCAGGGGACACTAATCTATTTTGTAGCTTGCATAAAAAAATAGAGTACCAATTTTTTTTTCAAAATGTTAAAGTTAAGGGAATCAATTTTCCAAAAAAAGACAAAACTAATGAAATTTTGCAAAATCATGGTGCAGGGAAAAGATACAGTTTTTAAAAACCCCCAAAAATACGTTGTTACGAATTCGTAACGCTATGCCATAGATGGTTAACTTCCGCCGGCGCGCCACGCCGCATAAAATTTTCCTACAGTCTGGTATGCGCTATGCGTTTCACGTCGACCGCTTCTGAACGCACTGTCTTTGATGCAATGCGTGAAGTATTTACGCAGTCTTGTAGGCGCTATGCGTTTCCCGCTGACGGCTGTTGACCGCATTTTGTTTGACGCAATGCGTGAAGTATTCATGCAGTCTTGTAGGCGCTAATATGTGTTACATGCTGACCGCCGCGCCGCGCCGAGGGCTTCTCCTTTTCATCTCAAGTCCTCGTCATCATTGCTCTCTGCGCCGCGCCGTTCCAGGCCAAATTGCGTGTTTAGTTTCTCTCTTAACTCGACTAATTAAAGGTGCTGTCTCTTGTATCACTGAAATACGAGAAATTAGAAATTAGTTTACTCTCCGGAAATGAGAGATTTTGTCGCCTTTTTTCGTCTATAATTTATTTTCTGAATCCGATTTCTTCATTCCTACTTTTAGAAAAATTGCAAAATTTGCCGCCATGCCGCGGCCCATGCGGCCACCCCCTAAATCCGGCCCTGGCAGGTCGTAGTTTTACTTATTACTTTAGACCTCATTTGGGCACTTGTTTTGATTGGAAAAAACCTTCAGTTTTCGCTGCAGAGATTGTAGTCAAAGGCTACACAATAAAAAACACCTCAAAAATTTTGAAATTTAATATGTATTGTATTTGGTTATGGAAGTTTCAGCGAAAACCATCGTTTACCTTTACACATTTTTTGGCGACTTCTTTTCTACCTTTTACCTCAATAAAGCTGAAGTAATCGTCTTGAAAAAGGGCCGCAAGTACCAATAAATTCTGGAATAAACTTCCACGGAGAATGACATCAATCAGCGTATTTTTGAATGCCGATTTCTTGGCGCTTGGCCAACAATATCAGGAGGTTTTTTGCCAAACTAGTATTCAAAACCCGCTTTAGTGAAAAACGCAACTGACCTACAATCAAGACTATCATGCAACAATGCAAAGTCGCACCATTTTGCAACTATTTCCATCGCTCTTGTATAAATTCATTAAGGAAGCTGAGCGCTGTTTATTCAATTTATCATTTTATCTACCTTTAAGAGAGCTCTTCTCCGGAGAGCTTGACTTAAGTTTGTACGTTACATCTGACATATTACCCCGAAGTTTTTCATTGCGGTACCACGACATTTTTACACCCTCTGTGCTCTACAGTGTCCTCCTTTTCAGCATGTGCTTTAGGATCGAAAAAACTTCCTTGGCTACAAGTTTTCTTGGAACCTCTTCGTACTTCACACTTTCCTCTATTCAGGCATTTTATGTTTGACTTAATTCAGGATGGTATCAAGGAGAATTGAAGTACAACGTCTATGGTGAAACTACCAAACCTCGTATCTCTGTTGGGTTATTTAAAAATCTACATGGTACTCGCGTTTTATTTTTTTGAAGGAGAACAAATCAACACCATTCCTTGAAGTTTTTCTATAATTTTCTCCACAAAGAGAGGGAAATTCACGGCTGCAACGTCACTAATCGCATCAATGTTGGAAAAAAAAAGCATCGATTAAAACGAGTTGGCTCGTCCTTTAAATTAGTGCGTACAGAAAAGGGCACAAGTTCTCCAAGCTACATCCATACAATTAAAAAAGTCAGAATCTTAAGGGAGAGAACCATCTTTACTTTGAATATTGATTTTGAGGGGCTTGGAGGACAAGGCGCATAAGTGCAGTTCTTGCTTTTTAGGGGAATATATGTTCAGAGTTTCAAAATCACATGGAATCTTACGGTGGAAAGGAAGTTTAAACTCACTTTTTGATGCTTTGCAGTTGGATTTTAGCTATGAATGTTCCATAGAATCTACTTTCAAACTAGTTCTTGTTGCGTTCATGAACATCTCAATTTAGTGGCAAGTCATTTTTCCTAAAACATTTTTTCCTACTGCAATTTTTCCTAATACTTTTTTCCTACTCGTTTTTTGTCCCATCACAGTTATTCCTACGAGTGAGATGTCCTACTGGTTTTTTCCCTAGGGGCATTTGTCCTAAATTCAATTTTAAAACTAGGGGATCGAAAAAGTAAAAAAACAACATAGGTACCTCACAAGTTAAAGTTGTGGCCGCATGCCCGTAAGTAGTGGAGCTTCATCCTCCTTCTTATATTGAGGGTATAGAAGGCCCAGCTTGTGATGTCTCCTGTTCACACGCTTATATTCGGCTCGCTGAGAAAACTTTACTCTTTCTGAAAACTTACCCTCTACTCTACTCATGTTTACGTTTCAATTATTATTGGATTATTAGGACAAACACCCTTAGAAAAAAAGCCAGTGGGACATCTCACTCGTGGGACTTACTGTAATGGGACAAAAAACGAGTAGGAAAAAAGTATTAGGAAAACCTGATGTAGGAAAAAAAAAATTAGGAAAAATGACCCAGCACCCTCAATTTTACAAATACTGCACTTATGCGCCTTGTCCTCCAAGCCCCTGAAGTATAGGTTTGGCAGGTCGAAATATATTTTGTCAGTCTTTAAGACTCGGATATAAAAACACGATTTTAGATCGCGCTCAGGCTTACTTGATTTTTCTATATAAATGAAAACAAGACGACGCGACGGTTCAAACGTTAAGACATTGGAGAGCGTTCACCGTCACCGTAGCACCTCGTCAATGTGTAGAAGTGGTTTTGCGCGGACGGAAGAGAGCGCTGCAAGACGCTGTTGAACTAAACGTGGAGCGTAACCTAGGAAACATACATCTACATAAGAAATGACTTGTCTTCATAGAGTAAAATATAGGGGCCATTAAAGAAGGGGTACTTTGTACCTAACAATTTTTTTAGATCTACGACAACTAAAAATTTGAACGATCCTTGAAAGAGTCAGTAAATAAAAGTACGTTGCAGAGTTTTAAAACGTAAAGATATTAATTTCTCAAAGACAAGCCCACGGGCACTGCATAATGTGGAAAAATAGGAGAAAAAAGGTAGAAATGGTACATCAAAAAATTTTAAAAATAGGTATTGCTTCCCACCACGAAAAATGGCGCCGATTCCCATGGAGAAGTGCGGGCCTTTACCAATGGATACATTAGTAACATACCCGATGCAAAACGACGGGAAAGAGCGTACACTACTAACGTGGTGAACGCTCAAAATTGTATAGAAAAAAGTGTTCATAGTGCCGATAAAGTCTTATAAAAATTGTGCAGTATGCTACAATATAGTGATTACTTGTTTTTGTTCTCACCACGTCTGCACTCATTTGACGTTATTCTTGCCCGAGAGCACAGCCTGAATTGATCTTGCGTTTTTCCATATGATTTCAGATGCCGCTCCCTCCAGACGCCAGCGAACATTCTCGTCGCCAATTTGGCAGTCAGTGATTTTTTTCTACTCTCCAAAATGCCAGTTTTCATTTTTAACAGTTTTCATCGTGGGCCCGCTCTCGGAACCATAGGTACGAACTTTGAAATACTTTATCTTCAATAATATTCATAGTTTGCTATGAAATTTGTTTGCTGTGATTTTCATCTATTTTAAAAAGACGTTCTAACTGCTTGAACTCCGCATGAGCGTTCCTCTCGGCCGTTATCGGGACTTGAGCCCTATCATGCATAAATTCTAATGGATCTTAGGGCTCATGTCAGGACGGATATAGTTCCTTTTGACTTAAATGCGTCTAATTATTTCAACATTTCAGAATAACGAATATCTAGCTTTAATAAATACAGATAAAATTACTTCTTTCTCCACGAACGCCTAGGGCACAGCCCTGTTTGTCAGGCCATCCAGTATCGAGCCCAATAAACCATATAAACATAAAAAATCTAAAAATCACTAAAAAATAAAAAACTCGTCAAATCAATAAAAACAGCGTGAAATCTTCAATCATCCTCAGAAAAAGAGAGCCACCTTTGTGCTCATCTCCTACGCGGTCGTCCAGCTGCCGGGTGATCTTTTCCGTAAGGGTTGTGCGGTCATCCAAATGTTCGCTAAAATAGATATACAAAATAGACAAATAGCCAAATACATATAGATACACAATTTTGCTAGATAAAATTACAACGTGGTAAAACGTTGATTAATCTGGTTGCTGTTCGAATGAATGCATAAATAAATAAATAAATAAGTAGATAAATAAGTAAATAAATAGATAGATAAATAAATAAATGCAGTTGGTTGCGATACCTGCTCGATAAAAATCGCCTGTAATTGTGTGAATAGGCAAATTTACCGACCTATACACTGGGTTAGTTGTATCGTATCGACGCCCAGTGGATCAAGGCAATCAGAGAGGTCGGACATGCAATTTTTGACTAAAAACGAATGCAGAATTCATCAAATTTTAAATTTCAAGGAGTGCTTTTAGTAGAAAATTCCACGAGGAAACCAATGAGACAACTTTTAAAACCTCAAAATTTTGTTTGAATGGAGTTGTAAGCATTTAAAGTTTCCAAATGTTGTCCAACCTCTCCTATCGACTCGATCCAATGTGCGACGCACGCTGCTTTCACTCACCGAGCATGCAGAGATAATTATTAATCTATGACGAGCAAACTACTCATGAATAGATGTGAATAGACGTATTTCTGCGAAACGGAACTATTTGCATCAAGACATGAGCCCTGAGACCTCTAATAATATATGCATAACAGGTCTCACGTCATAATGCACATTGTTCCGTTTGACAGGAATACGTCCTTATTCACCCACGGAGAGTCTCGATGTCTTTAAACTGCATCACTTTTGATTAAAAAAGTATCTGATGTTCAACGGCGGATTCATTCACGCAATCATTAGTTTGAAAAACAGACGAACGCTATATGTATGCTGTATCCACATCCGTCGTGCTAAGAAAGAACGCCGTATGAACTTTCGAGAGTTGCCAAATTTCCCGCGATAAAACATGTATTTTTGACAACTTTCATGCATATTTTTCCTTGAAATTTTCATATATTTTAGATGAAATTGCGTACAAAATTGTCAGAAAATTGTGAAAAATAATATTCGCAATTTTCTCAGTCAATTTGATTTTTATCGGAGGAAACTCGGCAACGTCTGAAGGCTCATACGGCGTTCTTCCTTAGCACGCCAGCCATTATGGCAGCCTTTATGGTCATTGCTGCATGCCAAAGATTGAAACAGACGAGGGGCTCAATAGAGTACATACACCAGAGTTGCAATTTAGAGGGGAGGCGATGTTTACATACTGTCGTCTAACCCAGGTCAGATATTCGAAGAGAGAATTTATTTGCGTATAATTAAAACTATTAAATTCTGAATTGTATGTATGGAAAAAAGGTCTATAGACATCCGGGTATTCGCAACGATCACCTCAATAATCGATTTTTCACCGTAGATTTCGAATGGAGAAATGTCGATAATCGATCATCAACCTCTCCAACACTGATTGTAATGGTATTAGGAGTGTAACCGAGTTCTAGGAATAATGTAAAATTTTCTTTAAAAAAACTTACGTTTTATTAACAAATTTTGAAATTTTGAGGTTAAAATTTGTTGATAAAATGTAAGTTTTTTTTGAAGAAAATTTTACATTATTTCTAGCACTCGGTTACACTCCTAATACCAATACATTCAGTGATACTACCTTTTAGACGTTGTTTTACAATGTTCGCTGAACTTGACTGATTGTAAGATCCGTGCTTAGATTAAAGCTCTATGCGAATTAAAATGCGTATTTGATGAGTATTCAAAAGTAAAATAAAATATATCAAACGACGAGAGATTTTTTTTTCGTATCCACCCGGGAAAAGAATGTTTCGCAAAGAATATTCCAAGGCGAGCTTTATCAGGAATAACTAATACCTAACTTTCTTCAAACTGACTTCAAACGTAACTTAACGCCTTCACCGAGATCTCGCTTGTTTTGCCAAGATCACCAAAAACGTTGCAAACTTTCATCGCAAGCTTTTCAGTATAAAATCCTCTTAATGGCACTCGAAAAGCGACAGATATTTTCCGGGAACGGGGACGGTTTCCGAGAAAATCAATTGTGTAAGTTTTGATGAGGCAGCACAAAACCGGTGCCCGAACTCGGTGTATTAAGAAGTAATCAGACATTTCCACGCCCGGCTTCCAAATGAACAGTTACGTGTGAATTCTTGAGGTAAGTTTGTTTACTCTTGCATCGTTAATGCCTTAACGAGACACTCAGCTCTCGGCGAGTGAGGTTCGAGAACAATCACTCCCCGCGTACAAACACTGAATTATACCTCTGTTTGGTCGAGTTTTGTCGGTATTTAAGGTTTATCTACAGCTCCGCGAAGTAAAAAATTTCTCCGCGCAGGGGGCGCCACCGCTGTGTTTTGATTTTTTGGTCAACGCTATCAGAGTCCGTACAGCTCCACGCGAGTCCTTGAGCTTTTATGAAAGTTAAAGGAATTTCTGTTTAAATCGAAGAGTCATAAGTTCTAGCCATAACATTCTTCTTCTTATCGACACTAAAAACTCAGGAGCAATGTGGTGATGCCCATGAGGAAGTCCGAAGGAATTTTGCATCCCTACGGCTCATTATCGATTCGTATACATAGGTTCGCATTGAACCTAAATCAAAAGTCACGGCTCAAATCAGCGAAAAAAAATTTGGTTATTTTCTGCCGTGGTCCCTCTAGATCACCAATTTTTGAAATTTTCGGACAGCTTCGTCGAACGATTTCTCTGTAAAAAAATAAAATGGCGCCGGAAATTTTGTAACGTCGCTATCTAGGGTGTAAACTACTTGCCTTCTCCTAACGAAAAGGAGCCGTTAAACTGCGATGCATACTCACATCTTTTGTCTTTTTCGGTGTAAGAAAGGAGGCTGTCGAAACTCACGTCCCAAATCGATCGACTCAGTCGTTGAGAGCAGTGGTGTGGCGTGAATTGCGATGTATCGATTGTTATGCCATTTAAACCTATGATAAAGAATCGAATATCAAGGTGTTCGCTGCCAACTCCCTGTTTATCGATACTTTTCCATAAGTTCAAATGGCATAACAATCGATATATCGCAAAGCGCGCCACGCCACTGGTTGGGAGTCACTAGAGTGAATCCCTGAGTTATAGATTGCTCCAGAGTCGGGCTTACACAGTCCCCGATACAAAAGTAGGTATTTATAGGTATTTAGAGATTAACGGCAGTAAGTCAAATTTTATTGAGCCCCACTGCTCCTGCTCGGCTTAAAGCTTTATTTTCTCGTGAATCTCTCCCTCCGCCCCCCCCCCTCTCTTTCTCTGTCGACCAATCTCAGTTTAAAACGTGGGCGCTGCCTACGAAGTCTAATTCGCAAACGAAGAGAATACCTTTAGCAGCTGATTGGTGTAAAAAAAAAGAATCCCTAACAGCACACCTTTTCCCCCAAATTTTTCTAGTGCAGTTTTGTTGTTAGGCATTGGATCTAGAGTCCAGACTCTTAAAAACATCGACAAGAAAAAATACTCTTGATTCAATCGGATTTTTGCTATAATCAAGAATCAAGCCTTTTAATTTGAGCGGATTTCCTTTTCATTTAAGCAAAAATCTGATTGAATCAAGAGTATTTTTCTTGTCCATTTTTTCAAGAGTCTGGACTAGAGATCCAATGTGTTTTTTCCAGTGTGACAAAATACAATTAACTGGTATTTTTTACGAGTTAGGAAGTTGTAAGTTGAAAAACGTGTAAAGACGTTGTAAATGATCAAAATTCTAGGATATTAAGTACAATATTTGCGATCAAAGAGATGAAGACAGGTAAATTCATACTTTTCACGTATTTTATTCGTAAAATTTATTGTATAGGAATTCGTTATTGGTCTATTTTACTACTTTCTTTTAGAGTTAATCACACTATTTTGCTTGTTAAATTTTACGCCTTTGTGCTGCCGCGGGATCACTCGAATTTTTTTTCATTAATCTACACAAGGTAACGTGTTATAACGCTTTTCAAAGATTTATTGCTCTACTTTTCAATTTTTATATATGAATGGCCAAAAATGTGCTGTCTGTAATGCTGCCTTTCTACCGCGTAACAGGCAGCACATTGCCGGAATTTACATAATATTAATTGAGAAGTAGAGCAATAAATCATCAAAAAGCGTCATAATACGGAACCCTTTGAAGATCAATGCAATACAATTTGAGTGTCAATCATTTCTACCAAAAATATGACCGAAAAATGTGTTGTCTGTTACGGCGACAAAACTAATCCAGTCATCGTGAAACCACCCATAATATCCAGTAACGTTCTGGAGTAGGGGTTACCTTCCATCGACCTCCAAAATGACCAATTTTCCTCCACTATAAAATTCGCGTATCTCGCTCGATTTCTAGCAAAAGCCATCAAATGTTGAATAAATATTCTTCAAGATTTGAATAATTTATCAGGGAAACTGTTTGCCGGAATTTGCCCTTAAGAGCCCCTGAGGCCTTCTTGCACCAACCTTTTCTACTGAATGACGACAAGAATCTTGCCGATTGTGACAGCTGTTGGCAGCCAAACCCCCACTTCAAGCGTCACGTTAAAGCCGAAACTCATCACTTAATGAACGGTGAGTGATAGCGCGCTCTGACGAAATTAGTCAAATTGAATGGCGGCACCAATCCAGCATTCGTCAGAGCCGTGTGTCACCTTTACATTCCGATCGGAGCTCTGCCGTGCTAAGTGAAAACGCTGTATGAGCATTCCAATGTTGCCAAATTCCCTCTCAGATAATATTTATTTTTGAGGAAAGTTATGGATATTTTTCCTTGAAATTTTCAGACTTCTTAGGTCAAATTAGGAACAAAATCCTCTGAACAACTCTAGATAAAAAACACATAAGATTTAGAGTCCAGGCTCTTGAAAACATTAACAAGAAAAAAGACTCTTGATTCAATCAGATTTTTGCTTAAATCAAAAGGAAATCCGCTCAAATTAAGAGGCTTGGTACTTGATTTAAGCAAAAATCCGATTGAATCAAGAGTATTTTTTCTTGTCAATGTTTTTAAGAGTCTGGACTCTAGATTCAATGTGTTTTTTTCCAGTGAATCAGAAGAGAAATAAATTTGTGATATTTCAAAGGAAATTTGGCAACGCCTGATGACTTATACGGCGTTTTTCCTTAGCTCGGCAGGGCTGCAAGACTTCGAATTGCCGCTCAACTTGGCACACATTATGGACGTTGTCGTAAGGGTAAACTTTCACCCACGCAAACGACAAATTTGCCCCCCCCCCCCTTCCCGGTTTTGGGTGAAAGCCGGAGTTGAAGTCGTTCATTAAACAGGTCCTTTCTGTAAGAGGTCCCACATGATTCAAATTGGGACTCAAGGTCGCGCATAGGCGCCTACAAACCTAACAGGGATACTTCACGCATTGCGCAACGCGTGAAGTATCCCGTTAGGTTTGTAGGCGCCAGTGCGCATTTTGCTCTGTGTTTGGCTCTAATATTTAAGCTCGCGGAGTCAGCGTTTTTCAACGCATTTTGAAACAACGCTTTTGAAATGTTTGCACGCTCTGCACGGATTATTCTCATTTAACTTGATGAAGAAAAAAAAATATTTATCAAAGGAAAATATAACGTGTGTTTTGAAAATATCAAGGTGGTTCCGTGTCTAATTACATGATTTCAAAAGCATTTTAATATTTATTTTATATTTTGTGCTTTTACTGCGCTGCGGCGTGGTATATTCGCAATCAAACAATCAAAATTGGACGTGTTTGACTGAAAAAGATCGACGTAAAGTTGTAGCAAATAGAATAATTACTTTGTAGTTCTCTATATTTTGAACAAAGAAAAAAAGGTATTATGAGCAGGGAGACAAAACGCCTTCAATTTTTCGAACGCAATACGGACATCCGTCGAGGTTGTATAGTTGTATCAAGGCGCCGTAGCAAGAGCGTCCCATTGTTTATCGTTACAGACGAATATAAGTAGAGAGACGAGTCATAATGCCTTCAATTTTATAGGTACATATTTTTGGGCAAAATGAGAGACCATGTTCCTCCATTTGCGACGTTGCAGACCTCCTTAGAAATTTTATTTCTCCATCGAGAAACTGGTCAACATAAAACTAAAATACTCCACGATTTTTCTTATTCGATCGGAGATGATTTGGTTCAAAATTGAAAGTCGTAAATTTTGACTGATTCTCGAAGAAGAGATTAATTAAGAGCGGAAATTGTGAAACACCGCAATGGAGATACGTGGTTTCGCACTTCAGTCGGACCGATACGGACATCCAACAAGCTTAAATAGTTGCATCAAGTCCCCGTCACCGCCGACCAACGCGTTTGTCGATCGAATCAAGTACAAGCATTATGCGTAGGAAGGCAAAACGCCTTCAAATTTTTGAACGCAATACGGACATCCGTCGAGGTTGTATAGTTGTATCAAGGCGCCGTAGCAAACGCGTCCCATTGTTTATTGTTACTGACGAATATAAGTTGAAAGAGGACAGTCATAATGCCTTCAATTTTATAGATACATATTTTTGGGCAAAATTTAGAGACCACGTTTCTCCATATGCGACGTTGCAGACTTCATTAGAATTTTTTTTTCCTATATAGAAACTGTTCAACATTAAACTAAAATTCTCCATGATTTTTCTTATTCGATCGGAGAAGATTTGGTTCAAAACTGAAAGTCGTAAATTTGGACTGATTCTCATGGAAGAGATTTTTATTCCAAAAGTGGGTTAAAACCAAAGATTGCGTCCTCCTTAGTTTTTTTTCTCTCTTTTTCATTTCTGTATAAACCTTTTCAAGACAAGTACGGCTCATTGAGATTAATATCGATGACATCGCTTGGAAAAGGTTTTACAAATATTTGCCACGTTTTAAAAATATAATGTTTTTAAAGTGAAGTAATATTAGCATTCAATAAAAGGAATATATATATACCGTATATTTTAAATTGACAATTTTATAGATAGAAATAAAACCAAATATTCACCAGGTGCCCGGACAAAAAATTGTTGACGGAATGTCGTAAAACCCTCCTTTCTTTATCAAAGTGCCACTAACCACCCGAAAGACTCCTAGAAGCATTTTGGATTATTAAAAATCGACTGATTTAATTTCAATTACATAAAAAGCGTATTTTTTCATTTTCATGCTAAGATATTGTCAGGCAAGACAGCCGTGAGTGCTATTCTCTGCATGCTTTCGTAGTTGCGTTTGGGACAGACAACAAACACATTTGCAGGTTAGAAATTGGCAGAAGAGGACGGCACTTTACTTGAAAGCACTATTTTCATTGGCTCTCTGGAGGAATATTGTCACTTACTGCTATCTTGCCTGAAACTACGTCATTTTTTGCGCACTTGCGGCTTTCTCATTTGTCTCGTTTTTTTATAAAATTAAGATGAATTTTGCTGTTTTAGCAATTTCAGTGATTTTGTCAAGAAGAGCTATTCGATGAATTTTAAAGGAAACTCGATTTCGAAAATTTGACACCTCCTGGTCTCTTCGCTATCACGGCAGAGGACGTGTGTGACTTAAGTGGTGCAAAACAAACGGCATGTTAAACTCTACAATCAAATAATTAGGTACCTACATGCCCAACAATACCGGAGTCTTCATACAGTAACGAAAAGAGCCAAATCCTCCTTTTGGAGCAGTCAAACCTCTATAGGAACGCTTTCTTTTTCATTGAATACCGGTGCGGGATAAAAGATTCCTCGAAATTGTCAGAAAGTTCATCGAAACAATCCATTGTTTGTCGAGTAAGCAACAGTATTTTTCCGGGAAAATCTTGACAGATCCATATTTTGACGATAATCCTCCTTTTACATCGATAAACACGGTAAAAGTGCCGGTAAATAATATCATTCGGCTCATAATAAATTCCATTCGCAGTTTAATTGAGAATTTATGTTTTTAAGTTTTTACTTTTTTTCACTGAAACTATAGAGAGAAGCATTGGCGGATCCAGCAAATTGGCAACACTGTCTTTTCTCCATTTAAACCTATAGAAATGTATCGATTCTTGGAGGGGCCAGGTGCTCCGAAAATAATCGATAATTTAGCATAGGTTTAAATGGAGGCCATCCGGTGTTGCCAAATTGCTGGATCCGCCTCTGGAGAGAAATGAAAGCGCTAGAACACGAGAGATGAGTAAAATATAACCCATAAAAGCAACTGTCATTATAGAACTACCAAAACAATAACTCCTCCAAATCAAACTATTTTTTGAAGAAAATAATGAATTTCTCGGCCAGTATGAACGTAACTAAAGATAAAATAAAATGAAGCTCCATTAATATGTCAGTAACAGGTCCTAGTTCCGAACAGATTCATAGAAGGTACGAGAGCTACATACTCAGCTCGTCGTTTCCTTTACGAAAGAACGTAACTACATTTCAGTGTTGCCAGATTTGACTGGCTTTTATGTTAGTTTTTACCAGCCGATTGCATTTTCATCAGGAAAATTTTGAGAATTTCTGACTGAAAATTGCACCAATGTTTCTACTGATCTCATGCAAAAAGCATACAAGTTTTCGAAGAAATTTACGCAGGTTTGTTCTCGTAAAACATTGCATTTTTTCGGTTAATTTTGCAACCATGGAATGGAGTTACATTCACTTGTGCGGAAAACGACGAATTGGGGTTCTAATTCACAAATTATGGGATAAAAACAAAACACTGAAAAACAAATAATTAAGAAAATATATTTCAGTGTGCTATCAGAGAAGGTCTCTTTTCTTATGATCCATATCACTGATAACGTATCACTGATTCACGTTCTGATTTTCTTATGCTGCATATCATAAACTTGACGGGACAAATGTATTAACCAACTAAACAACTACCAAAGCCCCAGACAAGGGTTCGTCTAACAAACGTAACGTAATTTTTCCGATTTCCTCCCCCCTCCCCCCTTGTGACGCATCTGTAACGCAGAGTTACACACCCTTTTTGAATTTCGTAACGCTGACCTGACCCCCCTCCCTCCTTGATTTTCAAAAAAGCAAGAAAGATTCATTTGGGAAGGGCGGGATTTTCAATTTTTTGTACGTTTTTCCAAGCCCCCCCCCCTCCCCCCCGACTCGGATTTGTCACGTAACGCTGGGCTTGATCCCCTCCCCTCGGGTAACGCACCGTAACGCTGGTTTAAACCCCCCTTCCCCTATGTGCGTTACGTAATACTTGAACGTCCCCATAGCATAAATTTGATGACATAAATATTAACCAACCGAACAACCACCTTAGCCCTAGTCAAGGAGGCTACATGTCTACATGAAAAATAAATAAATTAATAAATGATTAAATGAATGAATAGATGAGAAACAGAATTTTTGCGAGCACCTTTACGTTCTGCCGCTTCGCCGAGAATTTTAGATCCTGCTTTCCTCCCACAAAGAGGTTTGAGGACTTTTCATCGGCTGTCGCCCACCGCTACTTGTGAAAATCCCCTCTCAACTCAAACCATCGAATTTCATTCGCGTCGCATGTGCAACTGACACATTGGAACATAAAAACCGAGTTATTTTTATTTCCTCTCCAGTGCGTCATATCTTCATATCTCTCCAAAGGGGGATAGAAACTGAAAGACGCTCTTGCGGCAGGCTCGAACTGTTGCCTCGAGAAACAGGAAATAGGACGAGTGCGTTTTTGGTCGACCTCTGACTTAAACCACCGTCGTTTTCTGGACTTCATTCCAAAATTGCAAAATGTATTCAAGTTATTCATTTTCCTACAAGAATATGACTGTATATTTTCTGTTCAAAATTTGTACAATTTTTTCTTGTAAAAAAAGAAAAAAAAATGCTTTAAAATTTTCGGTCAAAATGGGCGACCAAAGTAAAAAACAAACGGGAAAGTTCTAATACTGTCGTATTAGAAAAGCGCTCAGGTGTTAGTAAATGTATATAGTGAAGAAAGGACGTATAAACTCCGTCGACTTGGCTGGGAAATGGAAATAAAATATCAGCTGATAGCAAACAAAGGTTACCAAGGAAACCGTAAACGCGTATTTTTGTTTCCCGAAAATGAGCTCACCGTTGAGCTCATCAGGCGCGTTTTTTTTAGGCTTCATTTGAGTTCAACGATCAATTTCGATAAGAATTACTCTACCGCTAAGAAATTTTCTTATA
This sequence comes from Bemisia tabaci, assembly GCF_918797505.1. Taxonomy (NCBI): domain Eukaryota; kingdom Metazoa; phylum Arthropoda; class Insecta; order Hemiptera; family Aleyrodidae; genus Bemisia; species Bemisia tabaci. The sequence goes on along the minus strand of NC_092802.1, from coordinate 22,358,198 downwards.
GACAAACGATCGAAACTACCTGCGCATTACGTTAAAAGCATAAAATACAGTTTTCACAGCTTTATTTATTTTAAAAATGAACCCCCCCCCCCCCCCCCCAAAAGCCTACACATCGTTGAGCTGGTGCGCCATTTAAACGCATTAGCACTAGTATACTAGTACTCAGAGGCAAGTCGAAATCAAACAAGCAGTGAACTCCAACACAATGTGTTGATAAGGCGCGTCATTAACTCACACATATCAACCCCTTTAGTTTTCATTTAGGTACAGAGATTTCAAAATAGGCAAGTAGCACAACAAGAGAATTCATACGATCCAACTCTTCGACGACGCACTTTGACGAGACCGCGTATTGTGAATGTAGAAAGCCATTCGAACGAGTTTAAGTTTTTTGATCTGCCCCCAGCAATATTTTATCAGATTCTTGAAGAAAAGTGCTACGGAATAATTTAAGCGAAGAAAGGGAAAGTTCTGTCGAACTCCTGAAAGATACAGTCAATTTAAAGGTATTTTTGGGGCTAAAATATCCAAATCACCGGTACCTATTATAAATCCCGATATATTATTGAAAAGAAATTGACTCGATATAAATGTAATTGCATTAAATATGTCTTGATTTTGTTATTTTAAACGTATTTCCATGCAAAGAAGTTCAACCATGTCCATGCTTTATTCATTCATGAATTGAAAGTAAGCAATTTACATCCTGAAAATCTACCGATTTGCCGTAAAAATTGCAGAAACTTGATATACCAGGTCGATGCACTCACTCGTTGAATTTACCAACCAATTTCGTGGGGGGTGCAAATATATAAAAATCAATATGCTATAGTCATTTTGGGTACATTTATTTTTCATGAAACAATAATAATTTCAATCCCGAAAAACCATCAATTTTCCGTATAAAATCGAAAAAATCGAGATGTGTCGACTCCCTGACGTGAAAATTAGATTCTACGTGTATAAATACTTACACATGGATATGCTAAACAGAAACCATGTGTGGACACAGTTAGGATACATAGCCCCAGAATACTTTTAAAGCGCCTTTACTTTCTAGAATCTTGACGGAATTTTTTTTTTTTGGCTTAAACGACTCAAGAGACACTGTAGTTAAAAAATATAAAGAATTTTCGATTTTGACACAAAAAAAAAAAATTCGTTCAGGCACACCATGTATTGTATGGTGTATTGCGCTGGTATTCAATCCTTGCCTTCAGATCAAAATTCTTACAAGGAAGCCCCTTGCAAGAGGCGAATTTTTTGTAATTTCTCCCAATTTTTTCTTCGTTATATAGTTGAATTGCTTGCCAAATTCTGAGGTCAATTATATTTAATTGTAATTTATACATTTCTTTTTTCCCCTTCATTTTATTTTTTGTTTGGAGAAGTTTCGTTGATTTCTTCGGATTTCGAATACTGTAACTTCTCTTCTATTCGGCCGATTTTTATGAATGAGACCTCTTTCAATTCGTCTTTAAACGGAGAGTAAGGAAAAAATTGTTAAGTACTCGAGAAACAATTTTTTCGAAAATTTGATGGATCCCAGCGTGACGGTGAAATGGGAAATCGAGTGAAAGTAATTAGGTCTGACTGTGACGAGGACCGCGAGGGTCGCCTTTTGTTCTTCAGCTGGGAAGCGACGCGGCGAACCGAGCCAGGACCGGGACACTACCTGGGTTTTGTGCCTGCCTGAGCACTGTTTTGGCCTGATAGGGGAGTGAATTTCTGTATGGGCCACGGTTAGCACATGGTCTAATGAGTCTCGAGGCTCATCATAGATTGCACTTACCACTATCCTGCTGGCCCCGGCTATCAGAGCAAGGAGTACCAAATTTTGAAAAGCATAACACCGTTGTGGAGATCCGTCAAAGCAACGTTTTAAACAAAACGAAGAAGTGAAATTCTCATTCAACGAGTGCCGACTTGATCAGCCATCCTCCAATCAGTTCGCTTGCTTCTGCTTATATATGCATATTTTAAATCAGCGCGTCGCATTCTAAGGTTTTTTCAAAAAAAACCAAGTAACGCAGACTCTTGGTATTCATTACACATAAACTAGAGACCCCCAGAATGAGAAACAACTTTAAATCATAATTATTGACGGATAAATAAACTTTTTACACGCTTTGGAAAATCTCAGAAGTTCGCGGTAGTCACTTTTCGGTAAGGAACTAAGGGACTCGGTTATTGTATCGAGTGGGGGGTCGAAACGATCGCAAAGGCGGTATACTACGTATACGCGCCAAAAGCGCTGCCTATCGGCTGAGCGCTTAATATAAGTAAAATAAAAGTACATAGTGGGGTGGAAATCTTGCCGCTTTGAAAATGTCGTTACGTCTTTTTGACAAAGAGACGACGAAGTTCGTAGTGCAAGTTGGCAGAAATATCTCTCTCTTCATACATACTCTGATGGAGCCAGAATTTACGATTTAAGTACTTTAACCCACGTAAAATTTTGTGAGAAACACGACGGTGCCACTGGTTTTCTCTGAAATCGACTCCAAAGCTCAAAAAAAGCTCTCATAGTTGAGGCTGTAATACAGGGAATATCCCACGCTACCCTGAGAGTCCACCTCTATATTAAGACAAACTCTTTATGCAAAGAAAGTGAGAAAATACATTAACAGGGTTGCCACTTTATTTGGGGACTCCAAAACTGAAAACACGGCAACCCTGCTTATGTATTTGCTCCCTACCTTTGCATGGAGAGTAAGACATAGAAGTGGATTCTCGGGGTAGAGTACCTTAATACGGCCCTTCTGGGCCTCATGGGGCATAGGACCCAAAAATGGCGGTGCTTTGTTTTGATTTTTGAGGATGGGAGAGGGGTCATTGCCAACTTTTGAAGGCTATCATCAACCGCGCTTGCTGCAAATCCCACAGCTACGATGATTTTTCTCGAAAATTGCACACGATTAGCCGTAAAACTTATGTAAATAAGTCGCAATAGTGCCTTTGGGTACATTTTTCTTATTGCGGTAAGCAAAGAAAACTACATTTTGAGTCATTTTGAACTATATATATTAACTTATAGCATCCACTATTTTTGGATCTTAGAAGTCTCTTTTCAGCCTAAGATGGCTGAGCCAATCATAGGTGGAATTCGAACTGGCCATACTCTCATTATTAAGGCACTCTACCTCAGGGAAGCATGGGAATGCGGAGGATATCCTCTCAATAACCGCCTCAACTTTGAGAGCTTTTTTTAAGCTTAGGAGTTGATTTCAGAAGGAACCAGTGGCACCATCGTGTTACTCGCAAAAGTATGCGAGAGGACAATCACTTAAATCGCAAATCTTTTACGCATGTAAAAGCTCCATTGAACATACCCTCGTGGAAGTCGACCTCGTGCGGCAGGAGTAGGACCATCGCTGCCGTGCTAAGGAAGAACGCCGTATGAACCTTCAGGCGTTGCCAAATTTCCTCTGGAAAACCACTAATTTTCAGGAATTTTTTTTATTATTATCCTGCCAATTTCTCCGATAATTTTGTTTGTAATTCGAACTTAAGCGTCTGAAAATTTCAAGAAAAAATATTCACAATTTTCTTCCAAAATAAACATGTTATCGTAGGAAATTTGGCAACTCTCGAATGTTCATACGGCGTTCTTCCTTAGTACGGCAGCAGTCCATGCCCCGTCACCCTCCACCACCTCGCGTGAGCCCGTGCAGAGGGAAGCGAAAAAGGCACATTTTCGGGAACCCCATCCTTCGCAGATGGTCGCACGTGACGCGAACTCACCTTCCGCCGCGCGGGGTCAATACTCTCTCCATGAGTTGGACTTCCACCAGGATACCTAGTCACGGGGTATACAGATCGTCAAAACGCGACCATCTCCTTTATGTGGACGTATTTCTATCAAAGAGAACTATGTACACGGAGAAAAAAACTTCGTGCGTGGGACTCGAAGTTTCGGTCGTATGGATCTCTGAAGTTTTCGAATTTAGTATCTGAACACTTTAGGTCCAGCTGCTGAGGTTTGGATCACACATCTGAAACTTCAGTTCTTACATCTGAAGTGCTTCGGTTTTCGCATCCGAAAAACTTCGGTTCTCACATTCGAAAAACTTCGCTTCTCACATCCGAAAAACTTCGCTTCTCACATCTGAAGTACTTCAGATGTAAGAACTGAAGTTTCAGATGGGTGATCCGAACCTCAACAGCTAGACCTAACGTGTTCAAATGCTCAATTCGAAAACTTCAGAGATCCATATGACCTAAACTTCGGGTCCCGCGCACGAGGTTTTTTTCTTCGTGTACAGAGGGAAAGATGGGGTGTACGATCGTTGGTGCTCGGGCCATAAAAATGAATGAGAAGTACAATGCGCCAGTGACATCAGCGGCAACGAGGATCGGCAAGGCGGTCATTAACTCATGAGCCCTGTCCACAAGGCTCTAGATACATGCCCACGGCTCATACACTGTGCACATAGTTCCGTTTGATAGAACGTGAAATCCCGCTTCTCCAAATCAGCAAACGGAACTGTGAGCCAACTAAGTGCGGCACCCATGAGCCGTGGGCATGTATCTAGAGCTTTGTGGACAGGGCTCATGAGTTTAAGATCGCTTTCCCGATAGTCGTTCCTCTCGTGGTTGCCGCTGACCAGTGGCGTGGCGTGCTTTGCGATTTATCGATTTTTATGCCATTTAAACCCATGGTAAAGAATCAATAAACAGGGTGTTCGCACCGAACACCTTAATAATCGATTCTTTACCATAGGTTTAAATGGTAAAACAATCGATACATCGCAATGGACCACTAGACAAGGTATGCAAATTTAAGCATTCTGATACGTGTTTCTTAACAAGAATTTCACGTAGAGCACGATTCGCGCAATGAAAACTAATAAACAAACTCCAAACGAAGATACTAACGTTTTTATTTCACATTGGTTACGAGGAATTCGAACTGCCCGCTGACAAGAAACTCAAAGTTCTACGTGAGTCAAATCGCGCACTACAACGTTTTCAGCAAGCTTCTCAATCGAGCAATGGTCATTTCCCACCATGTGTTGTTCAAACTATTAGCAATTTGCTACAGCTGAGCCAAAGCGTCAAGATTGAGGTTGCCAGATTTTTATATCGCAGAGACTGTCATGATAACGTTTAGCGCGCGATGTGAATCACGTGGAGCATTGAGTTTTCATAAGCGGGTGGTTTGAATTCACGCATCAAGAATCATTAAATATCTTCGTAAAGAGTTGATTTCGGTAGATTTTGTTGCGCTAATCATGTTCTACGTGAAATTTTTGTTAAGAAACATGGATCAGAAAGCAGGGTCGGATTAAGGGGGTGGCCACATGAGCCGCGGTCCATGGCGGCAAATTTTGCAATTTTTTTAATGTAGGTATATAAAAAATTCAGATTCTGAAAACAAATTATCAAAGAGAAAAGGGGACAAACTCTCTCTTTCCTAAAAATATAGTATTTTCTAATTTTGTCGTTTTTCGGTGATACAAGAGACAGCATCTTTAATTAGTCGAGTTAAGAGGGGAACTAAACACGCAATTTGGCTTGGAGCTTAGCGCAGAGAGGAATGATGACGAGGACTTGAGATGAAAAGGACAAGCCCTCGGCGCGGCGGTCGGCATGTAACACATATTAGCGCCTACAAGACTGCATAAATACTTCACCCATTGCGCCAAACACAGTGCGGTCAGGAGCGGTTGACGTGAAATGCATAGCGCCTACAAGACTGCAGGAATACTTCACGCATTGCGCCAAACTCAGTGCGATCAGCGTGGCGTAGCGGAGGAAGTCAAAATTATTAAACCACGTTTATGTTTGTTCTTTCATAAGTTTTTGGTTCATTTCTTATAAATGGAGGACCTTGTCCACACAGAGACTGGTTTACGGAACTTAACTTTCGCGTCAAGTTCCGTGAAATATTGCTAGTAGTGTTGACAGGGCTTTCGCAAAAAATGTATCCAACACGAAAAGGTTAACGCACCCCTCCCCCTCCGGCACGATCACTTGATGGTTTTTATTGATTTTTAAAAACGAATGAGAAGGGGGCGGCAAAATGCAGGCGGCCCATGGACGGCAAGTAGGTAAATCCGGCCCTGTCAGAAAGCTGAAATTCAGACCTTGCTTAGTGGTCCATTCACGCCACTGCTGCTGACGTCATTGGCGCTTTATATTTCCCATTCATTCTTACAGCCGGAGCACTAACGAGCACACCCCATCTTTTCCGCTTGCGCATAGTTCTGTTTGATAGACACGTTCGTTTTCCGTATGCCCTTTCTCTGGATACCCTCTTACTTGGATCCGTTCTTGTGTTGCAGGTTGCCAGATCTACGGGTTCATGGGCGGGCTGACCGGGACGGTCTCGATCATGACGCTGGCGGCGATCGCGCTGGACCGCTACCTGGTGGTGGTCTACCCTCTGAACCCGTTCAAGAACACGACGCGGCAGAGGGCGCGGGCCTGCGTCGCCTTCGTCTGGGCGTACGGCCTCTTCTTCGCCTCCATCCCGCTCTTCGACGTCGGGCTCAACCGCTACGTGCCCGAGGGCTACCTCACCGCCTGCAGCTTCGACTACCTCAGCCAGGACCTCAAGAGCCGCCTCTTCATCCTCGTCTTCTTCGTCGCCGCCTGGCTCGTGCCCTTCACCATCATCACTTTCTGCTACATCAGCATCTGCTTCGCCGTCGTCCGCACCAAGAACGTCCCGCGCTTCGGCCAGGAGAAGGAGAAGCGTAGAGTCGAGCTCAGGTTCGTTAGAGAGTCCTTTCGTACCAGGGGGCATGGCTGCACTGCCGTGCACGAAGAAAAAAACTACGTGCGTGGGACCCAAAGTTTAGGTCATGTGGATCTCTGAAGTTTTCGGATTGAGCATCTGAAGACTTAAGGTCTAGCTGCCGAAGTTCAGGTCAGACATCTGAAACTTCAGTTCTTACATCTGAGGTACTTCAGTTCTTAAATCTGAAGTACTTCAATTCTTACATCTGAAGTACTTCAATTCTTACATCTGAAGTACTTCAATTCTTACATCTGAAGTACTTCAGATGTGAGAACCAAAGTTTTTCGGATGTGAAAACCGAAGTACTTCAGATGTAAGAACTGAAGTTTCAGATGTGTGATCCGAACCTCGACAGCTAGACCTTATGTGTTCAGATGCTCAATCTGAAAACTTCAGAGATCCATATGACCTAAACTTCGGGTCCCACGCACGAAGTTTTTTTCTCCGTATGCTAAGCAAGAACGCCGTTATTCCAGCGGTATTTTCCCTCGTTTTTTGGAACTTAACACTTTATGGAATAATAACTTTTTTACCCATGCACCTCAAATTTTCAAGTTAAGTTCTTGATATTATTTCCGAAAGAATTATGTAAAAACATTGTCCCAACGTACACAAGTTTTTCTGCTAAGATACATTGTTTCCAAAAAATGTAAAATGGCGTTTATGGCGTTTATGCGTCGCACGGCAGTAGCAGTGGCGTTGCGTACTTTGCGATACATCGACTGATCTGCCATTTAAACCTATGGAAAATGATCGAAAAACAGGGCACATCTTAGTAATCGATTCTTTACCATAGCTTCAAATGGAGAAATATCGAAAATCGATATTTCACCTCTCGCCACTGCATGACTGCCGTGCTTAGGAAGAACGCCGTATGAAAACTATGCCACATTTTCTTCGATGAAGCATATGTTTTTGCGACATTCTTTCATATTTGGACCGCGTTAAGCAGAAAGGATCCAAGCCACATCAGTTGTAGCCAAATTAAATTGGGCAGTCTAATTTTTTACACGAAACCGGTTGTGCGGATTTTCGGACAAATGTCAGTGAATTTTCTGCATAATACGAAGCAAATTGCTTAAAATTGTTGAAGGACTTTGCACAAACGTTCTTTTGTAAAAATTAAATTTCCCAGTTAAATTTGGCAATCGCGAATGGGGCTTGGTTCCTTTCTGCTTAACGCGGTTCATTTCTCTTTGAAATTTTCAGATATCTCGAGGCTCATCATCCACCAAGTAGGTAATTCAGCAGCACCTCTACATCAAGATAAACTCTCCTTGCAAAGATAGGGAGTAAATACATTGACAGGGCTGCCACTTTATTTGGGGACTCCAAAACTGAAAACACGGCAACCCTGCTAATGTATTTGCTCCCTATCTTTGCATGGAGAGTTTGTCATGATGTAGAGGTGGACTCTCAGGGTAGGGTGGGATGTCCCCTCCATTTTGGCCTCCACTTGAGAGCTTTTTTTGAGCTTGGGAGTTGATTTCAGAGAAACCAGGAAAACCACTACTGGAAAACCAGTAGCACCACCGTGTTTCTCGCCAACTTATACAAAAGAATCAACAGTCAAATCGCAAATTCCTCACACATGCAACATCTCCATAGTGAAAATTAGCACCACTGGATAATTTAAGTTCATTGGTTGGCTGCTCTTTTGGGTGCCAAGAGCTACGTGTATGACCTGATCCAAGCTAACCTCCGAATTTTTGACGTGTCCATACTCCTAAGATTTACCTTTTGATTTGGACGAATTTTGCAAATGTTGCAGGCTAGCCGGAGTGGTGATATTTGTGATCGCCCTGTGGTTCGTCTCGTGGACGCCTTACGCAATCGTGGCCCTTCTCGGGATCTTGCGACAAACGGAGTATCTGTCCCCGCACGTGTCCATGATCCCGGCGCTGTTCTGCAAGACGGCCAGCTGCGCCGACCCCTACATCTACGCCATCACCAACCCCAAGTTCAAGCGGGAGCTGTGTCGGCTCTTCGACAAGAGCTACCAGTCCAAGTCCAAATGGAGCAAGCAAACCGGCACCACGTACAGGAACAAGACGCCCACCTCCAACAAACCGGTCCAGACGATCGAGGACACTGCCCACAGGACCCACTACCCCTCCACCTTCAACTCCAGCAGTGCTGATGATTAATTAATCCAGGTCCTCTAGTAACGTCTTTTCTTTCTGGATTCTTGTCCGGGAGCTAGGAGGTCAGACTGACACCAGACTCCTGTTTTGGACAAATCATTCTGGACCAAACAACCGGTCTAGATGATCGGCCACACTGCCCATAGAGACCACTACCCCTCCACCTTCAACTCCAGCAGTGCTGATGACCAATCAATCCAGCGGACTGATTCTTGAGTTTGATAGACAAAAAAGACATAGGGATTTTGCAGCGATCCCACTGGTTTGAAACGGGTGGTTGTTACCAACTAAGATAGAAGACGATAGCCTGACTAAACACTGGAAAAAACACATTGGATCCGGAGTCCAGACTCTTAAAAACATCGACAAGAAAAAATACTCTTGATTCAATCAGATTAAAGCTTAAATCAAGAACCAAGCCTCTTAATTTGAACGGATTTTTTTTATTTAAGCTTAAATCTGCTTGAAATCCTTTTTCTTGTAAATGTTTTCAAGAGTCTGGACTCTAGATCCAATGTGTTTTTTTTTTTTTCCAGTGAAGGTACTTTGTCGGCTGCCGTTAGTTAGTCTATCACTTACCACCTTTGTCCATTGCAAACACCAGCTTCCACCAATAGGATCCCTCCAAATCCTTTCTGTCCTCTGTGTCTATAGCCTTGTCTATCAATTTCAACAATCGGGCCGCAGGAGTGCTTTTAGTTACTTGATGTTTTGTCTTTCCGGTGATTTTTTGTGATTACCTCAGGCGATGCGCATTTTGGATCTTTCGCTTGAGACATCTTCAGGCCACTATTTGGACCTTTTTTAGCAGAAAGAAACCGAGCCATATCATCTATTGCTAAACTTAACCGATAAATTCAATTTATTACAAGAGAACGTTTGTGCGGATTTCTTTGAAATTTTTTAGGGAATTTGCATATTTCAAGAAATTCACTTCAATCTGCACAAAATTCACACAACCATTTACACGTAAAAAATTAAATTGCCCAATCAAATTGGGTTATATAGCTGCAGATGTGGCTTGATTTCTTTCTGCTTATCAAGGTCAATTTATTATTCGCGTTACATTTGATACATTCACAAACGTTTAGCTTAGTTTCGTTTTGCATTTTTCGTTTTAGTTTCTTATTTTTATTCATATGTCGTTCATGTGCAGAACTTGCATGTATAGTTTCGAAAACCCATAACGCGCATAAGCTTATAACGCTAATAACAAATAGTCGCCTAAAGATGGATCAAGCGATGGATTCGAAATGTGCATCGCAAAAAGTAATGACAAAAAATATTGGGAAGAAAATAAGTCAAGTAAGTAACTAAACTGTTTTGATTTTCTCTATCAACATATTTTTTTTTCCAAATTATTGTTTCTGCCGAAGCTCAACAGTTAAAGTGGGTCAGGTCGTCATGAAAATGTTGTCCAATGACGAAGCGTGAATGATAGATTATTGATATTCTCCTATTCGTAGTAATGGTTAAGAATCGATCATAAAGGTGTTTGTTGCGAACACTCTGTATATTGATCCTTTTCCATAGGTTTAAAAGGCAGATTAACCTATGTATCACAAAGCACGCCACATCACTGATATTGCCCCGCTCAAGAAAGACGCCGTGCGAAAAGTGAAAATTTGCCAAATTTTTCCCAACAAAATATTCATTTTTGAGAGATGTTGTGAATATTCATATCTATTATTGCCTGATACATACATGACATAGAATAAGCTAATTCAGTGATCATAAGTCTTGCATTTTAAATAAATTGAAGAGAAGGCGTCCGTTATGTTCACAAGAATTTTTCAGTTTTTTTTTTTTTTTTTTTTTTTTTTTTTTTTTTTTTATTAAAAAAAAACCTCATAACTCCCTGAAAAAAGCTAAAAATTCCGTATTTTCAGCTTCTGTCTTGTGCATTCCCATCTAACCGGTTACTCATGAAATCATAAAATCTTTACTGTGCTTAAGGCCCCCCCAATTGCTGTGAGTTTAAGACGCATGCTGATGAGAGAAAAAATTAAACCCTCAAGGATATTTTGGAGGACAATAATAATCTTAGATTGTCCGAAGTTTTGACGCGAGTGAAAGTGAGTATTTTCAATCCCTCAAGAAAAAAAGACGCTATCTAGAGAGGGAACTCGGAACTTTTATATACTTTTCAATGTTCATTTTAGAGGATTAAGACGGATTGTGAAGCTTTCTCAAATATTGCTTCTGCACCCGTGAGCAATTAAGACCGAATTTCAGCAGACCGCGGTGCGAAAGTTGACCCGCCAACCCGTTTGCAATCTGAAACGTATATTTAGAACCAATTTAAATACTTATAGAACTTTATTTATAGATGAACTTCCTAACTAACGCTCAGTGACGTCGAGGATTCTATCAACAAAATTCCGAGGCTATATTTAATATTTAAAAATACGCGCTCATACAAAAAAAGATAACGTTGTTTCAGGGTTTCAGGTGAAATTATAAATAGATGGCTTCAACCACCTGTTGCTCATTAAAAAGCGAAGCCTCATGTATGATATGGTCTTGTCTCCATGACCACCTTTTCCGAACATCAGAAGTAGCAGTGATCGCGATGAATAGCAATTTTATCGGTTGGTTATCGCGATTATATCGGTGGCAATACATCGAGATACTATCGCATTAAGAATTGCGATATATGACGATTAAATCGCTACACATCGCAATTTTTCGTTCGATAATATCGTGATCAATTTTCGAAGTTAAAATCGAGATAAAATCGCCATTTATCGCGATTTTTATTTCGAAAATATCGCGATAAATTTTCGGGCGATAAAAGCGCGATTTTATCGCGATAAAATCGAGGATAATCGCTCATATGTTGATGATCCTGGCGGTTTTATCCGTTGAGAAATGCTACTTGGGACGTGCGCACTTTTATGTCCAGCAAGGTCGATAGTCCCAAGTCGGAAGAATTAAACTTTGAAAATTTTCACATCGAAAAATGGACAAGAATCAAGTTAGTTTTTCACCAGAATTGATCAAGTAGCATTCTGCGTATAAAAGAATGTATATTTCCTCGTGCGTAAGTGATTTGTCCTCCTACTTTACGGAATATTTACATAACTGTTAGATATTCTTTAATTTAATTATTCTCAGGATACAAATTCTGCTTTTTCTGATGATAAGAGGAAATTCACATCTAAGAACACCCTTAAACCTCAATAAAAATACCATCGATTAATATACTTGCTGATTTGCGCAATTCTAAAAGAATGATTATAATCGGGTCGGTTTATTGTTTCAATTTTTTCCGCTTTTAACAAGTTACAAGTAATTTACAGTCGAATGGGAAACAATTTCCGTAAAATGAAGGAAAATTATATTTTGAAACCCAAACCATAGTAAAGAAGGCAGCATCGTGAAGGAAAATTATATTTTGAAACCGAAACCAGAGTAAAGAAGGCAGTATCGTGGTGTAAAGTGAAGACCTGAGTAGACTGAAATCGGTGTGTTAAAAAGGAATGCGAAAATCCAAAAGCCGTTTCTGTTATCATAGTGCAAAAAACCTTCAGATAGGTTGGAGGAGGGGTCTATAATAGATCTCCGATAAACCCAGGGGCTTCAGAGGCCAAAGCTTCAAGGTTCCGGCCTTAAAAAGGCCCCAGAGGCGTAGCTGTTGATGCGACATCGGTTTTAGCGCCTATGATGCAACTATTCGAACTTGATTAGTGTGCGGGTTGCCTATGTAAAAAGTGAAGGCGTTTTGATATTCATCGCGCTCATGGCATTGCGCGAGGCGGAAAATGTTATCCCACCAGTCGCAAGTCAATGCTGACATCTTACCCCGACCGCAGTGATGAATTTTTAACTTTTCTTTCGTTTAGTTGTCTCTTACTCTGCATTTTTACCGTAAAAGCAGAAAAAAATGAAATTTCGAAAAAGGAGTTTTCTTCAAAATTTCACCAATGTATCTAAATGAACTTATAATTTTTTCCACTAGAAAATTAGAATTCGCCCAACTCGCAAAACATCAACTTTCAACTATTTCGGTAAAATTTTTCAGAAAATCGTACTCGTTTTTTTCGAGGAATTAAGAGACTCGAACTTTAAATAGATGCCCCTTTGTTGTATAGATTATTGTATAAGAACTACTCTGTAGTTGAGTCATTGTATTTATTTTTTATTAATTTGATTTACCTATATGTTTATTTTTCCGCTCCACGAAAAAAAAATGCTATTAGCATTGGATAATTAACGCAAAGATACAACACGTTAAAAGTTTAATACTACAATTAACGACATTTTCCACAGATAAAGAAACTTATCGGAAGAAAAGAAAAGAAATTCTTATATCGAGAGTACGCTTTAGTTGTTTTTTTAGAACCATAAGTACTTCAAGTTCATTTACCGCTAAAAGAAAGAGAGAGAAACGCTGGAAACTTCCACGAAAAATTTAAGAAATTTAAAAAAGAAAAAAAAGACAAAGGGGCAGAAATCGTCCAAACGTCCAGTTTATACATAAAATTATCAAGACAACGAATTAACGTGTGCTGTAAATATTGCCTTTCATTTAAGGAAAATCGGAGCTCATATCATTTGTAGGTAAAAGACAGTTTTTAGTGATGACGTCATTATTAGCAGCAACCAATTAAATGCGGGCTCCTCATGAGGGTAATTGACCAATCATACGCTGATTTAATAACGTCACGCAGAGACTGGTGTAAATTTCGGAGTTCAGGGTCAGCACTGCTGAAAAGGACTATAGTTATGACGTCATCCATCGATATATTTTCATCACAAAACAAGCCGGCGTTTGCATGGATGACGTCATGCTTAAGCCCTCCACGAGAGAGTGGTGCAACTTTAGCATGAGACATAATATTTTTTCTTTATACATATATCTTCGTCTGTCAATACCGCTTCTGTACAAAAAGGGCTGCCCATCACAGCATCTTGTAAATTAATGAAGTAGCTAAGTTTTGAACCTTCAACGAAACAGTGTGTTAGATTATGTGTTTACCTTGACTTTTCCTGTCTTTTCTTTACTCCTTGGTGAATATGCCGTAAAAAGCGTGTTCATAAATTTCTATTGAGAAAAAAGTTTGGAACTTAGATTGGGTATGATTAAATATACCTGGAAAATAATGTCGTCTTTTTGTTTTTTTTTCTTCTTTTCATCCCTACCTCAGAATAACCCTCATCCTGTGTAAGTGTAAGCTCTCTGAATCCGATCATTGTGCAAACTACCCACATTGTGCAAAGTGCGAGGTTAGTAGCAAAATCATTGCTAATAAGGGTGAGACGAGAAAAAGAAAGAGGAATAAAACAATTTCCCAAGATTTTAAAAAGCTGTTGTTCTAAAAATCACCGTCTCGAGGCGAGGTTGGTACACATTTCCGGGAAAGTTCTCACCATCGAAATAGTGAATCTATACTGCCGTGCCAAGAAAAAACGTCGTATTAAAATTTAAATGTTACTAAATTTTCTCTCCGAAGACATTTAGACTTGACAAAAATAATGAATAATTTTCCTTGAAATTTTCGAACTATTAAGATCGAATAAAGAACTAAACCTTCTAAGAAAGCGGAAGAAAAATATTAACACATATTTCCAAAAATTCGTGATTTGTCCAATAGGTAACGTCGGTAGGCAAAAGTAGGCAACATCTGAAGGCTCATACGGCATTGTTCCTTAGCACGGTAGTATGGGACGTTGCCCATGGGCAACGTCCAACGTCCGACGTGTTTTTCCTGCAGGAAACATGGCACCGCCGTGCGCCGCACAGTTGACCAAGTCAATACGAGAGGTCAGACACTATTTGGAAACTTTAAACGCTCACAACTCCGTTTATACAAAAATGTAAGGTCCTGAGAGTGGTTCCATTGGTTTCCTCGTGAAATTTTCTTCATACACAAGACCCCTTGAAATGTTAAATATGACGAAATAAACACCAAAATTTGGTTATAGGATATTACGTCAACCAATTTTTGTCCGCGCACCTGTTTTTTCTAGTAGCTTACGTCCGAGCGGTTTTTCGACAGGGGAGTTTTGGTCCACTTTCTAATAAATGGAAACCCAAAGTTAATTGGTCCACATGTATATACAAACGACAATAATTGCTGACGACTTTTTAGGACGAAAATGTATAATAACTTGGAAGAATGAGGGTTTGCATGTTTTTTTTTTGTTTTTTTTTTTTGTTTATTTAGGCCAACTGAGAAAAATATATAATCAAGATTTTTGGTAAAAATGGGGGAGTGGCAATTCCATGAGGGAAAATTCACTAAAACTCTCTACACCTCTTTTGTGCAACAGGACTCAATTATCTTTAAGAAAATCCCATCTTGTTATACCTGAACTGGAGAAACCTTTTGATTTGCCTCAATTAAGCTCTTAGATTTTTCCTATGTACGATAACTTTGCGATGGCGCCGCCGTGCCGCGGCGCTTCGAGCTACTATTTTGCCACGGATGTGTTGCACAGTAGCATACGAGATTGAAGGCACCACAACGTTTCATGATTGATGGCACCTTTCAAAAGCACGAAGTTCCCTCGCAAATTAAATCAAGTAACGACGGCAAAAAGAGAGCAGTAGTCGAAAAACTTATTTAGTCCTAGTATCATGTATTCAAAAACGTCGAGCATGATTTTTGAACTTTATTAGAGGGAAAAGTGACTTGATTCAAACAGAAATATGCTCAAATTTACCGCCTATAAGATTTTCTTTTGAATCAATACAGAACATAATGCTTGTTTAAAGAAGAAAATACATATATGCTTATCTAAAAAGAGAAGTCACTGTCATCGAGCATAATACCGCTCTCATTCAGTCATTTTATTCTTGATGCAAAATAAAATCTTCTTGACGGCACACTCAAGAATGTTTCTGCTTAAATTGAGTCACTTTTTGAGCTCGCCCACTCGGGAGAGCTCTTTGCGATCGATTTCTTTTAGCATTGGTAGTGTCCGTGGCGACAAATGGATGGTTCTCGTTGCCGTCGGAGGAACGGCCAAAATCCCATTGATTTCAACGTCTAAAAGTTGAATTTTCGCGGGTTACAGTTTTCCTCCGTCGAACATTTCCGTTCCCTCATTCAACTGAGGATTAATTGTTCCTCGTTTGCGACACTAGAGAGCAGCACTTTCCGGTGGCCGAGCAGACTTGACTCACACCAATACGAATTTGTTTGTGTATGTGTTCACCTTTATGCTTGTATTTTTTTTTTTTTTTTTTTTTTTTTTTTTTTTTTTTTGTATTTTTTTTGCATTTCTAATCCTTTCACATTTTCAAAAACTGAAGTCTTATTTTTTTGCTGTTCCGTTGCGATAAAATTATCAGCTGACTGCTGACTCTATGCTATCTTATTGGAGAATCTCCCAGTTTCCTCGGTTACATAGTGGAATGAAAAATCCTTCTATTCATGCCAACGATTCATGCAAATAGAAATTTGGTGAAATTGGTTAAATTGTGATAATTGTAAGAAAATGAAGAGGCGCTTTACAAATCAGATACTGCTTTTTGAACTCATTTATTTTCTTCCTATTTTGTACGAAGTACTATACTTACTTCCCATATAAATCTTAATAATTTTGTGAAAGACGAAAAATAAATGTGATAGAATTTTACACATGATTGTCCGCAGGAAAAGAAGGTTTATAGTTTACAGATTCAACTTTACTTGCTATGTGAAAGACTCGTGTTGAGTTTTGTTGAAAAATTAGATTGTACAAGGTAATATGTACTCATATTAATGGGCTAGCTGCGCTGGTTCAAAAGCGGATTCAGCAATTTGGCAACACTGTCTTCCTTCCATTTAAACATATGGAAATGTTCATATACCATACTTAAATTTTTACCTTATGCTGCAAAAATTTTAATTATAGGAGATTTCAATTATGACGTGTTGAAGCAAGAAAACACAATTTATCATGAATTATTTAATAAATACGAAATTCATTCAGCATTACCGTCACACTCTGTAACAACACAATATGGATCACAGCTAGATGTTGTTTTCACAAATTTATCAAATTATAATGCACAAACTCATTGCACTGAATTCAGTGACCATTCACCTGTATATATGCAAATAAAAACAAGCAGAAAAATCCAACATGAATATGTTGGAAAAGCGTGCCGAATAACTAAAATGTTGGACACATACCTACTATTTTCACGTCTTTGTTATTTGCATCAATTGGTACTTTTTGCTAAATTTGGGAGAAAATATTGATTCATGAACGTTGAATGTAAATTGATTTTAAAGATTCCGTCCAATTATCTTGATTTTAAGCTGATATGCGGCATTTCGCACGACCGTGATTTGGGCGAACTGCCGTGCATCGAAATCGCGTTGAGTTAATCTCTTTGGATTTCGAACTGTAACTTCTCTCCTATTCGGCCGATTTTTACAAATGAGGTCTCTTTTTATTTGTACTTTAACGGAAAGTAAGGAAAAACTCGCTAAATAGACGGAAAACAATTTTTGTGAAAATTTGGTGGATCCTGGCGTCACGGTGAATGGTTAATCGGGCGTGGAAGATAATAGGTTCGACGAGGCGACCCTCTCCTCGCCGTCTTTTATTGCCTTGCTCGAAACCTGACACCCAAAGCTATATCGGGAGATAACTGCAGTGGTTTGAGTGGATTTCTGCAGGGGCCACGGTTAGTACATGGTATAAAGAGTCACGAGGCTCATCACAGATTGCACTTGCAGTGCAAGACGCTCATTGGCTAAACAGTTTTGGCGGGAAAGAAGGTTCTAGAGTTGAGTCCTCCGAGCGTAAGAAAGCTTCTATGAGGTTTCTGTCAAATTGAATAATACGGTTTTGACAGGAAAATGTTCTCAAGGGTTCCCAATTAGCAGTTCATTCGGTTTTTTGGTAAGAGACCATCAGGGCTTGACAGTATAATGGTTCAAAGACAAGAAAACGGGTCCGAGGAAAAAAATATTTGGACGGCCCGTTGAATAGCATTGGTTGATCGGTGTGCTGTACTATGGTACATCCGAGTGATTTCAAAAAGCGAGCCCTACTGGCACGCTTAAAATAAAAAAAAACTTATCTCACTCTTATCTTCTGTTTTATTCATGATTCAGTTTATTTGTTGCGGTGTGAAAAATTTGTCATGTTAATAGTTTCACGAAGGCGAGCTCTCCAACACAGTAGTGTTGGAACCAGCAGCTTGTTTCTCTAATGAATTCAAAAATTATGCTAAACGTTATTAAATACGGATGCTAGGACTTTGTGTGTTTTTGGACTACCGCTCTCTTTTTGTGCCCTAGTATCTTGATTTATTTTGCGAGGAAATTTCCATACTCTTAAAGGATGCCTGTCTTTCTTAATATGTTTGGCGCCTTTAATTTCGTATGATACTGTGCAGCACCTCTGTTGCAAAATAGTTGCTTGAAGCGACGCGGCGCGGCGGGCGAGGGCGACCAACGCGACTCGCGCATTGGCGCCTACAAACCTAACAGGGATACTTCACGCATTGCGCAATGCGTGCAGTATTCCTGTTAGGTTTGTAGGCGCCAGTGCGCGTGTCGCGCTGGCAGCACGCCGCCGCGCCGCTCCGCTCTGTATTTGACTGTAATGTTCAAACTCGCGAAGTCCGCGTTTTTCAACTTTTGATTTTGGAATGTTTGCATGGTTCTCATTTGAATTGATGGGGGAAAAAATATGTATCTAAGGAAAATGTAATGTGTTTTGTATATATTAAGGTAACTCCGTGTCAACTTTAATGACTTCCAAAGCACTTTAATTTTTTTTTTTTATATTTTGTGCTTTTACTGAGCTGAAACGTGGTGCACGAGCAACTAAACGTTCAAAATTAGACGTATTTGACTCTAAAAGATCGATGTACGCATGGGATAAAACCAAAAATTGCGCGCTTCTCCCTATTTTCCCTCTTTTATTCATTTTTGCTTACTTCTTCTCAACACCATTACAGCTCATTGATATCGATGCCATCCCTTGGACAAGGTTTGCCACGTTTTAAAAATGTAAATGCTTTTGAAGTAGTATTTTCATTAGAAAAAAGGTACATATAAGGCATGAGGATAGAAATAAAACCAAATATTCACCAATGACAATTTGACCAGATGAATCAGAAGAAGAAAGTAGCGTTTCATTGGAAAAATGAGTTACCATAACAACGCCTCCTTCTCTCTAAATTTTCTTATTTTTTCAATATTTTCAGCATAATTTTACAGACGGACCATTTAACGCTTGAACCAAGTCACTGTTGCTTCTTTCACGCATGGACGTAAACTACAGGACAAAACAGGTACGTGGACAAAAAATCGTTGACGAAATATCCTGAAACCCCAAAAGCAGTATGCATAAAATATTCCATGTCCGACCTCCCTAATGGACCACTAGACAAGGAACAAATTTCAGCATTCTCATACATGTTTCTTCACCAAAATTTCACGTAAAACACGTCTCGCACAACGAATATTACCGTAATCAACTCCTTCCGAAGATATTAATGATTCTTGGTGCGTGAATTCAAACTAGAGTACCTGTATAGGGAGAGTAGCGACAGATCTGAAACTCCGAAAGTCCATCAGGCCTTCACCGATGCCTTCGCGAATAAAGTTAGGGCCCAAAAGGGCAGCCAACCTATGAGTTTCAATTATCCATAGCGATTTACTGATACCATTGTTACGAACCGTCCTTTATTAAGCACGTGTTTGACTCAGTTTTTGCATTTTACTCAATTTCGCGGAAGAACGCTCATTTCTGTACATTCTTGGCCATCTTGGTTAGAATTGGAATCTGCAGACTGGCAGTGAAATTTTGTGCGTTAGAAGTTGGTTAGAAGGGTGGCTGCACTTTTGGGCCCTAAGCCCTCCATGAACCGATCTGTCGGTACTCTCCCTATACAGGTACTCTAATTCAAACCACCCGCTCATGAAAACTCAATGCTCTACGTGATTCACATCGCTCGTAAACGTTATCATGAACGTCTCTGCGATGAAAAATCTGGCAACCTCAATCTTGACACTTTGGCTCAGCTATAGCAAATTACGTATAGTTTGAACATCACATTGTGGGAAATGAACATTGCTCGATTGAGAAGCTTGCTGAAACCGTTGTAGTGGGCGATTTCACTCACGTAGAGTTTTGAGTTTCTTGCGAGCGGGCAGTTCAAATTCCTCGTAACCAATGTGAAATAAAAATGTTAATAGCTTCGTTAGGAGTTGGTTTCAGTAATTTTCGTTGCGCAAATCGTGTTCTAAGTGAAATTCTGGTTAAGATACATGTATCAGAATGCTTGAATCCGTACCTTGTCTAGTGGTCCATTGACTCGATCCACTGTGCGGCACCCGGGACGATGACTATGTCTGTCATTGGAAATTATTTTCTTTGGAATAAAATGTCTTTGTTTACCTTCTCCTCGGAGATAAAATAGTCCCTCCCATCCGACTCTCCGCGCCTCCGCAGCCGCACACCCTCCCTTGCCCCTGGCAAAACCGCGAATACCTCCCTCCATGCTCGTGAATCTGGCACGGCACTGAAGAATTTATGGCAAACGTATGCAAATGTGCTCTCGCCTCACAAGTCTGACAAATGTGTGAGCATGAGCATGACCATGCTCCCGTGCTGAGGAAGAGCGCCGTATGAGCCCTCAGACGTTGCCAAGTTTCCTTTGATAGCAACCGAATTTCTTGAGAAAATTGTGACCATTTTCCCCCGAAATTTTCAAGCAATTTTGAACCCACTTTGATCTAAATTATCTGAAAATTTTATAGAAAAATGTACATGTATGTCGTCAAAAATACATGTTTTATCAATGGAAGTTTGACAACTTTCGAATGTTCATACGGCGCGTTTTTCCTTCGTTCGGCAGCATGGCTCGAGATTGTCGCGCGGATGGTTAGGGAGGGGGGGGGGGAGGAGTTCTCCGGGGCCAGGATCCTCCTAGCTATACGTCCATGTGTTTATGCGTAAGTGTGTATCCAATAAATTTAGTATGAAGTGACTCTTAAAATGAGTGCAATTCACCTCGATTCCAAGCTCCAGTAACATTCACATCGGACAGCCGTGTAAAATCGAGCAGAGTAGCTCTGAATGCTGCTGTGCTAAGGAGAAACGCCGTATAAGCCTTAAGACGTTGGCAGTATTACTTCAATAAAAACCGAATTTCCTTGGAAAATTGCAAACATATTCTTTCAAATTTCTTCAAAACTGATTGAATTCTACGAGGGTCATCCAAAAAGTAAATTTATATTCCTTCCATATCTTCGAAACGTTGTTCAAAAGCGCAACTGACAAAATAAAGTAAAACTTAAGAACAGCGGTGACAATTCTCTAGCAAATTGAATTCTTCAACAATTTGAATACTATGCAGTGTATTGTAATTAAAGTTATTCCCTCCACCTCTCATTTCCTCTTCAATGACATGGCTTACCGTTTAGAGAAAATCAGGCCAAGTCCAGAATATTTGAGAGGCTTGGAGTAATAGGCCCAGAAATGCTCGTTCGAAGTTTCAAAATTAAAGGAAGCCTTACCGCAGAAGGGAAGTTCAAACTCTCTTTTGGATGCTTCAAAATTAGAATTGGGGAATGACTTTTTCGCGTAATATGTTTTGAGACTAATTTTAGTTGCATTCGTTATTGTTCTAATTTCTCCAAAAACTACACTTCAGCGCCTTGTCCTCCAAGCTCGCCATATGTATACGGACGGCGAATCAAATATTTTCCCTCTTTATTTCCCTTCTCTCACTTTCGGTTGACATTTAACACTGTAGGCAGTAGAGGGGGGGAGGAGGAAATATAATGACTTCTAAAGATATCCTTTAAAAAAAAAACCTTTTAGCTAATGTTACAGGTCTTCACAAGGAAAAAGCAAATTGGTCTCACCCTTAACCTTTCACCCGAAAAATTCAGGGGATGGGACTCTCTCATTGTTCTGTCACGCAACGCTCAACAGTTGTGTCGAGTCGAATCATAATTAAGTTTTTTCATGGATTATTTGTTTTTATTTCTGATTCATTTATATGCCCAATAGTTAATTGTTGTGTTTATCGGTTTTTATAACCATTTTGGCTAGGGTTACGCCACAGTCGCCTTGAGTCGACAGCTCGAAAATATATCTTCCTGGAGAGTTTTTTCACCTGTCATTTACATTGAAAACTGATCGCAACAACAGTGTGCCCATAAAAATTTCAAACTGTCTACCTGACGTGACATTCAGCGTCTTTTATAGATCCTAGCTGCCTCGCCTTTCTTAGTTGAATCAAGTATTATAATATTCATTTGTCAATTTTAATTCATTAATTTCAGCCAGAAAAAAAGAATGCTAAGAGAAAAAAAAATATAGCCTTGATACCTTTTCTCTTTATTTTGTTCTAAAAGGTCTTTCGAATGCACATAATCATCATCGGGCATAATACACTATATATCACATGTTATTAAACATATGTTAATATTAAATAAAAAAAAATATCTTTAGGTTTCATCTATTGAACGTCAACATTAATACTACTAAACTCACGAGTGTAAACTTGTTATATATTTTAGTCTGACTAATTTTAATAAAAAATAATATAAAAATAACTCCTATTCACAAATCAAAAGTTCAAAAAAGGGATAATAAAAAAAACATGTAACCTTTGATTCGTCAAATACGTCCAAAAGGTCTTTAAAATCTCAAAAGCAAGTAAGTAACTTCAAATTTTCCGACATGGAATGATTTCTGAAATATTTCTAACTTTGGAAACAGTAAACTGAAATAAATAGTATTATCATTTATCACAAAGTTTTCTTGAGCAATAAACCCCTCCTCTAAAGTAACAAATAGCAAAAAGCTTTAATACCAAAAAAGAAGTTACCAAGTTTGCATGCATACCAATATTTTTGCTTTCTTTTTGAAAGAACGAATATGTAATTATGTTAACCAAGTCGATATGTAATTTTATAGATGAGTCAGAAATTTTGGTTACTTATCGGCAGATGCAGCTCAAACGGTGAAGAAATTAAAGCATGCTGCGGTATTGCTCGGTGGTTTTGATTCCGGCGGGTTCAGTTTTGGGGATCGTGTTGCGACTCAAAACGCCTTCACAAAGCTGAGTATGCAACTGAGCGTACGTCAACTTATAGCTGCTTGCATTTATTGTTGTTACGAAAGGCGAGGGTATTTTTAATGGAGTAGGGGACCTAGTTCCCACTTACAGCGTCACATTATCGCGAATTAGTCAAACCAGCGTGCTTTCCAGTAAGTTTAGATTGTAACTATTACCGAGTGAAAAATTCAATAAAGTATGGATGGAGTAAAAAAGTCACTGGTGTCAATGATATTCCATATTCGACCTCATTCCCTGCTGCTTTCATTGGATTGCGTATGTACTGTACTGATTCTCAAAAGCGCTTGAATTCGTCAACAATAATGTACAATGGTTAGACTTTTTTATTTTGTCTTACTTGCCAATTTTCTTAGTTCATTATAAACCCAAAGGTATCGCTCTTTGGAGGAAAAGGCTTATTGCAAAACACATGATGCAATACATTTAATTAAAATATAATATGCAGTATTCTAACTTTGGTCTCATAAATACCTTTGTTAAGACGTGTTCTTTTCTAAGCTTAAATTGATATCATGAGTGGCCACTGTCATTTATAATGCTATTTGCCTAAAGTACAGCACTTGAGATACGGAAAATGATTTTCCTTGAGAGATAGACGCAAAACTTTGTTTGGCGGCTTGTAGGCTGAAGCGAATTCTGTGGTTGAGGCTTGAAACTTGGAATTATTGTATTTCAATGAGTTGGTGGTACATTCGCAACCAACTTGTAATGATATAACACTGCGAATTATTCCAGAATGGTAAGTCTTCGGTAATTTGAGAAGTTTTTATATTTTTGAAAATTTAAAATCCACGTTCAAACGCAATAAAACTATCCCAAAAGTTTCGGGATCGGTGGTGTGCTACCAAAATTATTGACTTTTGTGATTTTCCTGGTTGGATTTAAAAAATTGTCTCATTTCTTTTAAGATGCACATATTGCAGCTATTTAGATACGAAAATGAACTGAGTTGCCGATTAAAAAATAATAATAATAATAATAATAATAATAATAATAAAAAATGAAACCTCTTCACGGTCATCAGAAATAGTTTTCTTAAATCACAATTTTTTAAAATCACTCTTAATTTTCATGGTCCATTACGATTACCTACTACTGATTTAAAGGGTATCCCTGGGTAAGGGCACCAAAATGCCCCTCCTCACGGATTTTGAATTTAATGGTCTAAACCCTTTCAGTAGGTCCTAAAAACATGGTTTTGGGCAATTTTACCCTCCTGACCCCAACCACCCCCCCTCCAGCCCCGAAAAACCCATTTTTCGGGGAATTTTGGGGTATTTTCACGTTTTATTTCATATCTCCCGCAATTTTCGATAAAAATGCACCAAAATTTCACCAATTACACATCAGACCAGTCAGATTCTTGGGTAAAAAAATCAAATTTATCGTACCTTATTAAGGCCCCTAAAAAAATTTGTAAAAATCGTCAATTTCCAATTTTTTTCAGATTTTAGCGATTTTAAAAAAAATGAGGACACATACATTTTTTTTTGTTGCCTTAAAATATAGGTAATATACTCAGTTGTTACCAAAAAAAATTTCAAGCCTTCACGCGTGGTGCGTCCCACCGAAAAAATGGGTTTTTTGGCGCCAAAACGGTTAAAATGGCTCTTTTGGCAACGGTTTACTCGCACGCTATCAAGATTGTAACACTAAAATCTCTAATTTTTGGTTTCAATGTTTCAAGAGGCATGCCCTAGTATCGTCAGAAAAGGTTTCAAGTCGATCGAGTCCTTGCGCCCCACGTAAAGTACCGGTTTTTGGCGCCGAAATGGTCAACATTGATATTTCAGAAGAGGTTACTCGCATAGGGTGGCCCTTATTTTTGAATTTACGGAGTTCAAAGTGCGAAACCCTGCAAATGGTTTCATTTGACGAGAAAATAATGGGGAAAAAATAAAAATTGAGAAAAACATATTTTAAAACGCGCCTCGAAGAGCCTAAAGTTCCGAGCGTGGCGTGCGAGGACGCGTTTTTTTCGTCATTTCGCGAATTTTTTTCTTCCCTTTAAAATGTTCCTACGGCTTTGACATTTATTATTATACACTGTTTAGAGTATACTTCACGAGAAAAATAATGAAATTTACATAGCTCAGTTTAAAATTCTTTTTTATCCCCATCAAAGAGGCCTCGTCGTGCGATTTTGCCGATTCTCCTTTTATATCGTTCATTTGCATGGTAGCCCCAAAATACCATTAAATCGACTTGTATTCCAGCAGCTGAACAGAATTGTTTATTTTCGGTTTAAATGACTCGGTAGACACTCTACTTCTAGAATCTGAAGAATTTTTGCTTTTGACTCTTAAAAAAATTTTATCTCATTTAGGCAAACCGTGCCGAGAGAATGTTATGAACAATCATCGACGAAATCGCATGATGTGGCCACTTTGAAGGAGAAAAGGGAGCATTTTAAAAGTAGCGAGGTAAATTTTGTTATTTTTTTCAATATTTACTATAAAGTATGTGACACTTCAGAAAATTTCAAAACCGTAGCATTAATTTAAACATTGAAAATAGACACGCCGTGCGGGGCGATTATAAGGGAGAATCGGCAAAATCACACGACGTGGCCTCTTTGATGGGGATAAAAAAGAATTTTAAACTGAGCTATGTAAATTTCATTATTTTTCTCGTGAAGTATACTCTAAACAGTGTATAATAATAAATGTCAAAGCCGTAGGAACATTTTAAAGGGAAGAAAAAAATTCGCGAAATGACGAAAAAAACGCGTCCTCGCACGCCACGCTCGGAACTTTAGGCTCTTCGAGGCGCGTTTTAAAATATGTTTTTCTCAATTTTTATTTTTTCCCCATTATTTTCTCGTCAAATGAAACCATTTGCAGGGTTTCGCACTTTGAACTCCGTAAATTCAAAAATAAGGGCCACCCTATGCGAGTAACCTCTTCTGAAATATCAATGTTGACCATTTCGGCGCCAAAAACCGGTACTTTACGTGGGGCGCAAGGACTCGATCGACTTGAAACCTTTTCTGACGATACTAGGGCATGCCTCTTGAAACATTGAAACCAAAAATTAGAGATTTTAGTGTTACAATCTTGATAGCGTGCGAGTAAACCGTTGCCAAAAGAGCCATTTTAACCGTTTTGGCGCCAAAAAACCCATTTTTTCGGTGGGACGCACCACGCGTGAAGGCTTGAAATTTTTTTTGGTAACAACTGAGTATATTACCTATATTTTAAGGCAACAAAAAAAAATGTATGTGTCCTCATTTTTTTTAAAATCGCTAAAATCTGAAAAAAATTGGAAATTGACGATTTTTACAAATTTTTTTAGGGGCCTTAATAAGGTACGATAAATTTGATTTTTTTACCCAAGAATCTGACTGGTCTGATGTGTAATTGGTGAAATTTTGGTGCATTTTTATCGAAAATTGCGGGAGATATGAAATAAAACGTGAAAATACCCCAAAATTCCCCGAAAAATGGGTTTTTCGGGGCTGGAGGGGGGGTGGTTGGGGTCAGGAGGGTAAAATTGCCCAAAACCATGTTTTTAGGACCTACTGAAAGGGTTTAGACCATTAAATTCAAAATCCGTGAGGAGGGGCATTTTGGTGCCCTTACCCAGGGATACCCTTTGGAGGTGATAAAACGTACTGTAATAGTGCGGAAACATATACTGGTCTCTTGAATGAAATAAATGATGACTACTTCGACTATATCAAAAGGGAACAGAGTGTAGATAATTTTAATTAGTACGTTCCTTTTATGTTTTTTTCTCAAATTTTTTCCAAGGAATTTTCTCAAGCTGACGTGAGGATGTTGGCTCTTTTTGCTGTTTTCTGGCTTGCGTTGGCACATCGATCTTTGGGCTCTGAACACATCGACGAGCTATTGAGAAAACATCCAACTTGGTCGGTGAGTAGATATGGCTGGACGTTTCACAAAAATTATATTCAATTATTGAGCACAATTGTAACGTAAAATAATCCTGGATGTGGTGAATGTCGGCCCTTTAAACCAATGAGCGGCTTCTCAGTGTTACTCTTTCACGATGCATAAACAAATCTTAGGAGAGGTGTGTAAACAATTTGAATTGACATTGTGAAGTGAGCATGCACTGTACACTTGACCAAACAAACTAGACTTCTGCCAGACTGACAAATTATAAAACTTGAACAAGACTCGGGTGTTTTTCCTCAGACACATGAAACGACACGTACACATTTATTTTTTTGAACAAACAACTAAAGTTTCTTGTCTCTCATTCTCATTTAATTCTAACATCTACATACATATAAGTCGCTTTACAGCACTCCCTCGCGCTCTACGACTCCTAACATCCACTGCTCTCTTTCAAACCACAAATCTTGGGGGATTGAGCACCTTAACATTTCCACTTCAATCCCTTCCCTCCAACCTTTCATTGGGCGCCCTCTGCGTCTTCTCCCAGGAGGAACCCAGTCAAGGACCTTCTTCGGCAACCTGTCTCCTGCCATTCTCTGGACATGACCATACCAAATGAGTTGTTTTGTCATAATGTCATGCATTCTAACATCTTTAGTTCCATATATTGCTCTCTATGTCAGCATTATCCCCTCACAATCGCCTATATTTTGCTATTGAGTTCAAAAACCTATGCTACACGTAACAAAATTCAAAATTGCCTCCCTCCAAACATCCATTTCTTAAGCTCCGATGATCCAAAAGTAACTACCGAAATTCTAAAGCTATTTAAGCAGGCAAATATTAAATTTTAGGGTAAATTACTGGTTTCCAACATATTTGTAAATAGCCTAGTTGCTGATCGTCGTGATTAAGTAAGTATAATAAAATTTTCTTGTAAAATTTCCTTTCATAACTGTCATAAGAGGCGTGGAGGTAACGGGTGCCGTATAAGTTTCTTTTATTATCTTCCTTTTTCTTATTAACTTTAAACAAAGGGTCTTTAAAAAAAACATTAACTAATTACATAAGTCAATCCACCAAATATACTTCAGTAAAATCCAGAAAAAGAAGTGTCAGAGCAATGGAATATTGTTCGTGATAAGTTTACACAAACGCAATCCATTTAAAACAACGGTATAGTACCTATTTGTTCCTAATAAAAAAAGAGTCCTTCAATCGATGTTTTTCTTTTCTTTCAAAAATAGTTAATTTTTCAGCAGGAGAGGTGAAAATTTTTTAAAAGGGCTGTGCTGCAATAAATGAATCATCTGCGAATGTCAAAATATACGCAAATATCAATTGTGTTACGTTGTTTCTCATATTTCCACTTAAATATATGCTCTTGGAGGAAATTTACCCCAGAGAATAAAGTCAACTAATCAATTGCATAAAACTGTATTCTAGATGAGCAAAGACACTCCGGAAGATCAGAAATAAATACCATCAAAGATGTATGAATCAGTGAGAACAAAAACACACCAACTCCGAAAAATGGAAGTAATCAAGACACACACAAAACTACACAGTAGATGAAGAAATTAGTCTAAGAAAAATATTTTTGGTGCCAAAAGACAGAAACTTACGGGCATTTTAAAGGTCCAAGTTGGAACAGATGCGCTAACTACGATGACCTTCATAAAAGGTGACCGTCTCTAATGAAAGTTGTCTTTTCGAGTCGTCACAGAGTTGGTGTGTTTTCGATTTCACTGATTCATCTACCTCGCAGAGCAAAACTTTAGCGTAAAAATCGGTTTCGACATAGTGGACCACTAGACAAGGTACGAATTTCAGCATTCTGATACATGCTTCTTAACCAAAATTTCACGTAAAACACGATGCGCACAACGAAAATTACCGAAATCAACTCCTTACGAAGGTATTCAATAATTCTTGATGCGTGAAATCAAACCACCCGCTCATGAAAACTCAATGCTCTACGTGATACACATCGCGCTGAACGTTTATCGTGACAGTCTCTGCGTTATAAAAATCTGGCAACCTCAATCTTGACACTTTGGCTCAGCTATAGCAAATTGCTTATAGTTGGAACAACACATGGTGGTAAATGAACATTGCTCGATTGAGAAGCTTGCTGAAACCGTTGTAGTGCGCGATTTGACTCACGTAGAGCTTTGAGTTTCTTGTGAGCGGGCAGTTCAAATTCATCTTATGTATGTATGAGCCGCTTTTACGGCGCACTAGGGCGCTCTGCGACGCCTATTCTCCACAGGAATCTGTCATGGTAGAGATCCTCCGGAAGCTGGCATCTCTCCATCTCTTCACGGATGCCCTCTACCCACCGTTTGGCTGGACGCCCTCTCCGTCGCCTACCTGGGGGGACCCACTCCAACACCTTCTTCGGCAACCTGGTATCAGCCATTCTCTGCACATGCCCATACCATACCAATTGCTTGGTCATGATATCGTGCACAATCGTCCCCTCAACGCCCATTATCTCTCGGACACGTTCATTCCTGACACGTTCTCTCCTCGAGATTCCAGCCGATCTTCGCCAGAAATCCATCTCGGTCGCCTTGAGCATTTCTTGGGTCCGCTTCTTCAACTGCCACACTTCACTGCCATAGGTGATAATAGGCTTGACAACCGAGTTATAAATCCTCTTCTTGTTGTCTTTGGAAATCCTTTGGTCCCAAAGGATCCCATTAAGCATGGCGATGGCTTTCCTTCCTAGAAGATTACGGTCCCGAATGGCCTGATCCAGCTTCCCATCCGAAGTCAGGTTCACCCCCAGGTACTTGTATTGTTCGCAACTTTCTATATGTTGACCATCCTCCAGGACTATGCTTTGCTGAGCACCTCCGACTGACATCTTTTTTGTCTTACGGACACTAACCTCGAGGCCCCATTTGCGGTACTCCTCCACCAACTTCCGGGTCATATACTCCGCGTCATCGTGATCTTGACTTATGACTACCTGGTCGTCAGCAAAGCATAGCGTGAAAAGCGTTTCTTGGTCATTTAGAGGGACGCCCATGCCGGCACACTTTCTTTTCCACTCCTTCAGAACGTGCTCTAGATATATCTTAAACAGCGTCGGTGACAGACAACATCCCTGCTTAAGCCCCTTGGTGACAAAAAAACCATCTGAAAGCCTTCCTTGGCACTTGATTCTAGCAAAAGCCCCCCGATAAAACTGCTTGACTGCCCCAATAAGTCCTTTACTAAAACCAGTTTCTTCTAGGACTTCCCAGAGTTTCACAAGAGGAATACTATCATAAGCCTTTTCAATATCCAAAAACACTAAATGAAGCTCCTGGCCAACAATTCTCTTCTTTTCGGTTAACTGGGTAACACAGAACAGATGATCAGCGGTAGACCGACCAGCCCTAAAACCTGCTTGCTCCTCCGCCTCGAACGGGGTCCACTCCTCTTCGATCTTCGCTTTCAACACTTTTCCATAAATTTTACTTATCGTTCCTGTCACCGCTAACCCTCTGTAGTTCCCACAGTCATCCTTCCTTCCTTTTTTATGCGACGCTGTTATCCAGGCCTCTTTCCATTCTTTCGGGATGTCATCACCGTCAATGCACTTCTGCAGCAAATCCCTGAGATGGTTAACCAACTTGCCAGTCCCACATTTAATTAACTCGGCTGGAATGTTTCCTGGCCCAGGAGCTCTTCCATTCATCAATTCCCTGATTGCTTTGACCACCTCCTCAACTCGAATTTCCATTGAGTGATCCCCGACTATATTTTCAGCATTCCCCGTTTGAAACTCTGGTCGTCCTTCCGTCAATAATTTATTAAAATGTTCGTCAAGCTGTGAGATTGTTATCGGAGATATAATGTCCCGTTTCATGTCCCTTCTTAGGCCTTTGATCAGCTTCCAGCTCTCAGCACTCTTCCTTCCCCCCAGGTATGTGTCAATCCTTGAGCAGTTGGTCTCCCAAGACTCGTTTTTCTTCCTGGTGATTAAAAGACGAACCCTCGCCTGGGCTTTCCTATACGCGCCGCGGGTGTCTGCAGTCCTAGAAGCCAGATAGTCATGGTACTTCCTACGCTTTTCTTCAATTACCTCCTCTACCTCTTTGTCCCACCAGTAGGGTTTCTGTACATCCTTGCTCTCATTACACATACCCAGGGCTTCCTTCGCAGCTGAATGTATGCAACTTTTGATGAACTGGTACAACTCTTCTGCAGTATCGAAAGTTTCTACTCCCAGTTTCTCATCCAGCCGCTTCCTGTAGAGCACTTTCACGCTTTCATGCTGTAAGCTATCGATGTTGTAGTGCACTTGTTCGATCTTCGTTCCTTGTGGCTGGCACTTCTGATGTTGCAAGGAATTCCTCTGCAGCCCATACTTAACCGGAAATGCAATCTCCGCCTTGAGAAAATGGTGATCACTACCACAGGAGAACCCCCGGCAAACTCTTACTTGTTGAACCTTCATGGTACTCGTTTGCCTGGTGACCGCGTAGTCGATGATTGACTTCAGCCCCCGAGTTTGCTGAACCCACGTGTGCTTATGGATATCTCGATGTTGGTAGAATCCGTTCAGTATTTTCAACTCGTTTTGTTCACACATATCAATGATGCGTGCACCGTTGTCATTCATCGCCTCTTCACCGAAAGGTCCAACAACTTTAGAACCATTCCTTCGTCCGGTTCTACCATTCAAATCTCCCATGATAATGACCTCCCTTGTCCTTCCAACCCTCAGAACCTCGTCGTTGAGTTGCTCAAAGAACTGATCCTTTAGATTGACGGGAGCATCATCATTCACACCATATACTCCTAACAGGGCCACCTTGTGACCATGCAGTGTAAGATGCATTCTGATGATCCGCTGGTCTACTGCTTCCCAAGTAGTTATAGACGGACGCAAACTTTTCCGGATAAGTATGGCGACTCCTTGCTGTGCGCGTTGATCTTTACTGACACCACTATAGAACAGATCATAACATCCTAAGTTTTCTGATCCTGTGCCTTTCTTTTTCGTTTCTGTTAACACGGCGACATCTACATTATACTTTTTTACCTCCGATACAACCTCTGTCAATTTATTAGAAATGCCCTGTACATTCCATGTCCCAAAAACCATTGTCCTTTTCCGTAGTTTGTGTCGCAAAATCCGTTTTTTTCCATTATCACCGAGGCTATCTTTATTAGGCTTTTTAACATTAAGTTTTTTTCCGGGTATCGGGGAGTTAGCCCGATGCCCCAACCCCCAACCTGGAGGACCAGGGTTTGATTTTGGAGTACCGTCTCTTAGACAGGCTGCTTTCACCACAGCTATGAGCCCTGTCTGCCCCTCTGATGAGTGGTTCATACGCCATGAAGCCGGTGACCATCTCCACCCCCCTTTAAGGCAGGGGCTACCAGCCGGGGTCCGCAGGCTTGCTAAACCTGTGACAGTACTGAGTACAGTCCCCCATACGGCAACAAATTCATCTTAACCAATGTAAAATAAAAATGTTAATATCTTCGTTAGGAGTTGGTTCCAGTAATTTTCGTTGCGCGAATCGTGTTTTACGTGAAATTCTGGTTAAGATTCATGTATCAGAATGCTTAAATTCGTACCTTGTCTAGTGGTCCATTATTTGGAAAATGTTGATCACACGCAGAGAGTTCTCCTCTTCTTCTTCATCTTCTTCTTCTTCATCTTCTTCTTCTTCTTTCTTTTTTTCTTCCTTCTGAAAAATAGATGGAAATTGTTTCATTCAACCCTACAGTGGCCCAGACTCCACTGTATTCATTTCTCAAATCAACTCGTTCGTCTCGATTTTCAGTTCGAGGTGGAAAGTGTGGAAACGTTCATAAACAAAGCCCTGCATGAGCACTCATTCGGCGGACAAAACTTGCAAGAGGCGGAAAAAGATTTAAGAGAAGAGGTGAAAAGGAGTCTAGCTCCTGGAGCTACGCATATCGTAAGGAAAATTGGTGATCCCAAATGGGAAACTGATCCATCGAAAGTTCCATCCTTCTTCGACGCTAGAGAGAGATGGCCGGCCTGCGCCCCGCAGATCAGTTTTGTGGAAGACGAGGGAGATTGCTACACAGATACGGTTAGTAGTAATGATTATTCTAACTAGGGGGCTGCGTTTCCTGACCGCTTCGCGGTATAACTCCCAGGAGCACCGTGTACGATACGCGTTGCACGTTACTTTAATTACTTTAATTATTACAGAGTAAGATATCTGTAGTTACAGGTCAAAGAACCGTAACTATATTTTCACTGGTTAAAAAAACAAAGTGACAGCCACATCGTTTGCAGGGTATTTTTCAGATTAAAAAACTCGGCAACTTAGGGTGTACTAGGGTGTACTTAGGGCAACTAGAGATATCATGATTATTATTCTACACGAGATTCCTTACTATGAATACGTTGTGAATTCAAATGAATTGAATTCTCCTAAATTGTTTACAAGAACTACAGTAAAATTTTCTAATTTCCCAAATTCAGCTTATCAAACTTTTGACTTTCTCATATTTGTATACAAGATGAATATAATCGATGTGTCTACTATATTTAATATATAATACGAGTGTAAATATTTTGGTCTTAATACTTTCTCATATTATTTTCATACAATTGAATTTTAGCTCACTACAACTTGGCTGTTGTTTTCTATTGTTTCTTGTGTTGGTTATTTCTTTGGCTCTCAAATCCAGGTAGGTACGCCTATTTCAGAAATTCTGAATTTGCATCTTGACTTTCATTGAGTCAACACGGTATGTAAAATTATATATGCTCTGAATTTACAATTTCTTTGAAAAAGAGGTGTTATGTATTGCCTGGGGAACGTTGCAGAGCTCCTTTCGACGAAGAAACTCTCCAATTCAGTCTGAAAGAAAATCAACAAATCTGAAACAAATGAGTATACATGGAAAATATATACACTATGAGATACTGAGGCTTTACAAAGCATGCTCTTTCACGTAAATTATGTCAGTTTTCCAAGAGTGACATCATAAAATTTGATTCTTGATTTATATAACAGTTTTTTTTACTAGGTAAATACATTTGAACCGTATTATTAGATGAAAATTGGATTTTTCTCTCCTGTTGTTTCATGTTACAGCCCTCTGTAATCTCGTCTGTATTGACCGATCGGTATTGTATATTTACCAACGGCACTTGGAAGGAGAGGTTTTCACAGGAGATGCTTATAGGTTGTGCTGAGCTGTGCACTGGCAATTCCGTGCAATATTTTTCTTGGAATTACGCCAAATCTCAAGGACTTCCTACCGGCGGAACTCATGGATCAGGCAAGGTTTGTTAATCATTAGAAAATCCAGTAATTTGCAAAAATACTTTGCCCAAAAAGTATACGACCGCTAAATCGTCTTTTAAGTATCCAAGAATAATTATGTTAAAGTTACAAACATAACATGATTCCATATTACGGCAATATATATATATTTTTAAATGAAAACTAATTGATAATTCAGATAGCATTTATTTTTTCTAAATCAAACAATCCAATTTTGTTGCTTAGATTTTCGAAATATCTTTTAAAAGTCAGGAAAAAAATCACTGAAATATTCAGAAGATCACGTCGATAAGTTTTCCATTTTTACACTGGAAAAAAAAAACACATTGGATCTAGAGTCCAGATTCTTAAAAACATTGACATGAAAAAATACTCTTTATTCAATCGGATTTTTGCTTAAATCGAGAACCAATTCTCTTAATTTAAGCAGATTTCCCTCTGATCCAAGCAGAAATCCGATTGAATCAAGAGTATTTTTCTTGTCATTGTTTTAGGAGTCTGGACTCTAGATCCAAACGACTTTTTTTTCCAGTATAAGCATGACAAGAGGTCTCGTCGTATATTCACGGCCAATTTTCTCTTCTCATTTCAGGGATGCGTGCCTTATACCTTGCCTGCATGCGATCATACACCTTGGTATAAAACAGAAGGTCTTAATAGGGAAACAGTGAGTCCTTGCCAGGGGATTATCTTCGACCACGATTGTCCCAAGAAGTGTACGAACGTCAAGTACAAAACACCTATTGACAAAGATCGCGTTCAACGTGAGTAATAAAAACATTTCGAAAATTATGGGAAACGCATGCCTTTGGATCGTCAAACTATTTTCATCTAAGTTTTGGTATTTGAAAAATAATTACCGATCTCTTTTTCTTCTCCAAGAAAAGTTGAAAAGCGAGGCCTGATTTTGTCTTTCCTATCCTCGGCTGTGTTGCTCTCACAGCCCTTTGACCTTGAGGCACCGCTATAAATAAGGAAAACGAAACCAACGCAACATCAAAGTAGAACAGGGAAAAGCACGCACGTTGATGACGGCGCAGAGATACAACTATTCGTGCTTGATGGATGACCGTGTTGCATCTGCAAAATTGAAGGCGCGATGGCGCGAACGCAGAATCTTCTGCTCGATGCTGCCAATGAGATGTCGCTTGGATTCGGGACGAAAATGAAAAGACGAGGCCCGTCATTTTTGTGTCCATCAGTGGCGTGGCGCGCTCTGCGATTTATCGATTGATCTGCCATTTAAACCTATTGAAAAGGATCAATATACAAGGCGTTCCCAGCGAACACCCTAATAATCGATTCTTTACCATAGCTCAAATGGGGATATATCGATCATCAATCATTCACACCAAGCCACTGGTGTCCATAGCCTCCCTACCTCCATGAGATAATAGAAGAGTGAGATGGAAATAATCTATCTATAACATGCCTTTGAGATGCGGAATAAGCCATTCATGGCCATTTCAATAAAATTAAGCACGAAAATACATGTTTTTTTTTTTCTTTTATTATATTACTCTTTTTGTTTTTGAAATCTAGCGACGACGTTTTACCATATGTTAAAGAGCGAGTTTTATGTACGAAACGAGATCATGAATTACGGCCCTGTAATGGCAAGAGTCCATTTATTCGATGATTTTCTGGAACAACCCGTTGGTAAGTATTCGAGAGACATTGGTTTCAGGACGCCTGAATAAATTCGACACTGAGAGTAAACAATCATCGAGATACCGAACAAATTTTGCTAAAATCCTGGTTTCACCTTACAATTTTAAGCAAGAAAAGGATTCAGTATGCGCCTGTTTCCGGCTGTTTCTTTCCAAAAAATCTAGATCGTATAATCTGAAATCAAGCTGAATGTATGCAAACGCGAAACATTCCTTTTAATTAGTCAATTCGAGTGATTTATTTTTTCGATCGCATGTTTCCAGCTTAAATTCAGGTTTTATGAAGATATTTTTTGGGAATGAATAGCTAAACTATGCCTCTAGGCGCAATTGATTTTTCTTTGCCAAAAATGTAGAATGAAACCAGCATTTCGATAAAATCTGTTCGATGCCTTTTAATTTCCTTAAAGCCGCAATACACTAACCTTTACTTAAACCTTCTCTTTGTAAACGAAAAACCTCCTTCGGGCACAATTCCTTATTTCCCGGACGAGAGAACGTAACCTCATTCCAAAGTTGCTAAATTGACTCAAACAATTCAATTTTTTCAAGAATACGAGGGAAGGCCCAAAAACTGGAATTTAGCTGTAACTTGGCAACGATGAAAAATATTCGGGTTCCACAGCTAGAGGATATAACTAAGAGCTATATGAAAAGTTATGCTGAATTTCAACGTCGCAGCAAATTTTCTTGAATTTTGACGAGACTTGGTTTTATGAGTTCGTTGGGCGAGTTCGTCGTGTTTGAAGATGGGTTTGAATATCAGTGACAACACTTAACGCTCAAATTTTTCTGTCTTACTTGATAAAAACACGGCTTTCTCTATTAATTTTTTAAAGTGCTGCTTCTGAAGGACAAGCCTCATCAAAAACTGAAGTCCTGAGTCACAATCATTGCTTATATTTGTAAAATCGGCTACTAGCTCAACTTTTGATTTCATCATTATGAGTAGCCGAAAACCAAAAAATCTTCTCATTTATAAACATATATTTCTTGATGACCTTCGTTTGATATTGGAATTTGAAGATTGGCAGTGACAATGAAGATGTTGCATGTGTGAGGAATTTGCAATTTGACTGTTGATTCTTATGTGAAAGTTTGCAAGAAACACGATATGGTCACTGCTTTCCTCTGAAATTAACTCCCAAGCTCAAAAAGAGCTCTCAAGTTGAGGGCGTAATAGAGGGTATATCCCACGCTATCCTGAGAGTCCACGTCTACATCAAGACAAACTCTCCATGCAAAGATAGGGAGCAAATACATTGACAGGGCTGCCACTTTATTTGGGGACTCCACAACTGAAAACACGGCAACCCTGCTAATGTATTTGCTCCCTATCTTTGCATGGAGAGTTTGTCTTGATGTAGAGGTGGACTCTCAGGATAGCGTGGGATATCCCCTCCATTTTGGCCTCAACTTGAGAGCTTTTTTTGAGCTTGGAAGATGATTCCAGGGAAAACCAGTGTGACCATCGTGTTTCTCGCGAACTTTTACATAAGAATCAACAGTCAAATCGCAAATTCCTCACACATGCAACATCTCCATTTTGTTTCAGGAGGTTAGCTGCCCTTTCTTTATATTTATATTTATATTTATATTTGACAAGTCAATTCTCTTGTTAGGTATATAAGTACAAGTGTACAAGTGTTATGTAAGCCTATTGACGTTTTGTTTTTTATGCTCATGCCAGGAATTTGGGAAGAAAAACCGGGCCGGAAAAGAGTCGGTTGGCTGAAGTACTTCAAAATCATCGGATGGGGAACGGAGAACGGGATCAAATATTGGCTCTGCGTCCACACGTGGGATACCTGGGGCGACAAGATTTTCAAATTTCCGCGGGGTGAAAATTTGGACGGCGTAGAGTCCCTCGTCTCCTGCGCCGTATTTGAGGATCTTGATTGATGCAACACACCGTCCGGCCATCACCATGATAAACATTTGGTGCAATCCTAGTGTAGCAATGGCTCTTAAAAAAGTTCTACAAACAGTTGTCCAAAAAAAGGTAAAAAACTTGTAACTTTTAAGAGTTCGTAAATTTTAAGTAAAAAAACTCCTAAAATACTCGTTCTAGGAAACCCTTTTGGGGAACTCTTTCAAGTAAAAAAATAGTGTTATTTTAATTAAAAGAAAACGTAGAATGTAGGTAAAAATCAATAAACTATATCCTCAATTTTTATGGGCTGCAACTGTTCTTTTTATAATTTTCTGTTCACCACTTTTTTCCCTCGTTTTTGCCCGCAGGAAGTTTAAAAAAAAATATATGTAAATTTTACTTAAAAATTGTCTTCAAATTAATGTAAAGAAAGCCCCAAACTGGGTTTCCTAGTACGAATATTTCAACAGTTTCTTTTTACGTAATTTTCAAATTGTTTTTAAAGTAAATTTTAAGAGATCTCTTAAAATTTACGAGTTTTTTACAACTTTTCTCAACAGCCACTGCTACTAGGGAAAGCTTTCATTTCTGAAACTTTAACCATCTCTGGAGGAAAAAAGCTAAATGACATCATACTAATACTGGATTAGTATCAAAACTCGAATTTCAGAATTTTTGATCCAAACTTTCCGTCAAAAGTAGACATTTATTGTGACGTCACATCTCGATATAGTTTCAATACCTCCATAGTTGGAATGTGCCCCAACAAACGAACATAACCTCCAAAGTGAATAATTAGAGGAAACTACATGAGTAATAGGCGGGGGGCGGGAGGGGGGGTTGTTTGATAACTTGAGTATTATGGCGGAGGCATGTGAATGTGCTTTCGTAATTCTACAGTCCTATGGATTAATTGTTTGGTTTTAGGCTAGTTTTAGCATTCTTTCGTCAGTTGCTCGTTTTGGAGGTTATGTTTGTTGGTTGGGGCACATTTCGACTTTCGAGATATCAAACCGTTAGTATCGTTCCGTGACCTCACCACTAAATGCGTCTACAACGAAACTTAAAGCATGGACCATCGCGGTGTCTAAATTCCATTTGTCACCTGGTTTCTTAGACTTTCCTTTGCTTTCATATTTGCATGTATGATTTTTTTACCTGTACCTGTTGATAATTTAGATTTCTGTGCCTTCTGCGGGTATATCGGATTCTTCTTCGTAGCAGCTTATAATGATCCTAAGATTTGTATCTGCTGTGAATTTATAATTATTTTTTTTTCGTTTGTTCATATGAATTTATAATAAATGATTTTGTCATGATGTGAAATTGAAAATAACTTATTTTCACTCCTTTCTTTCCTTGTGCGTTTCGATCAATGCCTTGCTATGACCTTAGGCTAAAAACAAATGAGACGCGTGGAAAAACTGTTGAAGATCAATAACACGGAAAAAATTAAATTGCTGATTTAACAATTAAATTGCTAAAAAAAGTGACTGCAATATTTCAACGTAGATTTCACAACCAAAAAAAGCTACTTTAACCACTATTGTAAGCAAATTTAACCACGACGGTGGTTAAATTAGCATTTTCTTGTTGTAAAATTTACATTGAAACATTGCCGTCACTTTCTCCAGTAATTGAATTGTTAAATCAGCAGTTCAATTTTTTCCGTAAATATATGCAATAAAATTGTATGAAGAAATTTATGTTAAAACGTGAGAGGTTTAACTTCAACAGAGATAAGAACTATTCATAATAATTTTTCTAGACTTAAAAATGAAAGATAAATCTTACTCTATAAAATTAAATCATCAGAGTAACGCAAAATAACGCACGCCGCACAGTAGAACGAGCTAAATAGAAGAGGTCGGGCATGAAATTTTTGAGTATAAGGTCAAATTTAGATGTTTATTTTGTCATTAGTGCAATTTCTAAGGGTGTCTCTGAAAGGATTATTCACGGAAAAACCAATAGACCGTATTCGATAACGGTTCGATGTATCGTTTGGTTCAAAACAATAGCACATAACCTCAAACCAAACTGTAAGGATTTAAGTTGGAAAAGCTGAAAATGAGAAAATTCCTAAAAATTTCACTTCAAATTGGCATTAGTTACGCAAAAGAATAAAAAATCTGTTACAAAAGACCCGTTCTCTCAGATTTCTGAATTTACTTTTGAGGCTATGTTTATATTTTGAACCAATCGATATCGATACAATCTCAGCCGTTTGATGTATCGAATACGATCTATGAAGCCACCCGTAAACTTTTTTGTTCCATATTTTCAAAAATATAAACTTTCAAAGTTTCCAAATTTTGTCCGACTTCTCCCATTGACTCGATCCATTGTGCGACGTCTGAGTTGCCAAGCGCTTTATAGAGTTGGACCACAAAGCGGTCCGGGGCGTACCCCGTAGAAAATGAAAGAGAGTTGACTCTTGACTAAATGATTGAAATTCATCATAATTTTGCACACATTTTTTCCCACAGCGAAAAGGAACTATGGTAGGAAATCTCCTGGCACATTGTTTGTAACGAGTGACAGTACTGCAAAGAGGACATTTTTACATGGGTAACCCTTTTTTCCAGGGAAATCAAATGAAGGGCATAAAATTTTTCTTTCTTTAGTTCAAAACTTAGTCCTAAACAGAGATACGTCACGTGGACTTGCACTTTGGCCATAGCATTGACACCATACACAGATTTAGCGAGAAATAAACTCGCAAAATCCATACTGACCTACGTTAAAAGCGAAAGGCAGTCAGGGGTTTTTGTCCTCTGGAGATGGACTCTTTCACTTAATGTGATTCTCACTTTGCGCCCGTTACATTAAACAAGTCTATCTCCGTCACGCGAGCGGCACCTCATTCCAGCACAACCGAGACACACACTTTCGAAGCGCGAAATCGACACTCAAAAGCACTAAACTGACTTTCTACACGAATCATAATTCGACTCTATATAACCAAAGTCTGGACACTTCAGCCTGACAGCGAGTGACACGTGAGAGGACAGCAGCCATCTGGTAAACTCCTGTCTATTTTTTTTTTAAGGGCACACGGTGGCGAAAGAGTTCGCATCGACGCATACGACAATTAACCAAAACTGAGCGATATTTAAAATATAGTATGGTATACTAATTTGTAAACAGCCGGTAACACTTATATTCCAATTATTATTATATCCCCTCTCAAACCCATATTTCTCTTTTAGCGATGAGAACGTTGGTGTCAAACCCTTCTTGGACCTTCTCTATATGTATCCTGATAGCTCCACAGATCATCGTACTCACGCTATTATGTCTCTCTGAGAGCGACCAAACTACAGCTCGTACTGTGTCTCTAAGCACGCTTAACTCATCATATATCACATTACACGCATCTTTGCGGAGACGCGACGAGCAGCTTTGGACCCGATATAATAAATCTTGATACTCCAATCTGAATCAATCCAATGAAATTAGCTCACAATCAATAATAGAGTGTGTGATCACGCAAAAACTTGCTTTGATCAAATCTAGATAATCGAGAGAAAAATGTTGCTCTTAATATCTATTGGGTACAGTCTTCACTTATACAGTCCTTGTTGCACTTACTTATTATGGATCTATTCATATTATGACAATGTATCAAATATTCCTTAGACAGGATAGTAACTTACATTGATATTATGAACGTGAGTCCTCTTTTCGCGGTGCATTGGTCTGGGTGTGCTACTACGCATCGCGAGAGAGGTGAGAGCGGGGTAGCATTATCCTTGGAAGTGGGTACACGATAAAAGAATAGAGACACTAGTAGAGATGACACAAAAGTGAAGAGTTGCTTCTTTTTTGATTTAAGAGAAACGAGAACATTTGCAGTGAGTGCTCATGCAAAGGCACTGAGGCCTGAGAGTCTCATTATCTTTGTCTAACACGGGTCCACACAGCTTAGACAGTTCAGTAATATGAATAGGGCGTGCATTTTAAAACAATAGCTCGAGATTTAACTAGACAGTCCATTTTGACTCACAGATAAATCTTCATAGTATATATATTCTATATTATTACTCAAGTTAAGAGTGTGATCTAATAGATTTATTACCAGAGACACAAAAATGTTGTTTTATATATTACTATTTAGAGATATTTTGAGTAGCATAGTAATAAATACAATCGATAAGGGGGTGAATTTGTATTGTTGTTGAAGTTTAATTTATAATTGGTTTAAAATTGAGTGTTTATTGTTTATCTCAGTGTCCATTCTAAAGCTCAGAATAAAGATATTCAGGATCTTGTAGAGGTATGATTTCAGATTGGAGCTAGCTATTCTATTCTTGTGACAGGATATCTCTTAGTTAACTATTACTTAAGTGTGTGGAGGTGGTGGCGAGAGTGATGATAGATACAGATTCAGACAGGTGAGAGTTAGAGACAATTATCTTTTGAAATATATTTTCTTATAAGAACAATTGAGCTATTTTGAAGCGTAATGCAACAGATTGGGAGAATTATACAGTGTGTAATTTCGGCTCAACAGGGGACAGGTATGCGATACTTCTTTATACATTCTTGACATGTTACATCATGTACTTCTAGATATTAAACAAGGAAGGACATCAATATTAAATAAGAAGCAAATTTTAATCAACCGAATGTTCGGGTTAATTTGTAATTGCAGATAAATTGTTAGTGGTGAGTAATTAACAGTGTCATAGAATGTATAAATAGGGGAGGTGTGTTTTTTGGAGATGCTGAGGGGGGGGTATATACAGAACTGACGTGGAATGCGCGTGGTAGCTGTGATATGCGTGAGAATGCGACAGTGGGCAATGTATATCGCGCGCGCGGGATCTTCAATCTGCGGCACGACCTTGTAGTAATTTATTTCGATTGACCGTGTGAGCGTGATGGCATATAAGAATTAATGGTGGATTGGGAGGCGTACATAGGTTTATAACTATTATGGAAGTGATTTCGGAACAATGCAAAGGGTTAAAGATTGTGAATGGGATTACAGTTTTTTAAATATTAGAGGATAAATAAGTAGTGAGACAAGATATGTCAATCGTGTGGACACAAGTGGTATCTGGCACTGCGCACAAAAGGTGCGTATAAAAGATTATATCGGCACTTTATTACAGTTGATTTGTTAACCATATATATTCATTTATTGCTAATATATTTGGATCTCATGTAGTGACATAAAGCCAAACATTTACATTCACAACCCATTATGCCTTGAGCACGAAGTGGAGGGACGGGGAGGGCGCGGTGAGTGGTGGCGGGTGTAGAGTGCGAGATAGCATGCGCCATGATCTCTATACTAGAGGGGGGAACCTTTTGATTATAATTAAGAGGATCATTCTATATGGGGGGGAGTATGATATCTCACACACACATAGTTTTTTTTTACATTTGATCTTGTGCAGCAAATGGAGTGGTTGATGTTATTAATGATGAGGTACTATATATATCTATATAGATGCAACAATAC
Organism: Bemisia tabaci; assembly: GCF_918797505.1. Lineage (NCBI taxonomy): Eukaryota > Metazoa > Arthropoda > Insecta > Hemiptera > Aleyrodidae > Bemisia > Bemisia tabaci. The sequence goes on along the minus strand of NC_092802.1, from coordinate 22,315,103 downwards.
TACACGTGGACGGTAGACACGAGCGAGTGACACACATTTATGAGAACTAAACACAGGAAAGGGAGAAGTGACACTAATAGGAAGAACACATCGAGATCTAGAATGATAGGGGACAGAAGTGAAATGGTAACAATATATTTACACGTAATGGTTTTAAAATGGTGTCGTGAGGTAGTAAGATAGGTAAAGTAACACAGTACGGCGATACGTGACACGTGATATCTATTATTTCTGGGGGTTTATTGACTGGAGCACACGTTGAGAGGGATTGGTGGACTTGTGGACTCTTGGGGACAAGGTGTGATCTGTGGGATGATCAGCAGGGTATCTATCGGTAAGGAGGACACAAATGATTGAGTGTTAACAGTAAGGTATGTTTGATAGAGGGTGATTAGAGATTCTCTCTAGTAATGATGTGTGTACTACATTTTCAGTGAAAGAGTAGACACACATGTGACGCAATGTTTGGGATGGACAACTGACTACACATACTGAGGAGTGGTGTATGCAGTGAGCAAAATAGGACGAAACAACAGAGTGACTATGATGGTGGGGGGTTAGGACGAGGGAGAGTGAGTCGGTGGTTGTAGCTACAGAGGATAGAGCAGGCACATACAGTGAACACTGGTATTGATTGACATTTTGGTGTGCTTATCAGACAGAGTGTGACAATATTTAGTGTACTAAAAAAGTCTACGAGATGAGGATAGGTGACAGGATGTGTTGTTACATGAGGAGGTAGAGACACAATCATGCACTTTTAGTGATTCAGAGATGGGTCACTAGTTGTACTAGCAGATTCGCGCGAGGAGTAGTGTACAGTAGTCACACATGATGTGCACGGAATGATTATACTCTGGAACATATAGCACAGATAGTAGGAGGATAGGTTCTGTCAGTATGATTTCAATTTCACCAAGGGAGCAGTAGTCAATAGTACGTTTTTATGGACTATGTTTATTGGGTGTGTGATACTATATATCGAGGATATGGATAGAGGTGGATGACACGTGGGTTATATGAGGTGGATGGTAGTGAGTTTGAGTGAGTTGCATGATACGAGATTGGGTGAGTGTAGTAGAAACAACTTTCATATTTAGTGGGTCACAGAGTATATCATAGAACTGGAGAGGAGCTGGATAGTGTGGGAGTTAGGGAGGACATGGTGGCAATCTGATCTCTCTGGATGATAATTGGAGGTGGATTTAGGGGTGAGAGAGACAGAGGCGTTGTGGTCGTTGAGATGGATTAAGAGATTGCATGAAGGATGACGGAGTGACACAGACTTTATATGCTTTAATGGGTATGTACTTGCACTTAGGAATGTGCATATATTGCACACTGTATGAGAAGACTGTCAGATGAGAATTGAGATATTAGGGGGTATGTTAAGGAGTGAAGATGTAGTTGTGAGATTTTTTTAGGGTTTGGGGAGATGTGGGGAAGGGGTATTTTGTATAATTGGTGGGTTGGAGGGAAAGTGTTAAGTGAGGGTTGTAAATTTGATTATGGATGGGGGTTTTGGTTGTTTGTGGGGGGGTTTGGAGAGATTTGGGTGTTTGGGTAATTTAGGTAGGAGTGTTTTAGGTAAGGTAATGATGAGGAGTTGTGGGATATGTGAAGGTTTTTCGGTTGGGGTATGTTTGGAGATTGGTGTAAGTGATTTTTTGGGGTTTGGGATTTGGTTTTTTGTGGAGGGGGGTGTTTGTTGGAGGGAGGAGGGGTTAAGAGGGGGATAGTAGTTTTTTGGTTTTTGGAGGTTTTATAAGGGAGGTAGAGTTAGAGAGAGGGGTAAGGGGTATGAAGATGTTTGGGGGAAAGTGTAGAGAGGGAGGGTTGGGGGGGAGTGAGTTAGGGGGAGTGAGGATTGGGGAGACAGGGGGGGAGTAATTGGTGGGGAGGTTAGTTGAATTGGGGTGTGGGGGGAAGGTGGAATGAATAGGTGATGGAAAATTTGGTTGGGGTGGGGTGATGGGGGGAGGGGGGGGGTAGAGGGTTGAGGGGAAGGATGGATTAGAGATTTTGGGTGTTGGAGGAAGGTTTGGGGGTTTTGGTTGGTAGGGTTGGTTAATGGAAAAGGGGATTTGTTTAATTGGTAGGATTGTTTGGGAGTTTTGGGGTTGTTTTGTTAGATGGTAATGTGGAGTATGGGTTTGGGGGTTAGGTGTAGGAGAATTGAGTAGGAAGGGGGGTGTGTGTGTATGTGTGAAAGGTTTTGGATGTGTTTATGTGGAGGGTGGTGTGTGGTTGCGGTTAGGGATTGATAGGTGGTATATGGGTTGGGAGGGGGGGGTGTGGGTTAGGAGGGTTGGGGTGTGGGGGAGGGGTGGTGGAGGAGAGGGTGGGATGGATTTATTGAGTGTTGGGTTTTGTGAGAAGGGGGGGGGGGGTTATTGGGGGTAGTTGGTGGTAGGGGATTGTATAGTTTTGATAGTAGATGTGGGATGTATTTTGTGGGGTGGTATTGGTGAGAGGAAGAGAGTTTTGGAAGTTGGGAGAGGGGTAGAGGGTGGGATGTTTTGGGTTGGTTAGTATATGGGTTTAAGTGGTTTAGGTGGTGTTTTGGGGAGAGGATATGTTTGAGGGGTGGTTGGGAAGTGTAGATTTGGAGGTTTGGAGTGGAAGGTATGTTGGGTTGATGGATGTTGTGGGTAGGTTGATGTTTTTAGTTGGTTGTAGGGAGGTGGGTGGGTTTTGGTTGTGAGGTTGGTGATTGTAGGTGTGGGATTGGAGTGAGGGGATTGAATGGTGAGGGGGTTGGGGGGGGATGGGGGATTGATGGTAGGGGGGTATTGGATAGTGGGAAGTTTGGTGAGGGTAGATTGTATGGTGGGGGATTGGTGGGGTGGGGGGTAGATGTGTTTGGGTGGGATTGGAGGGTTGTGGATTAGAGAATGTATTGGATTATATGGTGGATGAGGAGGTTGGGGGTTTATGTTATAGTGGTGGGAAGGAGGTAGGGGGGGGGTATTGGGTTGGGTGAGGTGGGGGGTTGTTTGATTGTTAAGAGGGGTGTTTGTATATGTGTGAGTAGGGGTTTAGTAATTTAATAGGTGAGAGGGGGAGGGGGGTTTTTGAGTAGAGATATGGGTGGGGGGGGTTGGTGTAATTTGATTGTGATGGAAGGGTTTGGGGATATGTTGGGGAGAAGATAGTTGTGTTTTTGATATGTTTGGGGATTGTAGGGTAGGTTGTGGGGGGATGGGTTTTTTGTTTGGTGGTATGGTTGGAGGGAGTAGAGATTTAAGGTGTGTAGGGGGGGGGGTGGGGATAAGGAGTGTGTGATGGGGTAGGTAGGATTGGTTGGGGTGATGTTTTGAGTGTTTAGGTTGATTGGGATTTGTGTATTGTGTTTTTGTTGAGGTTTTTGGTGGTTGGGGTTGTTTGGTTTGGGGGGATGGGAGGGGGGGGGTATGTATTTGATTTATGGTGGGTAGTTAGTGTTAGAAGTGGGGGGGAAGGGTGGTGGAGGGTAAGTGAAAGGAGGTAGTTTTTTATTGGGAATTAGTAGAGAGGAATGAAGGTAGTGGGAGGTAGTTTGTAAGGTTGGTGAGTTGGTGGTTGTGTTGGATTGGTGAGTGAGTGGATGTGGTGATTAAAGATAGGATGGTGAGAGGAAAGTGTTTGTTAGTTGTTGAGGGGGAATACCGTCGCACAGTGGTGCGAATCTTGGGTTGTATGATGGCGGACGTGTTTGATGGCACAAAAGTGTGTGTTTGATTTTGACGGGTTTTTTGGTCGTAATTGGTAAATTGAAGTTGGCTTTGGGTTGCAGAAACTTTTACAATAAAAACCAATGAAAACTGCTTTTGAAACAGTGACATTTCATGTTTGATGAGTGGGTATGTGGTGAAAACAAGGGGGGGGGTTAGCTTAGCGCGGGGCAGAATTCGACGGGTTAGAGGCTCCTAGGACCAATTGGCACCATTGGCGCCGTTTGCGGGTTTGGATGGTTAATGGTGTCTTTTTTATTGTCAGTGGGAACGGAGGTCCCCATGCTTTTACGGACGTTTCCGTGCTTTAACGCTATGGGGCTGTCCCTATACCATCTGCCGACCTTGATGGAGCGTTGTCGGCCCAGTCTCCGATTTTTGGTTGATTTTCCGATGTATCAAAAACCGTTGTATTTTTTAGCCAATCATGTCTCTACGTCAAATTGTGTTGATTGCTAAAATTCGCTTTCAGCGAGTTTTTTTCCACGTTGAGATGTCGTGTCTGACTGGTAAATCTGCGCAGAACCACGAAGTTCCGTTTTTAGGCAAATTCTTTTTTTTGGGAGGTTCTGATTGGTTATTTTTCGCCATCAGTTTTCTGTTCGTTGGTGCAAAAGATCGCCTACCTCGTTGTTCTTGAGAAGCCGCCATTATCCCACCTCAAATTTGAAAAATAGAAGTAAAGAAATAATAACCATCGTACAAGGTGGAAAATTGTTCTGGAGGACTCGTTACGGATAAAGAAGTCAAAATCAGAGCTCGATTGATTGATTTAATTCATGGATACGCAAATATTGCCTCAGCTCAACTGCCGCGATCGGAATGCATACTGGGATGAACCTCGAGACGCATTAAAACAGTGCGAACCATGGCTCCTACAGCAATGCGCTTCAAAAGCAGTCAAGGTCTCATGTGATAAGTCCCGCCCATTGCCCGAGTCTTTTAAATGCTATTTTTACTCTCGCCCACGTGGATCCGTTATAGCCTAGTTGACTAAACCGCCCCGTATTTTTGATTAGGTGCGGGCACCCGGCGATCGGGAGTTCGATATCCGACGATGGGAACTACTTTTTAATGGTTGTATTGAATGTTTTAGACTAATCATCAAAAAATAATTAATAGTAGATGATAAATGTGCGAACATTTTCTCGTGAGTTAATATGTTAAACAAAAATACTGGAATATACCTCCTTCATATAATCAGCCACATGTTCCCCCAAATTAATGACGTTATTTTCTTTTTTCAATAAAGTTAATTTGCATTCAACGTTCGTAAGTTAAGCAAAAAGTACCTATTGATACAAATAGAAAGACATGAAAATAGTATGTCTAATAACATTTCAGTTGTTTTTTTGGCGCGTATACGTAGTATACCGCCTTTGCGATCGTTTCGAACCCTGCTCGATACAATAACCGAGTCCCTTAGTTCCTTACCGAAAAGTGACTACCGCGAACTTCTGAGATTTTCCAAAGCGTGTAAAAAGTTTATTTATCCATCAATAATTATGATTTAAAGTTGTTTCTCATTCTGGGGGTCTCTAGTTTATGTGCAGTGAATACCAAGAGTCTACGTTACTTGGTTTTTTTAAAAAAAGCCTAAGAATGCGACGCGCTGATTTAAAATATGCATATATAAGAAGAATCAAGCGAATTGATTCGAGGATGGCTGAGCAGGTCGGCACTCTCGGAATGAGAATTTAACTCCTCCGTTTTGTTCAAAACGTTGCTTTGACAGATCTGTAACCTCGGTTATACTTTTCAAAAGTTGGCACCCGTGCTCTGATAGTGCAATCTGTGTAAGTGCAATCTGTGATGAGCCTCGAGACTCATTAGACCATTAGTTAAAGGTGGCTCATACAGGAATCCACTTACCCTTCTCTTCCCCACGCTCCTGCTCACTGCGTCGGCGTCTCGACGAACAATAGCTAATGACGGTCGCCAAGCGACGATCCTCAGCCCCTCGCCCAATTACGTACGCTTCATTAACCATTTCACCGTCACGCTAGGATTCGTCCAATTTTCAAAAAAAATTATTTCGCGAGTTTTTAGCAATTTTTTCCTTCCTCTCCGTTAAAACACGAATTAAAAGAGGTCTCATAAAAATCGGCCAAATAGAAGAGAAGTTACAGTATTCGAAATCCGAAGAAATCAACAAAACTTCTCCAAACAAAAAATAAAATGAAGGGGGAAAAAAGAAATGTATAAATTACAATTTAATATGATTGACCTCAGAATGTGACAAGCAATTCAATTATAAAAAGGAGAAAAAATTGAGTGAAATTACAAAAAATTAGCCTCTTGCACGGGGCTTCCTTGTATGAGTTTTGAACTGAAGACAAGTAAATCCCGTTATATTATTAAAACGAAATTGACTCCATAGTTTAATGCCTTAGTTTCTTGAATACAATTATTTTAAGCACTCGAAAATTTATACCAGCAATTTTACCCATGGTGTGATTTCCTAAGAGCTGATAATATCACGAATTTCTCATAGAGCCCTTCAAAAATGGCTTGCTTTTTGGGCAGCTGATTCGGCCATCAAACCGGAGTTTAAATGGAAGCTGATTACAACACAAAGCTCTGAGAAAAATTTTGAGATGAGTATAGGAACGGTTTGTAAATTACGAGGAGATGCGAGCATTCTGTTCAGCATATCGATACATAAGTATTTTCACACGTAGAATTTAATTTTCACGTCAGGGAGTCGACATATTTTGATTTTTTCGATTTTATATGGAAAATGTATGGTTTTTCGGGATTGAAATTACTAACAATTGTTTCATGAAAAATGAATGCACCCAAAATGACTATAGCATTTTGACTTTCACATACGTGCACTCACTAAATTGATTGGTAAATTCAAAGAGTGGGTACATCGACCTGGTATATCAAGTTTCTGCGATTTTTTACGGCAAATCGGTAGATTTTCGGGATGTGGATTGCTTACATTCAATTCATGAATGAATAAAGCATGGACATGGTTGAACTTCTTTGCATGAAAAGGCGTTTAAAATAACAAAATCAAGACATATTTAATACAATTGCATTTATATCGAGTCAATTTCTTTTCAATAATATAACGGGATTTATAATACCGGTGATTTGGGTATTTTAGCCCCAAAATACCTTTAAATCGACTTTATCTTCTAGGAGTTCGACAGAATTTTTCCTTTCTTCGCTTAAATTTTTTCGTAGCACTTTTCTTCAAGAATCTGATAAGATTTTGCTTGAGGCAGATCAAAAAACTTAAATTTGTTCGAATAGCTTTCTAGATTCACAATACACGGTCTCGTCAAGGTGCGTCGTTGACCTTGCAGTGTTGGATCGTGAATTCTCTTGTTGTGCTGCTTGCCTTTTTTGAAATCTCTGTAAATGAAAACTAAAGGGTTTGATATGTGCGAGTTAATGACGCGCCTTATCAACACATTGTGTAGGAGTTCACTGCTTGTTTTTTATTTATTTTTTGTTTTTTTGTTTTTTCAATAAAACAAATTGACTGGGACTAGAATCATCGTATCTCTGAAGACAAAAGCTAAGTTTTTTGATACAGAAATACTAATATATTCATCCTTTATATAATCAGGGAGATGTTGACCCAAATATTGATGTATATTTTCTCTGTTCGCCCAAATTAATGATGGTATTTTCTTTTTTCAATAAAATTAATTTACATTCCACGTTCTTAAAGCAATATTTTCTCCAAAATTCAGCAAAAAATAACAATATATACCTACGCAAAAAGTAAATAAATAAATAAAGCAATGACATGAAAGTAGTATAGGTAGTACACATCTAACATTTCGGTTACATCTATTTGAATGAAAAAAATGGCAACTTAGGAAGCACATAGGTCACTTATCGACGGTGAAACTACCAAACCACGTATCTCGGTTTGCGACGTCGCAGACTTCCTGTCATACTTTATTTTTTAAATGAAAAGCTACTTAACGTCCAGTCTTGAAAATTTCCGTGATTTTTCCTCTTCGTGCGGAGAAAATTCTGTGAAAATTTCAAGGAATGATATTGATTTGGTCTACTTCAAAAAAATAAAATGTGAGCGGAGATTTTTAAACACCGCAAACGAGATACGTGGTTTGGTAGTTTCACCGTCGTTATGATGCGTATTCGGGCATATGCGTAGAGTAAAAATATCATACTTTACGCCGAAAAAACGAAACTGAAAGTTAAATGCGTTAACTTCCAAAAACCATACATAATCCAACGAAAATAAATAATTGGTAAATACCTAACAGCTTTCTTGTATGCAAAGAAAAAAAATTAAAAATGTTAAAAAAGAGATGTCGACACAAAATTACATAGCCCCTTCAATTCTGAAGATACTACAAACGAACTGTACCTTAAAATTTTCATATCCCAGAAGCAAAAGTTCCCATGACGAATATTGCTATCGCTAGCGATTGCAAAAACCAACTTGTCTTATTTCCATTCATCCGTAAGATTTTAAATCGATTCGTAAGATTGACTGGCCAGAATACTATAACGTTGCAATAGTGCTAGCTTACTTTAAAATTTATTGTTTCTTCGGTCTTTTGATTTCAAATGAGACCGAAATCTCAGGTTGAGCCTATGAGATGATTGAATCATTAAAATGAATCATTGCAATAAAAACTCATTCATTTTTTCCTATGTTTCAAGGAGTTTGTCCCGATAGACGAGAGAGTTGTCGCCAGCATTGCTTTTTTATTGCTTGCATTGGCACCCCGTTCCTTAGGTTCGGATAGCATCGACGAACTTTTGAAAAAGCACCCCACTTGGTCGGTGAGTTTAGATCCAGCTGAAATATTAATTTTTTACTTTAAATAGTGAGTAATAAATCCTGCGAATACTGAAAGTATCTGAGGTTATAAAGAACACAGAAGAATTCTTCGCATGACAGTAATTAAAATATTACAGTATTCGATACAGCAAAAGTAGTAAGTACGATATAAGGAATGGACCAATAGACAAGGTACGAAGTTAAACATTCTGATATATCGACGGCGTAAGTCCCCAATCACATATCTCGTTTGCGGTTTCTGAAAATCTCCGCCACTATGTTAATTTTTTTAAGGAGAACAAATTGACATTATTTCTTGAAGTCTATCCAGCATATTCTTCGCACTGCAGAGAAGAGAAATCTTGGCAGTTTTAAAGAATCGCCGTTGAATAGTTAATGACAACAATAGTTTAAATAAAGTATGACAGGAAGTCTGCGGCGTCGCAAACCGAGTTATGTGATTGCCGACTTACACCGTCGATTTGTTTCTCGATCAGAATTTCACGTAAAGTACGATTCTCGCGTCGAAAATTACTGAAATCAATTCCTAAGTAAGCTATTACCGTTTTTATTTTTTATCGGTGACGGGAAATTTGAATTGCCCAGTCACAAGAAAAGCAATACTCCATTTGCGTCAAACCGCGCACTACAAAGGTTTTGGCAGGCTTCTGCTCGATCAAACATCGTTCATTTCCCACCCTTTATTGTTCAAAGTGTAAACAATTTGCCATAGCTGAGCCAGAGCGTCGAGATTGAGATTGCCATATTTTCTTATCGCAGAGACTGCCACAGTAACGTTCTTGCGATCTGACGTAAGTAGGTAATCCATTGCGTTTTCATGAGCGGGAGGTTTGAATTCACGCGACAAGAAACGTTAAATGTCTTGGTTAGGAGTCAATTTCAGTAATTTTCGTTGCACGAATCGTGTTCTCGTTAAATTTTGGTTAAGAAACATGTATCAGAATGCTTAAATTCGTACCTTGTTTAGTGGTCAATTCCGCATAGGAATTGGTCGTTGGTTAAACCTTCAGGACTGAGATATCTATAAATGGACGGAGTTAAACAGAAAGGAACCAAGCCACATCGGGATCGAACCGAGTAAAAGAGGTTTAAAGTTTAGCTCTTGCATAAGACTCAATGTAAAAGATAAACTTCAAGATCAATTTCTGCAAAATTTGCTCCAACAAAAAATTTGAATTTTTGGCGATAGAGAGTAGAGCAGTGGTTGAGTTCAAAACTACTCATAACTCAATTTTTTCCATAATGTGGGTTGGTTCCTTTCTGCTTAACTCAGTCCAAATGGGATTTGTGGAAGTGATTCCTCTTCGTATGGATTGCCGTTTCAGTGTGAAAAATACGCAAAATGTTTGAGGATGTATTCAGGCAAATCGTCGCTCCTCTGACTTACGGGCGTATCTAAATTCCTAGGTGAGCCCTGTTTTACATATAGATCCATGCCTTCTGGGGCTCTTGCGATAATCGAGCTACGCCCTTACGTCAGCGGAGCGACGAAATTAGGAAATAGCCGTCGAGTAGTCAGCGGCGCGACAGGCAACTATTCGGCCTCTATAGTAGCCCCGGGTTGCATCGGCCGATATTGAAGGCGATATCGGAGGTTGTCTGTACGCATCCTAAAGTAGACATTAAATTCTAATTCCTCGTTTACGAGTTGATTCTGGAGATTTGCAGTGTAGGTTACACGCTGCGCATGAAGTGCTGTTAAAAAACCATGCAGTGTACTGTTTCAGTGTTTCAATGTTTAGGTACATAAGAGTCGCTTTTATAGCACTCTCTGGCGCTCTGCGACGCCTAACCACCACAAAGCTCGGTCCTCCCACAACCCGTCAGGAAGTTGGCACTCCCTCATTTAAAACCCCTGTCGCCACCCTTTCACTGGGCGTCCCCTTCGTTTCCTCCCAGGAGGAACCCGATCAAGCATCAATTTTAATTTTTTAATTTTATTCATTTAACTTTTACACTGAAAAAAAAAATCTTGGTAGAATTACCATTTCTTCATGCTGTATTTCACACAGCGTTAAGGAATGGTAAATTCTACCAATCTTCAAGTCGATTCTGCCAGAGGAATGGTTACCTGTACCAGTATATAGTAACGATTACCTTTCTTCTGGCAGAATTGACTCTAAATTGACGCTGTGTGAAATACAGCGTGAAGGAATGGTAAATTCTACCAATCTTTTTTTTTTCAATGTAGTTTAAGTTGTATCCATATTTTATACTGTCTTCCCTTAGAGTCCCTTTATACTGAGAGTCAAGACAACACCCCCTCATGGAGTCACAAACGGGAATAAAGGTTATAGAAATTGAACGTTTTTCGTAATCTTTGATCGGCCCATTCTCAAATTCCTTTCTCCGTTCCTTCTCTCATTCCGTTTGTTCCTCGCCGAACCCGTAATTCCCTGGTGCATTCCAGAATATAATCTTTGCAGTCGGTGAAAATGTAATCTTTATTCCCGTTTGTGACATTATGAAGGCCTAAAATACGGGAACCAATCAGAAATGGAATTCACATTGTCTTGACTCTCAGTATAAATAGACTCTATCTTCGCTAAAATTCTTTTTCAATTTCCACTGTAGTTCGAGGTGGAGAATGTTGAAACCTTCATCGAGAAATCCCTCCGCGAGCATTCACTGAGAGGGCTCAGCCGTGAATTGACGGAGAAGATCTTGCGGGACAGAGTGAGGAGAAGTTTACCTCCCGGAGCCACTCACATTGTGAGGAAAATCGGTGACCCAAAATGGGAAACTGACCCATCAAAAGTTCCCTCCGAATTCGACGTGAGACAGAAGTGGAAAGATTGCGCGCCACTCATCGAACAAGTTGAAGATGAAGGCCCATGCCTCACAGACACGGTAGGTCTATATTCGAATTAAAGAAAGAACAACTGAATTGACTCGAAATTACTTTAATCTAAGATACATACATATGAGTCGCTTTTATAGCGCTCTTTGGCGCTTTACGACGCCTAATCGCCACAAAGCTCGGTCTTCCCACAGGTCATCAGGGAGTTGACACTCCCTCATCTCACTCAACACCCCCTGTCGCCAATCTCTCACTGGGCGTCCTCTACGTCTCCTCCCAGGAGATAAAGAAGATAATCTATGATAAAGGGTGCAAAATAGATGACGGAATTTCGGAATGTTTCATGGGGTCTCTATTTCATTTCCATGAACCGAGGAAAAAAGAAAGAAAGTTGGATAGATAGATAGGTAGGTAGATATATAGGTTGATAGAGCTATAGATAGAATTAGAATTTATTGATGCATACAGCCCATTATAAAAAAAGCTCTGGCTTAAGTCAAATTTACAATTTATACAACAATTAAAAGAATTTAAACAAAATGAATTATACAGGTTCTTCAAAAAATTCTTTTAGACTATAATAGGCCTTATTTTTTAGTTTTATTTTCAACTGGTTGAGGAAAATGTTGACGGAACTTTCCCTGTGCATCACTTTCAATTCGCTGCTCAAGGTGTTGAAAAACGTTATCGCTTGGTTAAAGTTAAAATTAAAAACTACTTAGGGAACTTACTACTACCATTGCAAGTGTATCCTGCCAAACAGAATATTAATATAAAAAATATTATTCTAATTCTAATGAAGATATTTGATTTATAAAACTATCTAATTAAAACGAGAGACACTTTAGTGTGAATAAAAGAGGGAAAAACAAATTAATACTGTTCCTGGGTTATAGGACATTTCGTCAACGATTTTTTGTCCGCGCACCTCTTTTTTCCAGTAATTTACGTCCCCGCGTTTTTTCGGCACAGGAGTTTTGGTCCGCGTGCCAGTTGAGACTCAAAGTTAATTGGCCCACATGTGAATACAAACGACAATTGCTCACGACGTTTTTGGATGAAAATGTATAATGTCTTGGAAAAATGAGGGTTTGCTTGTTGTTTTGTTTTGTCTGTTTGGTCCAACGGAGAATAATATATAGTTGAGAGTTTTGGTAAAAATTGGGGAGCGTCAATTCCATGAGACAAAATTCACTAAAACTCTCTACACCTCTTTGGTGTGACAGGACTTAATTATATTTCAAGAAATTCACACCTTGTTATACCTGAACCGGAGAAACCTCAATATTTGCCTCAGCTAGAGGCTCTTAGATTTTTCCTGTGTACGATAAATACCTTGATTTATTTTGCGAGGAAAGATCTGTACTTTTAAAGGATGCCTGTCATTCTTAATACGTTCAATTTCGTTTAATATTGCGCAACACCTTTGTTGTGAAATAGTTGCTTCAGGCGCCGCCGCACGGCGGGCGGGTGGCCAGCGCGGAACGCGCATTGGCGCCTACAAACCTAAGTGGGTACTTCAAGCATTGGCAATGCGTGAAGTATCCACTTAGGTTTGTAGGCGCCGGTGAGCCTCTCGCGCTGGCACCACGCCGCTCCGCTCTGTTAGGCTTTAATATATTTATACTCGCATAGTCAGCGTTTTTTAACTCATGATTTTGAAATTTTTGCACACTCTGCATTGATTATTCTCATTTAAATTGATGGGAAAAAATATGTATTAATTTATCAAAGGAGAATAATAATATAATGTGTGTTTTTTTAAATATTGAAGGTTCCGTGTCAACTTTAATGATTTCCAAAGCCCTTTATTTTTTTCTTTTACATTTTGTGCTTTTATTGTGCTGTCAGCGAGGTGTACGCGCAACCAAACACTCAAAATTTGACGTATTTGACTCTAAAAGATCGATGTACATATACAAATGGGTTAAAACTAAAGATTGCGTGCTTCTTGGTTTTTTTCCTCTTTTATTGTCATGGGAACGGAGTTTCCCATGATATTACAATCGTTCCGTTGCTTTCGCTATGGGATTCCCTATACCTCTGCGACCTTGAGCGTTTCGCCCAGTCTCCGATTTTTGGTTGATTTTCCGATGTATCAAAAACCGTTGTATTTTTTAGCCAATCATGTCTCTACGTCAAGTTGTGTTGATTTCTAAAATTTGCTTTCAGCGAGTTTTTTTCCACCTTGAGATGTCGTGTCTGACTGGTAAATCTGCGCAGAACCACGAAGTTCCGTTTTTGGGCAAATTCTTTTTTTTGGGAGGTTCCGATTGGTTATTTTTCGCCATCAGTTTTCTGTTCGTTGGTGCAAAAGATCGCCTACCTCGTTGCTGTTGAGAAGCCGCCATTATCCCACCTCAAATTGTAAACATAGATATAAAGAAATAATAACCATCGTACAAGGTGGAAAATTGCTCTGGAGGACCCGTTACGGATATATGAGCCAAAATCAGAACTCGATTGATGGATTTAATCCATGAATACAGAAATATTGCCTCAGTTTACTGCCGCGATAGCAAATGCATGTTGAGATGAACCTTGAGACACATGGGGGCATAGGCAAACAATGTCTCACAGAGAAAGGCGCTTACTCCGTCCTGACATATAACATCAGTGGACAAAGTCTCAAGGACTTCTTTTGTGAAGCCCCGCTTAGCGTCCGAGATCACTTAACTGTTTTCTTTTTTCCCCGTTTCTCCGTGCGACGAGATGGCTCAGATGACTACGGCACCATCCTCATGCGGATAGTACAGCCTTATTTTGTGCGAGCGGGGGTTCGAATCTCGTAGGGGACACTTAATTTTTACTGGTTGTATTGAATGTTTTAGACCAATCATCTAACAATAATTAATACTTGGCAACTTAGGAAGCACATAGGTCCCTTATGATGCGTATTCGGGCATATGTGTAGAGTAAACATATCATACGTAGGGTGTCCCAAAAGTACCGGGACTGGTTCTGTAACTTCAAAAGTATGATAGATAAAGACATGATTTTGGTCTCATTTTAAAGATCAACTCAATACCTATCGATTAAAACCAAGATCAGCTCAATCGGATAAAAATTTACCGAGTTATGGCAATTTGAAATCAGTGAGGAAAGTTTACCCCTTCGGTTTTTAGGAAGATTTTTCCCTTACCAGAATTCAAAAAGTTAATATTCGTATCCACTTTCCTCCGAATCTTCCATAACTTCCTTTTGCTTTTCAAAGTACCGTCCATCAAACCGGATGCACTTTTTCATGCGCTCTTGCCACTTATCCAACATTGTTTTCCTGAATTCTTCCTCTGGGATGGAGTTGAAGAAGTTTTGAATTGCATTCTGGATTTCGGTCTTCGATACGAATCTTCGTCCGCGAAGCTCCTTTTTAAGCGTAGGAAACATCCAAAAATCACATGGAGCCAAGTCAGGGCTATAAGGGGGATCAGGGATTGTTTCAACTCCATTTTTACTTATAAATTCACGTGTTAAGCTCGATGTGTGAGGCCGCGCATTGTCTTGATGGAGTATCCACGAAGCTTTCAAGTCCGACCGTTTCCGGGAAATGTGCATTCTCAACTCCTTTAGTACTTTGCAATAATACGCACTGTCAACTGTTGTGTTTGATGGTACAAAATGTTGATTTTTTTTTTTTTTTTTTTATTTGCACAAAATATAATATGTACAGGATGGGTTTTAGATGTTGATACATCTGTAAAAAACTTAAATTTAACTTATAAGATAAACTTATACTATGTTACAAATATTTGTTTTAGCTAAGTAACTAGGAATATATTAAAACAAATTAATATATGATATACACCCTCTTTGTAGTGAGGAGAAAAATAAAAACAATTTTGCTTTAGAGTAAAAATGTATTTTTGATTTAACTTGGACGGTGGGAGACCGAGATCGGTCAAAGAACCAAGAACCCCTGATTGCGTTCGAAAAGCGCAAGGAGGCTCATTGATTTAAAAGATGGAAAATTTTGAAAACCCCTGGATTCCAAGCTCGTGGGGTTTACGACGTTTTAATCTTCGGATGCATCGGTCTTTTTCGAGAAGTGCGAGCGCTTCAGAATTGGGGTGCCAATGCAACCTATTTTCATAAGAGTTATACATTTTTGTTATGTAGTACTCTACAGAGTCAATGTTGAGATCAGCGCGAATATCCACGTTTCTCTCATACCATCTGGCTTTTGAAATGCTTCGTAAAATTTTCATTTGGATGATTTCTATCTTTTTAATGTTAGATTTGGATGCGCAGCCCCACAACTGGCATCCATAACTCCAAACCGGTCTCAACATTGACTTGTAGAGGAGCACTTTGGTTTCTAAGGGTAACTTGGATTTGCGGCCTATCAGCCACTGCATATCGTGAAATTTAAGTCTTAATTGTTCGACTTTTTTCTTTATGTGTGCACCCCATTTGAGCCTGGAATCCAGATGGAGGCCTAAATAACGGGCGACTGTGTCGCGAGGAATTTCAGAATTTCCTAAATGAAGAGGAATGTGAACAAAAGGTCTGTTGGTGAACACAATTTCTACCGACTTAGACGCATTTAGTTTTGTTTTATCTTTGTTAGTCCATTTATTAATCCTATTTAGGTGGGATTGAGCATTAAAACGAGCCTCCCTGTAACTTTTCGACGCTGCTAGCACGAGCGTATCATCGGCATAAACTCCTTATTTCCCCCCCCCCCCCTCCCAGATTGACAAAATGTTGATAAATGACACCTCGAAAATCAAAAAACACAATAAGCATCACTTTACAGGCCGATTTTTCGATTCACGGCGATGAAGAATCTTCCTTAAAAACCGTAGGGGTAAACTTTTTCCTCACTGATTTCAAATTGCCATTACTCGGTCAATTTTTATCCGATTGAGCTGATCTTGGTTTTAATCGATAGGTATTGAGTTGATCTTTAAAATGAGATCAAGATCATGTCTGTATCTATCTTACTTTCGAAGTTACAGAACAAGTCCCGGTGCTTTTGGGACACCTTATGTATACTTTACGCCGAAAAAGCGAACCTGAAACTTAAATGCGTTAACTTCCGAAAACCATATATAATCCAACGAAAATAAATAATTGGTACATAACAACTTTCTTGTATGCAAAGAAAATAATTAAAAATGTTAAAAAAGAGATGTCAACACAAAATTACATAGCCCCTTCAATTCAGAAGATACTACAAACGAACTGTACCTTAACATTTTCATATCCCAGAAGCTAACGTTCCCATGACGAATATTGCTATCGCTAGCGATTGCAAAATCCAACTTGTTCATTTTTGCAGTTTCTCATCAATTTCTCATTTCCACATTGTCAATATAATTTTACATACCGACTAAAATATAACGCTTGGACCAAGCCACTGTTGCTTATTTTACGTGTGGGCGTAAACTACTGGACAAAAAAGGTGCGCGGACAAAAAATCGTTGATTAAATGTCCTGAAACCCTGTTCATGAGATAAACTTGCGAGAAAAATTGTCCTCATATGTTACTCTAAACCTTTTATGGTAACTTAGAAATATTTAAGAGAAAATCGGTGAGGATTCTTGCATGTTGGTAATACTGGTTTTTTATTCAGCTGAACACAATACAAAGCAATCGATCGATGAGGCCGACTGTCTCACCAATGATCTATGTATCATAGATTTACAGGGAGGAATGCAGCCGTGATAGCGAAGAAAGCAGTAAGTGCATAAAGGAAGTTTCGAGAAAACGAGTTCAGAAGCGCCTGACCGGAAAATTTTTTTCGAGAGAAGCCTCGGTTCTTTGTCAAATTGCCACTAATCATCCGAAAGACTCATAGAAATCGTTGGAATGATGAAAAATCAACCTATTTTATTTCGATTAAATGAAAAGGGTATCGTTCATTTTCGTGATAGGCTGTAGCGGCTATAGCCGGAAGTGCTATCTACTGCATGCTGTCGAGGTTGCGTTTTGGACACACAACAAACACATTTTCAGGCCAGAAATTGGCAGAAAAGGGCGGCACTTTACTTGTTTGAAAGAACTGTTTTTATTTGCTTTCTGGAGGAATAATGTCACTTACGGTTGTTTTTCCTGAAACTACGACATTTTTTAAGCACCTACGGCTTTCTCATATGTCTCGTTTGCATATGATTCAGATAAATTAGGCTGTTTTAGCCAATTCACTGATTTAATCTAAAATAGATTAGATGAATTTTGAAGAAAACTCGATTTCGAAAATGTGACACTTATTGCTCTCTATCACGGCAATTAGTGATGCCCTATCTTGAAAAAAATTCCATCGAAGAAAATAAAGGAAATACGTAGTACAATTTTTGAAGATGCAATTGTTCTAACTCGCAAGATTCATTTTTGCCTAATCGTTCACATGGAGGCAAATCATGTCTGTTGCTCACCCAGCACTCGAATATAAATTTTGCGTGCACCACTTGTAATTCTACTATTTTACTGATTAGGCCAAAGACAAAACATTTTCTACAAAACTCGCCCTTCTATAACATACCTTGAAGTGTATAAAAGTTAAATTTTGGAAATCTACGAACAGATTTTCCATGACTGAAGAGTTGAGTAATCGGTTTAGTACTAGCCTAATTTGCAAAACTCACTTGACAAAATTCTTACCCCCACACTCATTCGCTATTATATCAGGTGAATTTTTTCTTTAGTTTTTGCTCGACAAGTTGCTCATCAATTATCATTAGGTTAGTGAGAAATAGCGTTGCATGGCCTCCGAACTTCACTGCTGGCTCACCCAATCAAATTGTCCGGATTTTTTGGTGCAAGGCCTCTGAAATGTATTCTTTATGTATGGAAAGCTAGACAAGGTACAAAGTTCAGCATTCTTATACATGTTTCTCAACCAATATTTAACGTGAAACACAATTCGTGCAAAGAAAATTACTGGTACTGACTCCTAACTAAGATATTTAATGTTTCCTGACTCGTAAATTCACACCTCCCGCTCATGAAAACTCAATGCTCTACGTGAGGCAAACCGCGCACTAAACGTGAACCATAGCAGTATCTGCGGCATAAAAATGTGAGAATCTCGATTCGGTGCTTTGGCGCAACTGTTGCACGTTGCTAACACTTTGAACAGCACAAGACAGGGAGGGAACAATGCTCGATTAAAAAGCCCGACACTACAATTGCAGTGCGCGATTTGACTCACGTACAGCTTTGAATTTCTTGTGAGTTGGCAGTTCAAATTTTCCGTAGCCAATGTAAAATAAAAACGTTCATATCTTTGTTAAGAGTTGGTTTCAGTAATAATCGTCTCGCAAATCGTGTTCTGCGTGGAAGTTTGGTTCGGAAACATGTATCAGAATGGTTAACTTCGTACCTTGGCTGGTGGTCCATTCCATGAACATCTTTTTGAGGTTGTATTTTTTAATGAGTGTCTTTTTTATTTGTTCCATGATATAGCCCGCTGTAATTTCCTCGGTCTTGTCAGATCGATATTGTATATCCACAAATGGCACTTACAAGGAGAGGTTCTCTCAGGAGATGCTTTTGGGGTGTGCTGGACTCTGTACCAGTGACCCTTTTATATTCACTACTTGGTCTTATGCAAGAGATTATGGAGTCGCAACTGGTGGAATACATGGATCAGGCAAGGTTTGTATCCAAAAACAGCAAAGAGAAGCATGTTTTCCCTTCCGAAAAGAATATCACAGGCACCATATATGTCAATTTTGCATGAGACCCAAAAAACTGAGTTGCGTCAGCTGAAAAAGTTAATCCGTCTTGAATTTTGACACCTATGAGTAGAATATGTTTTTAAGTAATGATTTATTTAACGCCTAGTAAAAAAATTAATTTTCACACAGCAAATTGGCGCTTGTGATCCTGTGCTCTGAGCAGAGGCGATTCAGTTGAAAGTTGGCAACACCGTTTTTTCTCCGTTTAACTATATGTAAAACAATCGATTCTTGATGAGGCAGCTTGCCTCATCTACGCCGAAAAAAAGGATGCTGACTTAACATTCTGGATGTTGAAAAGTGTGTGACAACTCACAAAACGCCGAGTTAACCGCCTTTAGCAGTTACGATGGCAACGCTAAGATGTAAAACCAACTGTTGTGGCGATTAAATCAGCGTTTCGTGAGTTGTCGCTCACTTTTTTACATCCAGAATGTTAAGTCAGCATCCTTTTTTCCGGTGTATAATTGATTTTTTCGATGGATTCAAATGGAGGAAAAACAAAGTAACCAGCTTGAAAAATCGACATGGGTTCTGATAGGATTTTATGAGCATACTTGCGGATGCATCAAGTATTAGGCATGCTTTTTGATTCTTGTCATGCTTGCGTTTGTACCTTAATTTTAAAAAGTTAAAATTGACCAAAAAAGCAAGAGAAGGAGTCACCGTACCTCTTACCAATACTAAACTTGGATCCTTTAATACTTTTCTTCAGATATGACACTTGCGATCCGCACTTTTCTCGACTCACAGTATCGAATAATCTAAAGCGAGTGGAAAATTTGTATTATCATTACATAAGCTCTCTCATCCTCTGAATTTTCATTTTTCGTCACAGTTTGTCCTACCGTCCTACTCAGCCGATTTCCATGATTAACAGGCTATCAACAGGTAATATTCACTAGAAAAACACGCACCTTGTTTAAATGATGAGGTAAAGATGTAGATTCTCCTATTGAACCTACAGAAAGTTTCATTATTCGGCTGAGTTTGCTCTAAAGTTCTACGGAGCGGATTATGATGAATTTTGACCACCGATGGGGGTCAGTCCACAAATGAGTCAGTTCTAAGGTTACTCAAAGGAGGCCCCCTTGAGGGATTGGACCGAGCAGCGGTCAGGAAGCGTATAGCCTCTTAGTTTTTAAAAATAAATTGAAATAAGGAAATATATCCGACGATTTCGGAACCATCAATACCTCAATTTTGGTTTAAAAAAAAAAGGCTCTGGTGATATTTTTTCTGGAGGGGAGGAATCAATAAAAAAAAGCCAGTCATATAATCGGGTAACCATATTTCTAGACCTTTATATTGCTGGTTTAGAGGCTCCAAATGAAGGAGAAACTGCAAAACACGAATTTCAATCACAAATTTACGACGTTGCGACATTTTGATTTAAACAATTTACATTCTACTGTGGTCTTCTTGCAGTTAGGTTTGGTTTGATTATATGGCTCGGAGAAAAGGACGTTGTATGAATCGAGTAGAGCGGACTATATGGACCGCGTCTAGCAGAGAGGAACCAAGCCAAATCAGCTATTGCCAAATTTAACTGAGAAATATAATTCTTTATAGGAGAACGTCTGTGCGGATTGCATTGAGTGTTTTAAAGAATTTGCAACGTGCTATGCATACAATGGAGATATTGCATGTGTGAGGAATTTGCGATTTGACCATTGATTCTTATGTCAAAGTTTGCCAGAGACATAATGGTGCCACTGGTTTTCTCTGAAATCAACTCCCAAGCTCAAAAAATCTCTCAAGTTGAGGCCAAAATGGAGGGGATATCCCACGCTATCCTGAGAGTCCACCTTTACACCAAGACGAACTCTTAATGCACACATAGGGAGCAAATACATTGACAGGGCTGCCACTTTATTTGGGAACTCAAAAACTGAAAACACGGCAGCCCTGTCAATGTATTTGCTCCCTATCTTCGCACGGAGAGTTTGTCTTGATGTAGAGGTGGACTCTCCGGATAGCGTGGGATATCCCCTCCATTTTGGCCTCAACTTTGAAAGCTTTTCATGAGCTCGGGAGTTAATTTCAGAGAAAACCAGTGGCACCATCGTGTTTCTCACAAACTTTTACAGAAGAATCAAGAATCAAATCGCAAATTCCTCACACATGTAACATCTCCATTCACTGTTTGCACAACAGTCTTCATGTTAGAAAATTAAATCACTCGATTAAATTTGGCAGTGGATGATATGACTTGGTTCCTTTCTGCTTGACGCTGCCCATATAAAGCTCCGTAGGTTGGAAATTTGTCTCTCAGTACAGGTACGCCACGTTTGTTAAATTTTTTATTCAAAATACTTGTCCTAAAACAGCAAATGATGTAATTTGAATGTTAAATCTGTTTTTAGCCCATGTAATATACTCTAATTCTAGGGGTGCGTGCCATACACATATCCTGGTTGCGATCACAAATCTAATTATGATGATGTTGATGACTTTGTTGGCCATGGTGTAAAAAACATCAGCGAGTGCAAGGGGCAACTTATATTCGACCACGATTGTCCCAACAAATGCACCAACGAGAAACACAAAACACCAATTGACAAAGATCGGAAACGATGTAGGTATTCCAGGGAAAATTTTCTCTTGAGGTTAAAATGAAAGGACCCTCGATTATATTTACATTTTATTTTCAAATATCACATTATTTGTAAAAGTATGACAGGACGCATCACGAATCCCACAAAATTTGAAACCAAATGAACTTAATTTCTTAAGCTTTTCGCCAACTTTTCGTATACAAACGACTAAGACATAGCCCTGTGTGTCAGGCCATCCAGTATCGAGCACAATAAATTATTTAAATATTAAAAATCTAAAAATCACTGAAAAAAAGGACTCGTCAAATCAATAAAAACAGCAATAAAATTTTCAATCACCCTCAAGAGAAGGGAGCTAGCCTTTTGCCCATCTCATATCCAGAACATTCTGTGAAATTTGTATTCAGTATGGTCATTCTTTTATGAATGAAAAACAGTGGCGTGGCATGCTTTGCGATAGATCGATTGATCTGCCATTTGAATCCATGGAAAAGGATCGATAAAAAAGGTGTTCGCAACGAACGCCTTAGTAATCGATGCTTTACCATAGCTTCAAATGGGGAAATATCCATCATCGATCATTCACGCCTTACCACTGATGAAAAATAGAGCATAAGCGGAGATGTTGAAACGTTGCATTGGATATGTCAGCAATCATCGTCTCTTCATGAACGCTGTGCGTACTAACTCGTAAAATTGTGACAATCCACGAAGCCGCTTCGGCATAGTAAGGGTTTCATTGATAAAGAGCTTTGAGAATACGACCACGCCTTGAAGCGCCTTCAAATTTTAGTGATACAGTTTTCCTTGCCAGGCTGGTGGTTTAGTTGCCTATCCGAACCAAACTCAACGATTGAACGACACCCACTCGAGAATGTGCCAGCTGATTCAAGAAGAAGAAAAACGTCTCTTTGAATTGAAAACATAACAGTACTTTCCATCCTGTTTCTTTACATCGGAATATTTGCATTTTTTACTCAACACAGAATGCTAATTGCCTGAAATAGCTATCGATGTTGATGAAAAACCACCCATATGTTGCCTTTTTTCTCCATTGAAAATACACGTCTGTCGTATTACAAATTTGCCTTGAAACATTTGGTGGCGGGCTTTCACATAATTTTCAGCCTAAAGAAATGGTGGTAGACGCATGTGACGAAAATCATTGTTATTTTCTGATAAGAACGTTCTCATTTTTTTAAATGAGATGCACCAGGCAAGTATCATCTGAGTATGAACCTTAACAACATGATGCTCGGAAATCGTTCATAGCCCCGAGGATGAGGGCCGGAAGTGAATATATATTTCGTCGAAAAAATCTCCTTATTGCTAGATATCAAGAATGTGTAATATCCCGAAAGTGAAACCAAAAAATACTTCCTCACTTGAGGATTTAGAATGAAGGAGGCTGCACATTGAATCACCCAGATATTATAATTTTGAAGGATGAACTTTGTAACTTGGATTTTTGATGGTTGTTTTCGATAACAAGGATCTTTACAAAATTTCGATTACTCGCGTAATTTTCCTTAAGGTGATTCGATGGACGCCAAATTTTGTGTCAAAACGGCATGCGATATATCGCATCAATTGTTTCCATTTTTTCAGCTACTCGTCATTTTTCTCCAATTTTGAGATCGCAATTCTGTTGTCAGGAGACTAAAGCACTCACTTACCAATTTTAACAAATAAATTCAACGTAATAACGGCGTGGTTTTTTTAGAGAAAAAATATCGCATTCGAGTGCAGTTTCGATTTCAGTATCGAATGCGATGTTTTCTCTCTAAAAAAACCACGCCTTTATTACGTTGAATTTCTTTGTTAAAATTGGTAAGTGAGTGCTTTAGTCTCCTGACAACAGAATTGCGATCTCAAAATTGGAGAAAAATGACGTGTAGCTGAAAAAATGGAACCAATCGATGCGATATATCGCATGCCGTTCTGACGCAAAATATGGCGTCCATCGAATTATCTTACACGGAAAAAAAGGAATTGCTGATTCAGCAATTCAATTGCTAAAAACAGTGATTGCAATGTTTCAACGCAGATTTTACAAAAAAAAAAAAATGCTACTTTAACCACCCCCGTGCTTAAATTAGTTTACAATGTGGTTAAAGTAGCATTTTTCTGTTGTAAAATCTGCGTTGAAACATTGTACTCACTGTTTTTAGCAATTGTTAAATCAGCAATTTTTTTTCCGTGAAAAAATCGCCGGTTGGTAAGAATATACGCTCCGTTACTATTCGACCTCATCTAGAAATGTAGATGTAGTTATTGGCATTCAACTGTCTCGGTAAACTTTCGTTTTTCATCTTCAGCACGATCTTTCATTCATCGAGCCTTATCTCATTGATATATTTTAAAATACATTCATTGTTCCTCTTTGTATATTTACGATTTTGCAGTGACAACTTTTTATATGACGTCAACAAATGAGTTCAGTATACGGAATGAGATTCTGGCGTACGGTCCGGTTGTGACGAGTGTAGTGTTGTTCAGCGATTTCTTGGAAAAACCAGTTGGTAAGTTCTTAAGAGACATCAATTTTACGGTGTAGTACTATTAAAAACTATGAAAATTGAATGAACGAGAATGGGTATAAAGCACCTCTCAAATTAGAAGGAGAGAGACAGAGATGTTGACATTATGTCATTACCATCGGTGCTTGTTTCTGTGGAACACAAATATTTTGAACAAACAGAACGATTTTGGTAGAAAGCATACTTCTAACTACTCTCTACTGTAACGGAGAGAATATGCTCTTCTTGAGTTTCTCTCTTTCTCTTGTAATGAGTATTTCATTTTCAGAGAAACAAGCATCGATGGTATGACGTAAATTCAACACTTATTTCTGGAAATTGTATGGTCTGATGTTCTCTTAACAATTCAGGGAACGTTTCACTGATTAAATACGTGAGGCTCACAACATTTCGGCGTGTTAGATCCTTAAAACATACCTTTTAAAGATTCATTTTACAAACATACGTCAAGAATTTACCGGAAGATGCATCGTTGAGAGAAATTCCTCCAACTATTGTGTGACAATAAGTCAGCGTATAGAATTTTTGAAAAAAAAGAAAAAAAAAATTGCAGAGTAAAGCACTAGAGCAAAAGGATATTTGGGTCATCAAAAGGTATTGTCCCATATTGTCCAGTGACCCATGGATCGTATTCGCTACATCAAACAGGTCTCTGCATTTCGTACTCATAAGAATAAAAAATCCATCACACAAAACCCATTCCTTCAGATTACTCAATTGATTTTTTACCCTCCACAATTATCTTGGCAATGGTGGAAGCTTTTACTTTCGGCACTTCAACATTCAACTGTTGACCTCCCTGCTTGGTTGATGGTTAACAACGTGTTGGCAGTTTCCTTTTACAAACACTCGGAAGTTTGGAAAATTTGTTTGGCTCCTGACGTTACCCGAAGCTCATCATCCACCATTTAGGTAGGTCAACAGCCGAAAAAAGAGTGATGACTGTTGATCCCTTATAATTTTCCATAAGGAATAAGTGTTGAATCCCCGAAGCTTCCACCTGACGCCAAGATACCGGTGGAGGGTCTCTTTTCTCCGACAAAATGGTAATGAAAGTGAAATAGTTAGGAATTTTCTCATTTTCAGCTTTTCCAACTTTAATCCTAAAATTTTTATTTGAGGTTATGTTCTATTGCAGCCAAACGAAACATCGAACCACTTTCGACTGCGATCTATTGTGTGCATAGTGCTGCACTGATACAATTAAATTATCACATGCGTTTATGTTCAATACAGGAATTTTCCACGCGACGTACCCACGGAAGCTCTTAGCTTTTGACAAGTTCTTCAAGATCATCGGCTGGGGTAAAGAAGGGAGAAGATACCAAGAAGAGAAGTACTGGCTCTGCGTGAATACGTGGGACACATGGGGTGACAAAATTTTCAAAATTCCAAGGGGGCGCAATTACGATTTCGTAGAGTCCACGTTGACTGCCGGTGTTTTTGATGATATCGACTGAGGGATAAAGTATCCCTTTACCTCATCCGAGTCAATATTGCCATTTAGAGTGTACATTCAATTTCTGCCACTTCGATAATGGGTCGCTTACTCGTACATTAGTTTCAGAAACTCGATTTGATGCTTTCACTGTTTAAAAAAGAAAAAAAGAGAAAAAAAATATCAATCCACCCAAGCGCCTGGTTTCCCTGTCAAAAATAAACGGAGCCATCGCTCTTTGAAAAACACAGTTTATGATGTCACTGACCACGTCAGTGCGTATAACATGTTTTTTCCCCACCTTGTACGTACTAATTAGTGGTATACACACATTTCATGCATATCATACATCACTTTTAATAAATAAAGAGATCAAGCGACCAGTGAAGTCGCCTGCCTGAAAGAAACCATGATGTTATCGCGGTGGATGACATCGTCTCATCTTCACTGATCAAAATCCTGAAATCATCAAAACACAACTCTGTGATGAGCACAATTGACCCATTGGTCGCACACTAGAATGTATTAAACTGCGTTTTAGTTTCAGTGTATTTCGGCTTTTTGTGTATTTCACGCCGATTTTCAACATGTATATTGTATACTGGACATAGATGGCTGAAGAGAGGTCACGAACGAAAATAAATCCAGAGACAATAACTTCAAGATTTTTTCAAAGAATATGTTTGTATAAAACTCTTAAATTCTCGGGTCCAAATTATTCATGTAAAATATCTACTTCAAAAAAAAACTATGTACATTGATTTGTGGTCATCTATTTTGAATGCATTGATCTGCATCATAAAGCATTATCAACTGACTGTCTTTTGATTGCGCTCCCGGGACTGTTTTGTTACAGTTTCTTTTTAGACTAAATTTCCCACTAATAAACCGTTTTCTCTGGTTCAATTCAGAAACGACAGGCGCCCTTAAAAATTTCCTCAAGTTTCCTTCGGCAGATAGAAGCTCTTACAAAAGAGCCAGAAATAGTGTCCTTTTGTTGTGAAATGAAGTCCATTTAATCCTGTTGTTATCAAGGCTCGAACCGGTCTTTAAAGACTCTAAAACATGACGGATATCCTCTGACAAAATTTTTGAAAATCCTTTAAAGTTGAAAAAGTATTACTCATGACCGATTGCGGGTCCCGTATTCGTAAAACATGACTGTAATAGTATAATTAACACATAGCAGTATCCTTACAAATGCATGTCATCATACAAGGAAAAAAGCAATCTCAGTGCATGAAGACACATTTTTCAGGGGCGTGATATTCAACATTTTTCTTTTTTCATGTTTCTTAAAGGAAGAATTGTAACATATTTTTTTATGGAACATTCTCTTTTGAATCTTGAGAAAATAGCTTATCAGCAGTGTAAAAAATTGTTTCTACTTTTTTTAAGGTCGCCACCTGCTTCACTGTCATGACTGTGTTTGCTTCCTCATTTTTTTAAACTGACCGCGTGCAATACCGCCAGCCGATGTGGTTCGACGTATTAATCATCCTTGAAGTGGGACTACGCCGTTGTTGACAAAATTTACTAACATTTTTTTTCAGAAATCGAGGAAAATGGGTCTCTAGTCTGACAGCAATTGATTTAAGCCGTTGCGTGAGAATTTCAAATACGTAAAATCAGTAATCGAAAGTGCATTCAGAGGCGGATCCAGCAGGTAGGCAACACCAGATTCCCTCCATTTAAACCTATGCTAAATAATCGATTCTTGTCGGAGCGCTTGGCCCCTTCGAGAATCGATACATTTCCATAGGTTTAAATGGAGAAATGACAATGTTGCCAATTTGCTGGATCCGCCAATGAGTGTATTTTTACTATGATATAATACTTATGCTCCATTCAATCACATCCGATAGTGTTTGGATTATCATCACAGCTCGTATTTTCAACAATGATTTAAAATTTCAACGGAAAGATGACATAAGTGGCTGTCGTCAATCGCAACGTGATTCATCTTTTTTTTCTAAATATGATAGGAGGCCCTTGAGATACGGAAAAAACATCACTTGGAAGATATAAGCAGAAATTCGTTTGGACACTTGCGGTTGAAACGTCCACGGTAGGCAAGTTTTCTTTAATTTTAGGTGTAGGTGCCAATCGCGGATATTGTGACACAGTGGAGGCTGTTTGTGGATGGTAAGTTTTGTTTCATGGGAATTTAGATGATAGATTTTCTTATACCCTTATTCATAAATGCTCCAGCTATAAGAAAGTAGCTCTAGAAAAAGTGAACTTGACGTGGTGGAGAAATCAATGGGAATAAGCACTTTAGCTAAAAATGATAAAAGTTGACAAGGCCGCGTCATTGTATTGATATTCGTTACAATGCATAATTTGAAAACTATACGACAAAGGGTCTTGTCTAGAAAGTATTACTTCCCCACACAGTAAAGAACACAGAAATTGGCTCAGTATTATCACCTCCGGATTTATCTTTGACCAAAAATAAAAAATCGAAGAAGACAGAGAGTGATGAGAATTCTAATACAATTGGCTGGAATTTATTACATTTTTAGGTTTGATCTTTAAAAAATATCAGATTTAACCGATGAGCTTATTTTTGCTTCATCCAAATCGTACAGGACCCCCCCCCCCCCCCCCGGTAAAGAATTCTTAGCTACGCCACTGGTACAGTTTACTCACCTAATCAAAAAGCGACATTGAAAAGACAGTAAAATAAATTACATAGTAAAGTGATCGTATTTAACTGCAAATTTATTTTTCTTTTCTTTTTTCTTCTTTTTTTCTTTCTTACAAAAACCGAATATGATATAATTCCTTAAAACTTTCTGTGGATTTTCTCTCGCTTATTGAGAATATAATCACTGAATAAGAGTATATAATACCTACAGTTCGCATGTGAAATGTGGAGCATGAGAGAAAACCAGGCAACGTCCCACATATGTAATTGGTCTAATATTGAGTAAATCCGCCCATTTAGGAAAAACTGGCTGCGAAAGACTTTAGGCGTATTTTTTTCGAGTGGATCTGGTTGAAGTATTTAACTCCTGCCAACATCTGTCAACAAAACGAAATTCCCTCCGGGTGACGCGAAGGCGTACCCTAGGAATTTGGTTCTCATGCTGGTAGCAAGGACGACTAAATCCAAAATTCTCCCAAAATTTTTTCTACCCACCTCCCGCGGTAGGTTGAAAAAAGGAGCCAACGTTGGCCAAAATCCATCAACCAACTGAGTTCAGTTCCTGACTTCGGCAGAGGGTTCTTCTCTTTTGGTTTGCAACCCTGCCGACCGGGTTGGAAAAGTCGACTAAATCCACTAGCAAAATTCGCAAAAATTGAAAGTTTGGGGCACAAGCTATTTATTTTAGGGAACGATAGAGGTAGAATATACAGTTTATCAAGACAAAACTACAATAGCTGATAAATATTCATTTTCACTTCGCATTGTTGCAATTTCTCCAACAAATAAGCACAATGAGGCTCAAGTTATAATTGAAATATGTGTTTTTCAAGGAATTCACCACCGCTGACGTGAGAATGTTGGCCATCATCGCTATTTCATTGCTGGCGGTTGCACACCGAACTCAGGGCTCTGATAGTCTTGAGGAGCTGATGAAAAAACACCCTACTTGGTCGGTGAGTTATCGGAGCTGAATGTCTTATAACCTGTTAGGTTGTTCAATTTTATCAGGGCTCATGTTCATATTTTATGGAAAAAAGTTACCCGCGGCATGTTGGACCGCCTCCAGGATTGTATAGGCGTAAAATCCTGAAGGCGGTCTCTCAAAAATCCGCAGGAGAAACATCTTATCTCGGCAAATTTTTGGACCAAAAGAGCTCAACCATGTCTCATTTCATCGGTTTTTACTCCGTCCACAAGAATTTTTGTGAACCGCCTTTTTCAGCTTTTCCCGTTCGCCCTAAAAGTCGATTATTGCATTTCTTTTTGGACAATCTATGTATCTTAACGACTTTAAAAAAATAATAAAATACACATAAATAACAAATTATTGTGTGAGTGAATGAGGAGCGTTAATTTTATTTGAAATCATTTACTTTGAAAAAATCAGATAGAATACGAGTACGATTTTTCCGCGCTTCATAAGATTTTATGTAAAGTTTTTCCCCCAATTCATATCCGGAGATTAAGATAAAATTTTTCTAAAATAATCGTTACGTGCGTGACGTAAGTAGAGCTTAATATGGAGGTCGTCCTCTGAGTGAAAAGCCTCTATGCGTAATATCTGCCGACTCTTATACTAAGAACTACTCAGAAAGCTCTTAACCTGCGCTCTCAAATCATGAAAGAAAAATATATCAAGACCATGAAAGAGAGGATAAAGCTTGACACAGTGAAGTGTGTGGGATTTATAACTGGACTGAAACAATACATCAGCCAAATAACGAAAGTCTCGCATTATGAACCAGAGAGACTTGACAGTCTGGTTATATATAGGGTGCTTCAAAAATGTTGTCACCAACTGTCTCATGAACGAATGAATGAAGCTAACCGAAATATATGCGTATTCTAGGAACAAAATCTATGAAAAAATCCCTCCATGTGTTACAAGATATTAGATTTTCCAAATCTACTCTTTTGATTACGCACGTATTTTAAAATAGGATTAAATGAAAACGCATGTTTTAATGAGGATTTTTGAAATTTAATTTCAGTTTGAAGTGGAGAATATCGAAACATTCATCCAAAAATCTCTGAATGAGCATGCGCACAATTTGGGAGGAGGACTTGACCGCGGTTTAACGGAGAAAATCTTGCGAGAAAAAGTGAAAAGGAGTTTGGCTCCCGGAGCTACCCACATCGTAAGGAAGATCGGTGACCCCAAATGGGAGTCCGATCCTTTGAAAGTACCATCCTACTTCGATGCAAGAGAGAAGTGGAAGGATTGCGCCTCTTTGATCGGTCACGTTGAAGACGAAGGTCCATGTCACACGGATACGGTAAGTCTTTATTCTATTGAAAAATATAAATGATTCAATTTACTCGAAATGATTCAAATCTGAAAGTAAAACGAGATGTTCGAGTTTTTTAGCCAACGTGCGTAAAAAATTCAGCTTAAAGCTGAAATCTCATCAGAGAGGGAAAAAGCTCACACACAAGCACAATTTTCCCTCAAAGAGAAAAACAATTTTTTTAATTTTTTTTTTTGAAATTTTTTGAATTTTTTTGTTCTGAAAGTAAAGGTCATCACGGTCGTTCCTTGAATAGGAACTATCGATTACTATTTGTTTTTGTTTTTTTTTTAAGAGTTCCATTCGAACAACAACATTTTGTAATGGAGGTGATAAAAAGAACCAAGGTGTTGCGGTTAAAATTCTATTATGAACCACTAAACAAGGTACGATTTCAGCATTTTGATACATGTTTCTTAACTATTTCACGTAGAATACGACGCGCACAACGAAAGTCACCGAAATCAACTCCTTTCAAAGATATTTAATGATTCTTGATGCGTGAATTCAAACCACCCGCTCATGAAAACTCAATGCTCTGCGTTTCACATCGTGCGCTAAACGTTTTCATGACAGTCTCTGCGATTTAAAAATCTGGCAACCTCAATCTTGACGCTTTGGCTCAGCTGTAGCAAATTGCTTATAGTTTGAAAAACACATGGTAGGAAATGACCATTGCTCGATTGAGAAGCTTGCTGAAACCGTTGTAGTGCGCGATTTGACTCACGTAGAGCTTTGAGTTTCTTGTCAGCGGGCAGTTCAGATTCCTCGTAACCAATGTGAAATAAAAACGTTAATATCTTCGTTTGGAGTTTGTTTCATTAGTTTTCGTTGCGCGAATCGTGCTCTACGTGAAATTCTGGTGAAGATACATGTATCAGAATGCTTAAATCCGTACCTTGTCTAGTGGTCCATTACTAAAGTACATTTTGGCTTACGCCATCATTAGAGCATTTACAAAACTTAGAACATAATCTTAATTACAGTTCGAAATTTTTGAAAAATTATTGTAAAATATAGTAAAAATTCCAAACTATAATTATTTTTATGTTTCAAGTTTTGTAAGTGCTCTAATGATGACATGAGCCGGAAGGTATACTTTGGTAATTTTAGGATTTTAACTACAAAACCTTTGTACTATTTGTCACCTTCATTACTTGTTTTTGTGTTGAGATTTCGTATTTTAATAAAGCGTGTAGTTGTGATTTAATAAGTTTTTATTTAATTCTACCGTATTTTTTTTATTATTTTTTTTTATTTTTGACATTTTTTTGTCATAACACAGCCTGCTGCGATTGCTGCGGTCATATCAGATCGGTATTGCATATACACCAATGGCACCTTCAGAGACAGGCTGTCTCAAGAGACTCTCCTGGGTTGTGGTGAGTTATGCACCGCTGACCCATACCAATATTACTCTTGGCTCTATGCAAAGGAGACTGGAGTTCCAACCGGTGGACCACATGGATCAAGCAAGGTTTGTTTCTAAATGCAATAGTACTCTTAAATCTAAGAAGCAAAAGATAGAGACAGAAAATCATCTTCAAAAATTGTGCTGTACTATAATTTGGGGTAATGGGACGTTTTGGCGAGCTAGAAGGTGTTTTGGAAACCACATCGATACTATTTTTGGCTTTATCCCAATGAAAGATTGGAGCCTCAACATGTAGACCGCATGAATGAGACAAAATTTGGTTCTCAATGCGACAGACTTTGATTCCTAACTCCAAAAATCAAGAAATATGGGCAGTTAACCGTCTATAAAAATGTTTGCGGTGCATTATATCGGATGTAGGGTATAACTAGAATTAATGTATGGTTTGAAAGATGTTGCAAACACCATGAACCTCTGCTTATCATCACTCCCCACCCTGCTAAGGAATATTATTATTGCAAGATTGAAAGTCGCTCACTAAAAATTATTTCCGTGATTCCTCTACAACAAAACACAATTAAGGTGTCAAAAATAAAATTCACAGAAGAAAAAAAAAAAAAAAAATTGACGCTATGTTCTTGTGCGAAACTCGATGCTTGTTTCTGATAATTAAGATGTGACAGATGTTAAATACGGAGATCGTGTGATATGCGCTCGCAACGGAGATTTAAACCCAACACCTAACCTAACCTAACATGTTGCGTATTTTATGAATGATCCCTTCCCTCAGGATGCGTCGCGATCGTATGGAGGCTAGTCTTGGATCTTTTGATTGGCCGGTCGTGCGGCTACGGCAGTTTTGACTCGTTAAGAGATGTTACATTTGGTGCTAAAGTGTCGACGAAATTTGGTCCCTAATATCACCTGTCCAACTTTGATTTTTCTCCATTCATGTAAAATCACACGACTGTTCCCTCAAATGGACGTATTTCTGCACGCCAAACAGAACCAGAGACAGGTGGAAAAGAAGAGGGGTGCTCGTTAGTCGAGGACCGTAAGAATGGATGGGAATTTTGAAGCGCCAGTGACGTCAGAGGCGACGACAGAGAAGATGATCCGAGCTATCCGAGTCTTTAACTCATGAGCCTTGTCCACAACGCTCTTGTTGCATGTCCATGGCTCATGGAATGTGCACGTGGTTCAGTTTGATAGAATGTAAAACCCCGCTTTTCTATTTCTCCAAAGGTAATCACGTCCACTTTTACATTGTTTTTTACACAGCTCACCACGAGTACACCCCATCTTTCCTACCCGCACATAGCACTGTTTGGTAGAAATACGTCCAAATAACTATCTTAAAAATAGTAAAAATAATAAATTAGTGTTGAATGTATTCGTATTCCTTCGTCATCCATGGAATTCGCCGATGGGAAGGGTTGGATCTAAGACTAATCCATATTCTGCCAAATGCTTTTATTATTCCAGGGATGTATGCCTTACACATATGCTGGTTGCGATCATTCTTCTTGGTACACGGATAGCAAAGGCCTTGCCGGAAAGAATAAAATGAACGCATGCAAAGGGCAACTCATTTTTGACCACGATTGTCCCAAGAAATGCTCGAATCAGAAATACAAAACACCTCTTGATAAAGATCGAAAAAAATGTGAGTATCAGTGAAATTCTATGTTCTGGGTTTCATAACGCATTGTGATTAATCGTAGATAAATAGCTCCTACAACTTGCGAATGAACCACTAGACAAGGTACGAATTTCAGCATTCTGATACATGTTTCTTGACCAAAATTTCACGTAGAAAACGATGCGCACAACGACAATTACCGAAATCAACTCCTTACAAAGCTATTCAATGATTCTTGATGCGTGAATTCAAACCACCCGCTCATGAAGACTCAACGCTCTGCGTGCTTCACATCGAGCGCTAAACGTTATCATGACAGTCTCTGCGACATAAAAATCTAGCAACCTCAATCTTGACGCTTTGGCTCAGCTATAGCAAATTGCTCATAGTTTGAACAACACACGGTGGGAGATGTATATTGCTCGATTGAGAGGCTTGCTGAAACCGTTGTAGTGCGCGATTTGACTCACGTAGAGCTTTGAGTTTCTTGTGAGCGGGCAGTTCAAATTCCCCGTAACCAATGTGAAATGAAAACGTTAATATCTTCGTTAGGAGTTGGTTTCAGTAAGTTTCGTTGAGCGAATCGTGTTCTACGTGAAATTCTTGTTAAGAAACATGTATCAGATTATTTCAATTCGTACCTTGTCTAGTGGTCCATTGTTCACTTCGCAACCCCTTCACCTTACCCAAGTAAAAGTGAATCAGTCTGACGTCAGGTTATGTCTTATGAACTACCCTGAGTCAGACTGATTCAGGCTGATGTCAGACTGAATCAGTCGCAGACTCAGGGTACTTTATGAAACATAGCCTGACGTCAGGCTGACTCACTTTTAGTAGGGTGGGACATTTCACAGAAGTTCGAAGTCCTGAGTCAAGAACTTTTAATTGTAAAGTTTCAGGGCCCGTTTTCACATGAATAGCCAAAAATTATGTAAGATACGACCTTCCTCGGCAAAGTGTATTTCATTTTTCACAAGGCCTAGTTATTGGTGACGGTTACCGATAATGGTGAGTTCCCATATTTAAGCCTGAATCAGGCAAAATGCGCCGTATGGTGGGAACTCAAACTGTTCAAAACTGTTCAAACAAAAAAGCGTTTGGGTTAAAAAATATTGATTTTCAGTTTTCGATGCTGAAAACTCTGCAATATTCTCAAGACACAAGAACATCGGACCGATGATACAAGCCATGCTTTGCTTTTTAAATGTTGGCATGATCGTTGAAACCGAATCATTTCGGAGGTTGGCAACAGCAACGGCAAATTTTAACATAGTTTTTTTTTCGATCTCACAGTTTTTCTCCCCGAAAAAGGGTCATTCAAAATCGACCACAGTGAACAAAGTCAATTTTTGAAAATTGTATTGTGTTCTTGCGGCAAATGGTGCAGGATTACTCAATAGCTGAGCTTGTGAACTGTGGTTATCTAATTTTCCCTGAACACTTAGCCACATTTTGTCTGATTTCATTACATTTTAATAACGCTTTGAAATTTCTGAGGGGACAGACTTCAGTACTGCATGGTTTGATCCTTGTTCTTTTTTTAATATAATGATGTATATTTTTTTCCATTCCTAAAAAATCTAGTGACAACGTTTTATATGACTTCGAGGAATGAGTTTTGCATACGGAATGAGATCATGGCTTATGGATCGGTCCTGACGAGTGTTATCATGTACAATGATTTTTTGGAAAAGCCAGATGGTAAGTATCCAAAGAACATCTTGCGATAAAAATGCACCGAGTCCTGTGCTTAGTGTGCTTGATCACCAGCGGAATATTAAAAAACACTAGAAATCCCTTCATAAATTTTGAAATTGCTCGTCTGAAGGTCGCTGAACAGTCAGTGTCTCATTCTGCCATCAGGTTCTTCAAATAATCCTCCCTTGAAATTAAGAAAACTATTGAAAGACAGGAAAGTTATAAAGCTTTTTCAAGGGGTTAAAAATCTTATTATTTTGTAAAGAATTTTATTTTCTAAACGATCTTTATAATGAAGTTTAAAAT
Source organism: Bemisia tabaci (assembly GCF_918797505.1). Lineage (NCBI taxonomy): Eukaryota > Metazoa > Arthropoda > Insecta > Hemiptera > Aleyrodidae > Bemisia > Bemisia tabaci. The sequence goes on along the minus strand of NC_092802.1, from coordinate 22,279,611 downwards.
GTAAATTTTGGGGAGGGGGGGTTCAATGACAAGTATAGTTTGACACTGAGTTTGTGTCATTTATGCACTCTAATGTAAATAAAATTAATAAACAAATAATAATATCACGATTGGTGTTCATGTTCAAAACAGGAATTTTCCAGAAAAAAACAAACAGGAAATTCCTGGCCTGGGACAAGTACTTCAAAATCATTGGCTGGGGCGAGGAAAATGGAATCAAGTACTGGCTCTGCGTACATACATGGGACACCTGGGGTGACAAGGTGTTTAAAATGCCTAGAGGGGTCAATTATGATTGGATCGAGTTCATGCTGACCGCTGGTGTTTTTGATTTTCTTGGCTGAGGAAAGATATAGCTATCGCCGCCATGAAAGTTTATAAAAAATCTTCAGTATCTGCGCCTTTCGTCAGCATTCACTGGAAAAAAAGTTGCTTGGATCTAGAGTCCAGTCTCTTAAAAACATTGACAAGAAAAAATACTCTTGATTCAATCGGGTTTTTGCTTAAATCAAAAGGAAACCCGCTTCAATCAAGATGCTTGACTCTTCAGTTCAAGAAAAATCCGATTTAATTAAGGATATTGTTTCTTGTCAATGTTATTAAGAGTCTAGATTCTAGATCCAAGCGACTTTTTTTCCAGTGTCATACTTCACGGCTGCAGTGACTTCATAGACGATCTACAACTTATTGAAAGATATTGTGTATCGAGGATTAGTCATTAATTCTTTCTTTGAACTAAAAGATACCTCGTGAAATTTCTACTGGTTTATTATTTGAGTTTTGCACTGATTGTGAGAAAATATAATTGACAAAATTTTCAATTTCCTGGGAATTATTAATACCAGAGGACCTCTGTAATTTTCTTATCAACCCGCAAACCTTATTGTTTCATCTTGTAGTCTTTTCTTCTCAATACTCGAATACCCTGAGATATTCCGTTCACCGTCTTTGGTGAAAATAAAGGTGGTAAGGTAACTTTAGAGACAGTACAATTACCGGAACTTCCTGGCTATTTATGAGAAAATCATAAATTTTCACAACACTTTTTAGTTGATTGAAAATATTTATATTGGTACCACTAATTGTAAGTAAAAATAAGAAGATAATAAAGGAAAAGTAGCATTGATACCGTTTGTACATATTTTAGAAGAATGAAACATGTTACTATTTTCATGTTGGCTAAGGTACTCGTAGAATAATGAAACACGTAAAAATAGTATCACGGAACTTTTCCATTATCATTTAAGTATTAAGCGCTCAGCCGATGGGCAGCGCTTTTTGATTTCGACTTGCCTCTAAGTACTAGTATACTAGTGCTAATGCGTTTAAATGGAGCACCAGCTCATAGGCTCGTAGGCTTTTTTTTTGGGGGGGGGGGGGGTCGATTTTTAAAATAAATAAGGCTGTGAAAACTGTATTTTATGCTTTTAACGTAATGCGCAGGTAGTTTCGATCGTTTGCCTATAAGAAAATTTCTTAGCGGTAGAGTAATTCTTATCGAAATTGATCGTTGAACTCAAATGAAGCCTAAAAAAAACGCGCCTGATGAGCTCAACGGTGAGCTCATTTTCGGGAAACAAAAATACGCGTTTACGGTTTCCTTGATAACCTTTGTTTGCTATCAGCTGATGTTTTATTTCCATTTTCCAGCCAAGTCGACGAAGTTTATACGTCTTTTCTTCACTAAATACATTTACTAACACCTGAGCGCTTTTCTAATACGACAGTATTAGAAGTAGAGTCCCTTTATACGGAAAGTCAAGACAACACCCTTCATGGAGTCACAAACGGGAATAAAGATTACAGAAATTGAACGTTTTTCGTAATCTTTGATCGGCCCATTCTCGAATTCCTTTCTTAGTTCCTTCCCTCATTCCGTTTGTTCCTTGCCGAACCCGTAATTCCCCGGTCCATTCCAGATTATAATCTTTGCAATCGGTGAAACTGTAATCTTTATTCCCGTTTGTGACACTGTGAAGGCCTAAAATACGGGAACCAATCAGAAATGGATTCAAATTGTCTTGACTCTCAGTATAAAGGGACTCTAATTAGAACTTTCCCGCTTGTTTTTACTTTTTAGTTAGCTATATGTTCCAACGTATTTGATACCATCTAAATCCCGCGGCGGCGCACACTGTGGTATTTGACCGAAAAACCTGGCCAAAACCTCAATTTTAAATTTTTTTTTATTGGAAAACCAATGTGATATTCGAAATCTACACTGTTTTTTACCCTGGTAGACATGTATATACCATTTTTCGAGTGGCTCAATTTCCCGCGAAGAGACCACGAAGTTACCTAATTCTCAGCGATTATTTTGATATGTTTTGGCGCGCTACTTGTCGATCAGTTTACTTCAACTGTGCGGCCATAAAAGGGAACTTCGGGGATGTGCAACACATTCTTAGGGGTATATTCTACACAACTAATCACAGTATTTTCGAAATTTCCTTTTTTAGTGATTTTCACAGGAGGTTGAAAAGTGATGTAAAAGTAAACGTTTTTTTCGAAATTCAGAGTCCGATTTCTTTTTGCGCTCAACTGCGCTCAAGCGGTTTAAGGCGGAATGTTATAGTCCAAAATGGGTATTTTCAGGATTCAGAGGTGACAGACTGAGGAAAACTGAGGAAATTGAAATTTTTCACTTTAAAGATGGACTTTTGAGCGATTTTCACAAACATGAATGGGAAAAATTATGTCGATACTAACGACTGAAATTGTATTTTTCCAACAGCTCTGACCCATTTAGTACCAAATTGGGTGATATTTGGTCACGCAACCTGTTTCCCTGGCCCCTACGCCCTCGAAAGAGGGATAAAAAAAATAATTTGAAAGCGGATGGGAGGGTCACTTTAAAGTCTTGCAAAAGTGTTTAATCCGTTATCTAACAATCTCTTCGTGGATTATCCTTGAGTATAGACATATTTATGCCACGTTTTAGTTTTACAGACAAATTTGAGTCCATGCGGCCGCGGGATGGGGCTTTAAAAGTGGCCCTCTGGCACCATGAAATTACGCTGAGAGGCACATTTGAAGCCTCGTAAAAGTGAGATATGTGGTTTTCTTACGAATTTCGTAGTGAAGTGCCTCACTTTGAGATGTGGACCATGGGTTAGGAAGGAACCCATCAAAATTAATCATTATCACAGGTGCTCTCTGCCCTTACAATTGTTCCTATTATGATAAAACTCATTTTCATCTTATAATTTAACCTCAAATCATCATATGGAGGTCCCGGCACTTTCGTACTAGCACTAATTTTGATTCAAAACTGTCAAAAATCTAATATCTAGAATGATTCATATTAATTTTTTTGAGAAATGTACAATTACTCGTCTTCTGTGACGATCGGCTGTTTCGTCAAAAATTTTGAAGTGACTTACGCTGTTTTTAAAAAAAAAACCATAAATGATGTAATAGAAAGTCCTTATTTCTAAAAGTAGACCATAGGTGAAGGAGAAACTCGTCTAAATGCACCGCTTTAGTTAGATACTTTGCGTCCTTTTAAAGGCTTTTTGGAGGGGTTCTTGCACCCTCTTTATAAACTCTCCGCAAATCGTCATATGATGTGTTAGGTGGTTAAATTGTGCATATTATGACTTAAGAAGAAGTACTGATTGTAAAATATTTTTAAAACTCGGCGATATCTGGTGATAAATAGTTTTGGCCAGCTTTTCAGGTCCAATACCACAGTGTGCGGCGTGGCGGGCTGTCAGCGCGACACACGCATTGGCGCCTACAAACCTAACAGGGATACTTCACGCATTACGCAATGCATGAAGTATCCCTGTTGGGTTTGTAGGCGCCCGTGCACGGCGTGTCTCGCTGGTCGCCCTCGCCCGCCGCACACTGTGGTATTCGACCGGGAAAGCTTGCCAAAACTATTTATGGCCAGATATCGCTGAGTTTTAAGAATCTTTTACAACCAGTACTTCTATTTAAGTGATAATATGCAAAATTTACCCAACAAACACATCATATGACAATTCGAGGAGAGTATAAAGAGGATGAGGTTCCCCAAAACGAGGGTTCTAAAAGACGCAAAGTATGTGAGTAAAGCGGAGCATTTAGATTAGTTTCTCCTTGATCTACGGTCCACTCTTCGAAACAAGGACACTCTGTGACCCTCAGTTGTGGAAAAAACAGCGCATGTCACTTCAAGATTTGTGGCGAAACATCCGAGCTCTCACATCGAGGAGTAATTGTACTATCCTCCAAATAATTAATATGAATCATTCTAGATATTTGATTTTTGACAGTTTTGATTCAAAATTAGTGTAAATATGAAGGTGCCGGGACTTTCATTTATGAAATCGTATTTAATGAATGGTCAAAACATCTCTACATATGCTGATATGTTCAGGTTTCGATTCTTGGTCGAGGGTAAACTTTTTTATTCCGGAAATTTTTTATTTTATGCAATAGAGTTTATGAGGAGGGATCTTCGCCTCCGCTAAAATGGGAATAGGGAATAAATAAGAACTACGAAAAGATTTTTGCTCATGAATTTGACATGTATTGCTGCTCTAATCACTAAAAAAATTCGAGGGTAGTTATATACTCTGACAGCAGAAACTTGAAGTTCATAATAATGGAAAATTTAACTTTAATCATGTCCCTTTACAATCTGCTAGCTAAGAAAAAGTCGTAAAATTACTTTCGCGAGGCCTCAAATGTGCCTTTCAGCGTAGTTCCATGGTGCCAGCGGGCCGATTATTGAAATTGATAGACAAAGCCATCGACATACGAGATGGATATGGAGTGATCCTATTGGTAAAATCGGGTGGCTGCAATGGACAAAGGTGTTAGGTAATAGACTAACTTACGGCGACCCACGAGAGACCCTTCAGTTAGTCCATCATTTCCTCCCTTAGTATATAGAGACCACCCATTTCAACCAATAGGATTCCTCCATACTCCTTACGTCGACTTTGTCTGTAGCTTTGTCTATCAATTCCAATAATCGGCCAGCAGAGAGATACTTTGAAGTTCCATCCGACGGCCGCGTGGACTCTTTGTCTATCGAGGTAAAACATGGCATAAATATGTCTATACTCCAGGATAATGCACGGAGATATTACTACATAACGGATTACACACATTTGCGTGACTCTAAAGTGCCTCTTCTGTCCACTTTCAAATTCTTTTTTTTCCACTCTTGGGGGGGGGGGGGGAGGGGGCGTAGGGGCTAGAGAAACGGGTTGTGATCAGGTATCACCCAGTTTGTTACTAAATGGGTCAGAACTGAGGGGAAAATACCATTCCAGTCGTTAGTATCAACATAATTTTACTCATTCGTGTTTGTGAAAATTCCTCAAAAAGTCAATCCTAAAGGTCAAAGATTTCAATTGTCTCAGTTTTCCGTAGTCCGTCGCCCCTGGATCCTGAAAATACCCACTTTGGACTACAACATTCCACCCTAAACCGCTTGAGGACAGTTGAGACCAAAAGGAAATGGGCTTCTGGATTTCGAAAAAAAACCTGTACTTTTACATCACTCTTCAACCTCTTGTGAAAATCACTAAAAAAGGAAATTTAGAAATGTTGTGGTTAGTTGTGTAGCATATACTTCTACAAATGTGTTATATATCACCGAACTTCCCTCTTATAGTCGCACAGTCGAATTAAACTGATCGACGTGTAGCGCGCCGAAACATATCAAAATAATCGCTGAGAAACAGGTAACTTGGTGGTCTCTTCGCGGAGGATTGAGCCGTTCAAAAAATGGCATATACATGTTTTCTAGGGTAAAAAACAGCGTAAATTTCGAATATTACATTAGTCTTTTGAAAAAAAACTGTAAAATTGAGGTTTTGGCCAGGTATTTTGGTCAAATACCACAATTTCCGCCACTTCGCAGCGTGCAACGACGCCTCAAGGAACTATTTCACAACAGACGTGTTGCACAGTGTCATACGAAATTGAAGACGCTCCAACATATTAAACATGCATCCTTAAAGAATACGGAGCTCCTCAGGATACTATGGCGCCAAAAGAGAGCGGTAGTTCAAAAACTCACTAAGTCCTAGCATTTGTATTTAATAACGTTTAGCATAATTTTTGAATTATATGAAAGAAACAAGTGACTCGATTTAGGCAAAAAGATTCTTGAGTATGCCGTCAAGAGGATTTTATTTTAAATCAAGAATAAATTTGCAGAATGGAAGTAGGTTTCTGCCTGATGTAAGTTACTTTTTTATATAAGCATCTATTCTTTTTCAAACAAGCATTATTTTCGGAAAGCTTTTTTGCGGAAATGTTAAGGTGCTCAATCCCCCAAGATTTGTGGTTTGAAAGAGAGCAGTGGAGGTTAGGGGTCGTAGAGCGCGAGGGAGTGCTGTAAAGCGACCTATATGTATGTATTATTTTCTTTATTGATTCAAAAGAAAATCTTCTCGGCGGAAACTTTGAGCATATTTATGCTTAGATCAAGTCACTTTTTCCTCTAATGGTGTTCAAAAATCATGCTAAGTAATTTACAGTACATTCAAGTCTCAAGCACAACCCAAGTAGCGTTTAAATATTAGAGCCAAACACAGAGCGGAGCGGCGCGCGGCGTGCTGCCAGCGCGACACGCGCACTGGCGCCTACAAACCTAACATCCCTGTTAGGTTTGTAGGCGCCAGTACGCGTGTCGCGCTAGTCACTCTCGCCGGCCGGCCGCGCCGCAGCGCTTTAAGCAACTAGATCGCAACAGAGGTGTTGTACAGTATCATACAGAATTGAAGGCCCTCCAACGCATCAAGAATGTCAGGCATCCTTTAAGAGTACGAAGCTTTCCTCGCAAAATAAATCAAGAAATTACGACACAAAAAGAGAGCGGTAGTCCAAGAACTCACCAAGCCTTAGCCGTTAGCACCCGTATTTAAGAAGTTTAGCATAATTTTTGAATTTCATTAGAGAAAAAATTGATGCGAAATAGGCTTAAATATTCTCTAGTATGCCGTAAGAAAATTTTATTTTGAATCAAGAATAAAATATCCGAATGAAATCAGGTTTTTACTTGAATTAAGTGACTTTCCTTTTTATAAACGCATGTTTCCTTTAAACAAGCATTGTTTTCTTCATTGATTCATGAGGAAATCTTCTCGGCGGTAACTTTGAGCATATTTCTGCTTGGATCAAGTCACTTTTTCCTCTAATGATGTTCAAAAATCATGCTAAACGTTAGTGAATACAGATACTGGGACTAAGTGTAAGTTTTTCGACTACCGTTTTCTTTTTGTCTTCGTCACTCTATTTAATTTGCGAGGGAACTTCGTGTTTTTGAAAGATGCCATCAATCATGATACGTTAGGGTGCCTTCAATCTCGTATGACACTGTGCAACACCTCTGTGTTGAAATAGTATCTCAAAGTGTCAAGGCACGCAGGCGCCGTCGCGAAGTTATCGACACAGGAGAAATCTAAGAGCCATTAGCTTAGGCAAATCAAAAGGTTTATACGCTTCAGGTATAAGAAGATAAGATTTTCTTGAAAGATAATTAAGTCCTGCTGCACCAAAGAGGTGTATGGAGTTTTAGTGATTTTTTTCATGGATTCGACGGCCCCCTCCTCCATTTTTACCATACATATCAATTATATAATTTTTCTCCATTGGACCAAATATAAAATAAATAAATAAACAAGCAAATCCTAATCCTTCCAAGACATTACACATTTTCATCCGAAAACGTCGTTGGAAATTGTTGTTTGTATTTACATGTGTACCAATTGGCTTAGGGTCTCTAAGTGGATCTAAAATACATACATAGCAAGCCGCTACCTCAGCGCGCTAGAGCGCTCTGCGACTCCAAATCGCCATCGGAATCGATCCTAAAATATCCTGCCGAAAAAACGCGTGGACGCAATTAAACTACTAGAAAACACAGGTGCGTGGACATAATAGTCGATGAAATGCCCTGTAACCTAAATTGCGTTACCCAATGTGTTTGTCATTCATGCGGCAAATTTTCATGGAGACTTTTATCATCATCACTGCTCCTGATTCTTCTGGATAGAAACGCCACGTTCCCACGTTGCTCCGTCGCGTCGCGTCGCCCTTTCGGCGCACAGTGGACCGACACGGTGCCCCTGAACTCACTTTAAATGCGACTTTGTTGTACATCAAAAATTCAAGTTGGAGGTTGTAGTGGGGTACTCCCTGATGGGTTTTTGGGCAATTTCGAAATAGGTTGTCGGAGCTCCTCGAAAAATAATCGCATTTTTGTGGTTTTTTAGGGGTAAAATAGCAAAATTGGCCTCCGGGCGACAAATTAAACCCCCTCTCCCTCATCCTTGCCTTGACCGATCTGAATTTTTAGTATGTTTTTACCTGGTATAAGATGGGACTTTTCTGAAATTTTCATGCCCATACAAACTTTTTTGCTCCCGCGGCAGCGTTGCCGAGTTGCGGACTCCAAAATATCGAATTTAATGATAAAATGAAGGTTTCGGAGTGTGATTTCCATTCAAAATCAAAAATTCAAATTGTAAGTTGTAGTAGGGTACTGTCTGATGGGGTTTTGGCCAATTTCGAAGTAGAGTGTTTGAGATTTTTGAAAAATAATCGAATTTTTGCGGTTTTTTAAGGGTAAAATAGCACACTGAGCACGGGGCGGCAAGTTGAACCTTTTCTCTCTCATCCTTGCCGTGACCGATCTGAACTTTTAGTATGTATTAACCTGGTATAAGATGTGACTTTTCTGAAATTTTCATGCCCATACAAAATTTTTTGCCCCCCGCGGCAGCGTTGCCAATTTGCGGACTCAAAAATATCGAATTTGATGATAAAATGAAGGTTTCGAGGTGTGATTTCCTCCAAAATTTCACGAAAAATGTGCAATCTGAGAGTTTTCGATAAGAAAAAGGCATACTTGAACAATTTAGAGTTGCAGTGTTGCCAGCTTTTGATTTAAAATTCGTCAAAATGACCCAAATCGCGTTGCAACCTCGAGCGCTGGATTTTTATTTCGTTCAGAATTGGTTATTACGGTTCTTCTGTACTCTATGCATTTAGGTACCATGAAAATTATGCCATTACTTACTTGATGGGTGCAGCTAACTCAAAAAGAGAGGCCGGATAAAGCGATGAGTCGGGGGAAAACGAGCGGTTCGGGTTGACAGAAAGTTCTTAAATCTACTCCATCACCAGAAAGTAGAATTTGAGAACTTTCTCCCACCCCCCAAACCTTATCCCTGTTGCAGTCAATCCTTTGAACATCTGATCTGAAATTTTGCCCCCGAATTTTTACCAAAAACATGATGTGTTTTTGCACAAAAACGTGTTTTTATTTTTCACGTTTTTGGTAAAAATTCGGGGGCAAAATTTCAGATCAGATGTTCAAAGGATTGACTGCAACAGGGATAAGGTTTGGGGGGTGGGAGAAAGTTCTCAAATTCTACTTTCTGGTGATGGAGTAGATTTAAGAACTTTCTGTCAACCCGAACCGCTCGTTTTCCCCCGACTCATCGCTTTATCCGGCCTCTCTTTTTGAGTTAGCTGCACCCATCAAGTAAGTAATGGCATAATTTTCATGGTACCTAAATGCATAGAGTACAGAAGAACCGTAATAACCAATTCTGAACGAAATAAAAATCCAGCGCTCGAGGTTGCAACGCGATTTGGGTCATTTTGACGAATTTTAAATCAAAAGCTGGCAACACTGCAACTCTAAATTGTTCAAGTATGCCTTTTTCTTATCGAAAACTCTCAGATTGCACATTTTTCGTGAAATTTTGGAGGAAATCACACCTCGAAACCTTCATTTTATCATCAAATTCGATATTTTTGAGTCCGCAAATTGGCAACGCTGCCGCGGGGGGCAAAAAATTTTGTATGGGCATGAAAATTTCAGAAAAGTCACATCTTATACCAGGTTAATACATACTAAAAGTTCAGATCGGTCACGGCAAGGATGAGAGAGAAAAGGTTCAACTTGCCGCCCCGTGCTCAGTGTGCTATTTTACCCTTAAAAAACCGCAAAAATTCGATTATTTTTCAAAAATCTCAAACACTCTACTTCGAAATTGGCCAAAACCCCATCAGGCAGTACCCTACTACAACTTACAATTTGAATTTTTGATTTTGAATGGAAATCACACTCCGAAACCTTCATTTTATCATTAAATTCGATATTTTGGAGTCCGCAACTCGGCAACGCTGCCGCGGGAGCAAAAAAGTTTGTATGGGCATGAAAATTTCAGAAAAGTCCCATCTTATACCAGGTAAAAACATACTAAAAATTCAGATCGGTCAAGGCAAGGATGAGGGAGAGGGGGTTTAATTTGTCGCCCGGAGGCCAATTTTGCTATTTTACCCCTAAAAAACCACAAAAATGCGATTATTTTTCGAGGAGCTCCGACAACCTATTTCGAAATTGCCCAAAAACCCATCAGGGAGTACCCCACTACAACCTCCAACTTGAATTTTTGATGTACAACAAAGTCGCATTTAAAGTGAGTTCAGGGGCACCGTGCCGAGTCATTAGGAGAGGTCGGACAAAATTTGAAAACTTCAAACGCATATAATTCCGTTTATACAAAAGTTTGAGGTTCTAAAAGTGGTTCCATTGGTTTTCTCGTGAAATTTACTCCTAGAACCACCCCTTTTAGTTTAAATGTGATGAAATAAACATAAAAATTCGCAGTTTTTGTCCAAGATTTAATGTCCGACCCTTCTAATTGACTCGATCCACTGTGCGGCGGTACGGTCGCGATGCGTTCCCAAAAATTTGCCACTCTCAGCCGCGACCTCGACGGCCTATGTGTACATGCTCTGGAGTAGGTATGTAATGTGGTGTCACGCAGAAATGAAGGAAAATCTTAGCATTTAACTTCGCTCAAATTAGTAACGTTTATGAATATATTTGCATTATGCTCGCATCGTTGATTGTGGAAATCAAGCACGCTATTGTCGAACTTCGACCTAGGTATGTGATGTGGTATCAGGTGTAATTGAAGGATAATCTTAGCTTCTCACTTGTCTCTTACTGACGCTTATGAATGTAGACATTAAGCCCGTTTCGTTTAATGCGGAAACCAAGCACGCGACAATTGGAACTCCGAACTAATTATGACATGTATAGTATCGTGTGGAAATGAAAAATTTACTTTTCACTAGCCCCGAATTATTGACTTTTATAAATGTAGGCATGCATTATGCTTGCCTCGTTGAATGCGGAAATCTAGCGCGCAACTATTCTAATTTCGTAGCATGGCCGGAATTACGTAATTTTCGATTCTAGGCCGTCAAGATTTTTACACGACCACGACGTTTACCGGGGGGGGGGGGGGGGGACACATGCCGTTTTTAGATTAAGCATCCAACAAATTTTAGGATGCAGGTCTCCAGATTTTTTCATTGAAGTGGGATTGAAACGCAACTTTGTGGCCAGCGGCACGATATTCCTGACAGCGCCCGAGCTTCGTTTTCTTCTTCGCACATAATATCCCCTCACCCCCTCCCCCAAATTGTCGCCCTAGGCCCCGGGATTGACGGCCCACATATAAATACGGCCATGGACATCATGCCATTACAAAGAAAAAAATATGTATCTTCCCATTTCCTCGATTTTTATATTCTCATTATTTTTCTTTTCTCTTTTTTTTCTCTCTGCCCTGATTAAACTTTAATTCAGCCGACCTCGGTTGATTCAGAAGTTAGCGCAACTGATCACTGACCCAGAGGTCCCGGGTTCGTATCTCTGTCAGAATGACAAAACAGATCATGTCACTTTGGAGGGGCCAGGATGTTTGCTTTCCGTCTATCAGCTATCCTAATATTCTCTTCAATTTCCTCTGTTGAGCCCTTGTCGGCAAAAGAGGATAGGTGCAAAAAAAAGAAGAGGAAAAAACTCCAATTCCTTTTCCATTGGCTGAAATATATTTAGCTTCAAAATGTATCATTTTGACAGACCTTACCATTTGTATCTGGTCCTTAAAGGTCATTTATTGAAATATACATGTTTTTCACGCACAACTGATCATACAACAGGGAAAAATGGAGGAAATAGACAAAAATGATACTCGTGTATATATATGCTTGTCCTCACTCAATTATACCATTCATACTTTTAGTGGGACAGCAAAAACACTTGCCTTTCAGTGGTTGATTTTTGACACTTCAAAACAGTTCACGATGTAAGTGTTCGAAGCTGACTCATTGTACGTGTAGGTGGGCTATACACATTTTCAATCTTAATCTTTTACCTGGAACTGCTTTTATAAGTGCCTAATGCCACTCGTGATTTTCTTCACCTTTTGCCTTATGTATAAAAAGCACTTAAGATACAATTCACCTTTAGCTTGGGCACTTAAGAGACAGGGAAAACTTCGCTTGAGAGGTATACTATGAAGGGTATTGTTTCAATATCTAGCATTTAAAACGTCTACGGTTGAGTTACACGGGAAATTTTGTTTACATTGAGTAGGAGCAAGACGGTGCAAATTGATGTGTTAGGACTTTATAGGGGTTGACAGACGGTAAGTTTGTCTTCTGGCTGGTTTTTCATTTTCGGCTATTTTATATCGTATTATTTTGATTCTTCTGTGATTAAACGTAATTTTTGACATAAGATTTCTGGTCATTACTTTAGAAGATGCAGCTATCCCACATATCACTTGACAAAGTCCATCATTTGTCGATAACCATAAGTAGAATTAAAGATGATGTGAAAAATTAATATCTACATCTTATAGATTTACCAGCCCTTACTATCCCTCAGAGCAAGAAGTTGTGCATAGTAAAACTAGTAACAATATAATTTACTGAACCTTACATTGAAGTTACACCCGTGATATGCATAGAGGTGTTTTTTTTAGTTTCTTTCAGTTTCTTTTAGTTTCAATTCTGACTCAATTATCTGTATCTAATTGATAATCATACGCGTTTTTTCATTTTTCTGATTCCATCTGCTATCGAAGAATTCGTCGGCACTCAGGTGAAAATGTCGGCCATCGCAGTTTGTTTGCTGCTTGCGTTGACACACATTTCCGCTGGATCAGAGAGTATTGACGAGCTTTTGAAAAAATATCCCACTTGGTCGGTTAGTTGTCTCATTTCATAGTTTTCTTGATTTTCTTGTTATCTCATAGATGTAATGATAAACTTAATGACAGCATCTTTTCACCTTTCCGGCCAAAGTATCATAAGCGCCATGCGAAGTTTAAACATTTCCGCCGCCATATTATTTTTTATTTTACAGTGAAAGTGTTCAACGAAGCTGTCCGAAAATTCCACTAATTTTCTTTGAGCTGCCAATTTAATTCAGTGAAATTTTCGAACAGATTCAACCAACAATTTCTCGGTAAAAAAATAAAATGGCGGTGGAAATTTTGAAACGTCGCATGGCGCTTGTGATACTTTGGCCGGAGGGTGACGATTCTAGGATTGACAATATTGCAATGATTTGTATACAAACTTTTGCTGGAGCGTAAAAAAGTACTGCTCCTTGGAAATATAGCTAAAAAATCACGATGAGTGCATTGAGAAGTTTGATATTCACTCCTGGAGTTCCCAATCGTCCTAAGAAATGTGCGTATTTTTAAGCTTTCCGCTTCAAAAAGTATATGTTACAGCTATCACATAATTTGACATAGACAAGTTACCCCAGAGGGCTGAACATTGAGATTGGTAGACGAAACGATGGGCAAAGAGGACGAAAGGAAAGTGGAACGAGCCTATTGGTTGACACGGGTGATTGTCATAGACTAAAGGGAAAATGATGGACCATGTTGTTGTAGGGCCTCTTGTGAGTTGTCGTTGGTTACTCGATTACTTACCTCCTCTGTGTATTGTAACCACCCTCTTCTGGATCGCTGAATATTCTCTTTGTCTTCTCGTCTATAGATTTTTCCATCGACTTCATTGATCAGCCCAGTTTCACAACTCCACGAAAAACTCAAAATGGTACCATCGTAAATCACCATCAGTCATTGATAAACATTATGACGTCATATTTTCGACATCTTCTTTTTCCTATACTTTCCCAGTTTATTATAAAAGAAGTAACCGCATTTCTGTAGTTTGTTTTTATTTGCACTTTCATCGAAAAAGCGCCACATGCTGACGATCATTTACGATTTCTCGTGGAGTTGTGAAACCCGAATGACTCATGCACCTAATCATATATTTGTGGTGTATACTTTTTGAAGCAGGGTGCTTAAAATGTCATTAGTTCTCTTTTCTTTCTCCTCGAGTAAAATGTTAAAGCTGATGTATCTAAAGGATACATGATGAGAAATAAGCGTCCATTGAATATATTAAGTCTATTGTTTATTATTTACGGGTTAATTCTGGAGTTTCCTAGTATTTTTAACGAGTTTTATGTGCGCTCACAGTGCGAGGACATATGTTTCTGTACTTTAACTCTTACCAGGTGTAGCAATCTCTCTGTCTATACCACATTCATTTCGTGAATTTATCTTAATCATCCACGGGAAAAAAGTGTCAGGGGTCTTCTCCTAAAATCGTGGTACTACCCCGATTTGTCGGATGATATGGGCATTTCCAATCAACTGTGGTAGTGCCGCAATTCAAGTTGGGGTAGTAACGCAACATTTGGGTTCAATACCTAATTTATTGGGGTACTACCAGAATTAATTGGAAATGCCGCAAGTTAGGTTTTAACCCCTACCTCTTTTTTTCCATATCGTCATCTTTCGAATCATACTTCAGTTTGAGAACAGGAGAAAAACAAAAGGGGAAAACAGGAAACAAGGCTCAAATATAGCACTGAAAAAACTCGAGACGTTTCGTCTCAAAAATGAGTCATTTTCAGTCGGAAAAAAATTAAAAATTTAAAAACATCGAAGAAAAAACCTGAGACCTACATGTTGGTGGTCGAGATCCGAGCAAAAAAATAAAAAAAAAAAATTTAAAAAAACCCCAAAAATTTAAATTTATTTTTCGACTAAAAATGACACAGTTTTGAGTCGGTGCGTATCGAGTTTTTTAGTGTTGCATTTAAGCCTTGTTTCCCGTTTTTCCCGCTTGTTTTTCTCCTGTGTTGCCATTGTCTCGGATATGCTTCGTAAGGCCCTGTCCACACGAGCGCAGTTCGGAACTTATTCCTCGAACTTCTCAGTTCCCGGAACTTATTCTTTGAAACGAGGCATGCTGTCCACACGAGTTCGCCCGAACTGGAACCGGAACTTCAATAAAACTATATAATTATCGCAAAATAATAGATTATTACGGCCGCCAAAGTAACACAAATAAATGTCAAGACATGTAAAGGACGTAAAAAACAAAAACAAACAAATTCACATCAAAAGAAACATATATGGAAGCTCGGAGTACGGGGGAAGTTCCGGGTTTTGGAGGAATAAGTTTAGCTCAGCTAAAACTTGTTCCGGGAACAAGTTCCTCGGAATAAGTTCCGCGAACCGCGCTCGTGTGGACAAGGCCTAAAAATTTGTATCTATTTCAGTTTGAAGCGGAGAGTGTTGAGACTTCTATTAAGAACACTTTGCATGAACTCTCATTGAAAGGACAAAACCATGGAGTGACGGAGGAAATCCTGAGAGAAAAAGTAAGACGGAGTTTGGCTCCAGGAGCTACCCACATCGTGAGGAAAATCGGTGACCCGAAATGGGAATCCGATCCGGAAAAATTTCCAAGCTCCTTCGACGCGAGAGAACACTGGAAAGACTGCGCCTCATTGATCAGTTATGTTGAAGACGAAGGCCCGTGTCGCACAGATACTGTAAGTCTGGGTTGAAATTTTCACATATGTATGTAAGCTTTCTGATTTCCAAATTTTAATTTTTTTCAGTGTTTGTTTCAGCGATTAGCACGCGGAAAAATAAAACTGCTGATTTAACAGCTTTGTAGTTAAAAACATGTCCAACATTTTTCAATGTAGATTCTACAATAAAAACAAGACGACGGTTCCAACGTTAAGACGTTGGAGAGTTAGTTAGTTAGTTATTATGATTTTGAGACATTCAGCGACTCAGGCTATTAACGTCTTTACAGAGATAATTTTGAAAATAGGAGTATAAACGAAAATTTAGATTTTTAAATTAAGAGAGGTGAAGAGATTTAGAATTTTGGTGGTAATATTAGGTTCATCGCATGTAAGAGGGTTTGTATTTCTGATGATTGAAGGGGAGTAGATCTGTGATTGGAGATATCGGAGGGAAGAGCAGTCCATAAGTATGTGTTTGATGGTTAGAGATGATGAATTGCAGAAGTGGCAGATGGGTTGGTTTTCTTTAGATATGATATGATTGTGAGTGAAAAAAGTGTGACCTATCCTGAGACGCGCAATTTGGACTTCACATGATCTTGATTTGTGGTTAGATGTTCTTGGATATGGCGCGTTCATCGTAGCACCTCTTCAATATGTGAAAGTGGTTTTGCGCGGACGGAAGAGAGCGCTGCAAGACGCTCCCTGCTAAAAATGTTCCGTGTGGATGATTTCCATGAAGTTGATTTCCATGAAAAAATGACACGGAAAAATGGAACAGGAAATATTTCCATGTGGCTGATTTCCGTGTGGCTGATTTCCATGAAAATTTTTCATGGAAACGAAATCATTTCCGTGAAAATTTTTCATGGAAACGAAATCATTTCCGTGACATTTTTCATGGAAAGAAAACCATTTGCATAAAAATGATCACAAGAAGGTTTCAGTGCCATCCAAATTGCTCACGGAAATTAAATAAATCTTAGAATCAAGACAAAGGAGACAAGCGTCCCAATGGGAGCACATGATATTTGGACCATGCAGACATGCTCAGTAAAATAGAAAATGAACAAACAACACTCACCAACCCTGCTAAAAATGTTCCATGTGGATTCACGTGGAAATGACCCGATTTCCATGTGATTTCATGGAAATCGTCTGACTTCCATGTCCTTCGACATGGAAATCATAACGTTTCCATGAAACTCACATGGAAACCAAGTCATTTCCATCAAGCCGTCATGGAAATGAAAACATTTCCTTGTGAGCTCGACATGGAAATCATAACGTTTCCATGCAACTCACACGGAAACCAAGTCATTTCCATCAAGTCTTCATGGAAATGAAAATATTTCCTTGTGAGCTCGACATGGAACTCATAACACTTCCATGCAACTCACACGGAAACCAAGTCATTTCCATCAAGCCTTCATGGAATTGAAAATCCCCTTCTCAGTTCGGCATGGAAATAAAAATTGCGGATTTAAACATGAATTTCGCGGGTTTAAAATCTTTCAATTTTTGGGCAATTCTAAACTGGACTTACGCTCCGACAGGCGCAACATGCGAAAAGTACACATCGGAGCGTGAGTGTCGCGTTTGAAGCATAACTACGATGTTGAAGGCGCTCCGCAAGGTGCGCGCCAAGGAATTATACTCGGTATACGGTTCAAACCAGAGATGCAAGATTTTATATGTAACCTCATAAAATGAAATTTCGTGAATTCCAATCATTTTTGAAAACTTCTGTGCTATGGGCTCATTATGACATGAAAAGGAAAAATCTTAAGTTTTGGAAGGGGGGGGGGGGGAAATGAAGGGAAAAAGGAAAAAACCGAAAGAAGAGCTATACGATCATTGTTGCGGGTTGCATTAGCAGTCAAATTTTTTCTTCTCAGGCGTATGTTTAGAAAGGAGGTGAAGAAGATCCCCATATCAGGGTGATCGAAAAAAGTCTCAATTTTGGTCATCACTTAAGTACTTTTTCATCAGAAGGTAGTGTTTAGCATGTTATGTTTTTATCTTCAGTTATTAAATCCTCTAAATTTTTTTGTAAAGAATTTGAAAAGAATTGCTGGAACCAATTTTTTTTAATGATATGATTTCGATCTCAGCCCCTGAAAATCAAGTACCTGAAATTTTATGAAGCTCAATAATTAAAGAAATGTGCCAAAATGTATGATGGATAAAAGCTTAGTATGTACTTACATCTACACTCAAGTGAAAGCAATAATAAGCACAATAATCTTAAAAAGTACATGGTGTACTCAAAGCTCCCTGATGAAAATTAGGGCCACCCTTTCAGACATACTTTGTGGGCAGGCCATCTATGACAGCCATGGGAACTTGTTTGACGGGTATATGTCAGTATGTAATTGATATCAGCGCATAGACCTTCTTGGACTTGTAGGATTTTCTATATCATAGCAGCGTAGTTTTTCAAAGTTCGCATGTTAGCAGTTCCAAACCCACATGTATCTTCCACTAGGCATGTGTAAAGAGAATCTTTCAGCTAAATATGCATCATGCAAAGTAATAATGGATGACATCTGTCATGCAGACATACTCAATAAAATAGAAAATGAACAAACAACACTCACCAACTCGCTCAAGTCTGTAATCCACTGGGTCAGAAAAATCCACTTGAAGACAATAAATCCAAATTTCCGATTAGAACTGGTGCAGGTACGAAGGAACTTTTGAAAACACGATGAGTGCATTGTAAAAATATCTAAAGCACTCTTTAACGTAAGAGAAAAATTAGCACCATGATTTACTAGCTGATCAATACAGAACACCACTCTCAGAAAAGCACTGACACAACACGATTCTCCAGTTAAGTTTTAGAGGAGAAAGCATTTTTCAAAAGATGCGACATCATAGATCCACAGCTTAAATAATTTCACAATTTACTCCGATTATTGATGATATTAAGGTAGCCATCGATTCTCTACCCGACGTTCCTTCCACACATGACAGGAAACATCTACAGGCATAGAGCAAATGGCACTAAGCAGCAATGTACATCTGATAAGGCAAGCTCCTGGAAGTGTCGATCTGCAAAAATACAAAGCGGGAGACAGATCATCAAATTGATCTACCTATGGTTAATGGCCGTCCTTGGAGACAGACAATAAACTACGTAACAATATATCAACCACCTTTTGATAACAGAACGAATTTAAAATGAGAGCAAGACCCTTCCTTATGGAGGGAGGGCCAAGAAACATTTAAAAACGGAACATTTTACTACTGACAGGTCTGAGCCACTGAATATAATACATTCCACCAGTCAATAAAATTTTAAATTTTGAATGTTGATGGATAACCTGATTGCCAGTATACATTGAGTTGAAACCAGTTGAAACATCTGATACGTAGAGCGGTTCATTCTTATAGAAGCTTCCGAAGTAGTTCCAGATAGGTACTTTAAAATTAGACACCGGTCAAATGTAGTACAAGAGAGGAAATGGGTGCAACAAAACTTTAATTGTCCTTGATTCTTTTGTGAAAGGTGTGAAAGTGAAAAATTATTCATTAAATTACTTACT
Source organism: Bemisia tabaci (assembly GCF_918797505.1). Lineage (NCBI taxonomy): Eukaryota > Metazoa > Arthropoda > Insecta > Hemiptera > Aleyrodidae > Bemisia > Bemisia tabaci. The sequence goes on along the minus strand of NC_092802.1, from coordinate 22,260,390 downwards.
TGAGGTGATGTGGTGATGTGAGAGATAAATATAACCTAACTTTTGTGAAGATGTTCCTAGTTCCTGGAATAATCGTTCCTTGCCGATACTTCCAGGGTTGTATTTATTATCTAAATAATTATCAGGCAAATGTTTTCAAAAGGATTAAAATACAAAAACTGGCTTTCTATAATCATTATAGCGGCTGATTTTCACTCATTTTCACACGCAACCTCGATAAAAAGGCAAAAGGCGGAACCGCGGAATGGTCCCTCGTCCAACTGTTCGATGTCCAACTCGCACTCGGAACTCCGGACCATTGTTCAATTCAATCCACCCAGCCAGCCAAGCCATGCCATGCCGTGAATTTCAAAATGAAAACTTAATTTGATCTACTTTTCATGATTCTTAACGAAGAATCGATTGTATTATCGGCGTCTACTTGACTATACTCAGTTTCATCGAACACAGGTAAATTATCTCTCTTTCACTTCTTGACGACGGACACACCTAAGTATGAGCCTGTCACCTTGTACTTACATTACACATTTGTCATGTCAAGCTATACTGATCAAGTAACTCGAGTTTAATTTTCTTTGCCGATTTACGATTCAGTCGATATGTTCTAACGAGCGAGGTAATTGTGAATTCTATTCTCTTGGTTTGCGAATGCATTTACTACCATGTGCTATTCCTAACCGTGGTTACGAAGTTGATCGAAGAGTCTACGTCTAATAAATCTATCCACTCCTTCCGTGGGAAGGGAGATAATCTTGCATCTATTTAGCATTGAAGGGAAAGACCAGAATCAAGATGGTGGATCTGCTGTTGCACTCTCTAAGTGCAAATCTTATTATCCGCGGACTTCATCACAAGTAGAAACTTCCCAACTCTTGCAGGCGAGTGCTATAGGTAGTCTGTTGGAACATCCTCATACTGCCTGCATTTTCCTTGTGTCTTCAAAAGAATCAAGGACAATTAAAGTTTTGTTGCACCCATTTCCTCTCTTGTACTACATTTGACCGGTGTCTAATTTTAAAGTACGTATCTGGAACTACTTACGAAAGCTTCTATGAGAATGAACCGCTCTACGTATCAGATGTTTCAACTGGTTTCAACTCAATGTATACTGGCAATCAGGTTATCCATCAACATTCAAAATTTAAAATTTTATTGACTGGTGGAATGTATTTTATTCAGTGGCTCAGACCTGTCAGTAGTAAAATGTTCCGTTTTTAAATGTTTCTTGGCCCTCCCTCCATAAGGAAGGGTCTTGCTCTCATTTTAAATTCGTTCTGTTATCAAAAGGTGGTTGATATATTGTTACGTAGTTTATTGTCTGTCTCCAAGGACGGCCATTAACCATAGGTAGATCAATTTGATGATCTGTCTCCCGTTTTGTATTTTTGCAGATCGACACTCCCAGGAGCTTGCCTTATCAGATGTACATTGCTGCTCAGTGCCATTTGCTCTATGCCTGTAGATGTTTCCTGTCATGTGTGGAAGGAACGTCGGGTAGAGAATCGATGGCTACCTTAATATCATCAATGATCGTAGTAAATCGTGAAATTATTTAAGCTGTGGATCTATGATGTCGCATCTTTTGAAAAATGCTTTCTCCTCTGAAACTAAACTGAAAAATCGTGTTGTGTCAGTGCTTTTCTGAGAGTGGTGTTCTGTATTGATCAGCTAGTAAATCATGGTGCTAATTTTTCTCTTACGTTAAAGAGTGCTTTAGATATTTTTACAATGCACTCATCGTGTTTTCAAAAGTTCCTTCGTACCTGCACCAGTTCTAATCGGAAATTTGGATTTATTGTCTTCAAGTGGATTTTTCTGACCCAGTGGATTACAGACTTGAGCGAGTTGGTGAGTGTTGTTTGTTCATTTTCTATTTTATTGAGTATGTCTGCATGACAGATGTCATCCATTATTACTTTGCATGATGCATATTTAGCTGAAAGATTCTCTTTACACATGCCTAGTGGAAGATACATGTGGGTTTGGAACTGCTAACATGCGAACTTTGAAAAACTACGCTGCTATGATATAGAAAATCCTACAAGTCCAAGAAGGTCTATGCGCTGATATCAATTACATACTGACATATACCCGTCAAACAAGTTCCCATGGCTGTCATAGATGGCCTGCCCACAAAGTATGTCTGAAAGGGTGGCCCTAATTTTCATCAGGGAGCTTTGAGTACACCATGTACTTTTTAAGATTATTGTGCTTATTATTGCTTTCACTTGAGTGTAGATGTAAGTACATACTAAGCTTTTATCCATCATACATTTTGGCACATTTCTTTAATTATTGAGCTTCATAAAATTTCAGGTACTTGATTTTCAGGGGCTGAGATCGAAATCATATCATTAAAAAAAATTGGTTCCAGCAATTCTTTTCAAATTCTTTACAAAAAAATTTAGAGGATTTAATAACTGAAGATAAAAACATAACATGCTAAACACTACCTTCTGATGAAAAAGTACTTAAGTGATGACCAAAATTGAGACTTTTTTCGATCACCCTGATATGGGGATCTTCTTCACCTCCTTTCTAAACATACGCCTGAGAAGAAAAAATTTGACTGCTAATGCAACCCGCAACAATGATCGTATAGCTCTTCTTTCGGTTTTTTCCTTTTTCCCTTCATTTCCCCCCCCCCCTTCCAAAACTTAAGATTTTTCCTTTTCATGTCATAATGAGCCCATAGCACAGAAGTTTTCAAAAATGATTGGAATTCACGAAATTTCATTTTATGAGGTTACATATAAAATCTTGCATCTCTGGTTTGAACCGTATACCGAGTATAATTCCTTGGCGCGCACCTTGCGGAGCGCCTTCAACATCGTAGTTATGCTTCAAACGCGACACTCACGCTCCGATGTGTACTTTTCGCATGTTGCGCCTGTCGGAGCGTAAGTCCAGTTTAGAATTGCCCAAAAATTGAAAGATTTTAAACCCGCGAAATTCATGTTTAAATCCGCAATTTTTATTTCCATGCCGAACTGAGAAGGGGATTTTCAATTCCATGAAGGCTTGATGGAAATGACTTGGTTTCCGTGTGAGTTGCATGGAAGTGTTATGAGTTCCATGTCGAGCTCACAAGGAAATATTTTCATTTCCATGAAGACTTGATGGAAATGACTTGGTTTCCGTGTGAGTTGCATGGAAACGTTATGATTTCCATGTCGAGCTCACAAGGAAATGTTTTCATTTCCATGACGGCTTGATGGAAATGACTTGGTTTCCATGTGAGTTTCATGGAAACGTTATGATTTCCATGTCGAAGGACATGGAAGTCAGACGATTTCCATGAAATCACATGGAAATCGGGTCATTTCCACGTGAATCCACATGGAACATTTTTAGCAGGGCTGTTGAACTAAACGTGGAGCGTAACCTAGGAAACATACATATGTACACCCTGTGTCTTGTCATCATAGAGTAAAATATAGGGGTCATTAGTGAAGGGGTACTTTGTACCCACAGATTTTTCTAGAACTAAGACGATAAAAAATTTGAACGATCCTTGAAAGAGTCGTTAAATGAAAGTACGTTGCAGAGTTCTAAAACGTAAAGATCTTAATTTCTCAAAGACAAGCCTACAGGCATTACATAAAGTGGACAAAATAGGGGAAAAAAGGTAGAAATGATACCTAAAAAAATTGAGAAACGGTATTGCTTCCCGCCACGAAAAATGGCGCCGATTCCCATGGAGCAGTGCAGGTCTTTACCAATGGATGCATTAGTAACATACCCGATGCAAAACGACGAGAAAGAGCGTACACTACTAACGTGGTGAACGCTCGAAATGCTACTTTAGCATTCCACTATTGTAAAGTGTACATTTGAAACATATCGGACACATATTTTGACAATTTAATTTTCAAATCAGCAATCCATTTTTTCCGTTTACAGGAAAACTTTCTGTGAAAGTCGACTTGATATAGGAACATCACAACTATGCTGGTAACAGTATCGACGATAAAAGTCTCAAACCTCGTACCTCCTTTGCTGTGTTGTAAAATCTCCGCTTCTATATTTTATTTTTTTAAAGGAGATGAAATCAGCATAATCCTTTGAGGTTTTCACATTAAACTTGTGAGCACGACTTGAAAACTTTGATGTTGAAACAACCTTGACGATGGAAGACAGCCGCGAAAAGTTTCACGATTACAACAGAATCCTCCAAGTCTTAAGAAACTGAAGGAATATTCCTTTGCAATAGAGTCAAAAATTTGGAATAATACTTCTCTATAAGTTTGTAATGTACGATTTTTGTATTGTTCGAATGCTCAGAACGCTGTAATTGCATCCATCTTGTCGGATCGGTACTGTATTTACACGAATGGTACTTTCAAGGAAAGACTGTCGCAGGAAACGCTGTTGGGTTGTGGCGGATTATGCACTGTTGAACCTTACCAATGGTTGTCTTGGATTTACGCCACGGAAGTTGGCGTTCCTACCGGTGGAGCTCATGGGTCAGGGAAGGTTTGTTTTTTTTTTTGTTTTTTTTTGTTTTTTTTTTCTTTAACTTGCCCTCAAAGGCTAATCCCATTTGTTGTCAAGTGATTCGAATGGAACGAAAGTAAAAAAATGAACGTCGCAAACTTGTCAATTAAAAATTCTGAGTCTTACATGTAAAGCAACACGGTTCATCAAATTTGAACTCGGAGGAAGAAGGTCATTTTTACTTTCTCGCTCCCATAGGGTAGAGGAAGTATTGTCATCATCCAAGAAGAAAAAAAGTAAAAAAAAATTAAATTTCATCATTTCTAGACGTTTTAAGGTCCCTGGAGTCAAAAAGTATACGTGAAAAATAATGTGTGTCCGTCCGTCCAGCGTCCCCTAAATCTGTGCACAGCTATACCTCAGAATATATCTATTTAATTTCATTTATGCATTTTGCAATTTGGACCTATAAATTCTGGCTTCTCTGAAAAAACACTTATGTGCATAGGGAAACTAAGGGCACATACGTTGTTTTTAAACCGGGCCGGAATTTATAGTTCCTAATTGCAAAATGTAGTCCATATGGTCTCCTTATGCACGTCAAACAATTTTGGGGTACCCTAAAATTTGGGGAGGGGGCTAGGGACCAAAGTTGATTCTTAGCATAATCACAGGAAAAACTCACTTTGACGGACTGTAGATTTTGAAAAAATGCCTTTAATTCTTTGAAATTTGGCACAAAAGCATCACCTGGGTCATTAATTTAAGTTCCTAAAAGATCTTTGGACTAAACTCAAAATTGAAAGGTAACGCGTCATATAGCGAGAGCACTTTGATCATGAGCTCACTGAGAAGGGCTGTAGATTTTGTAAAAAGGTGTTTAATCGTGTGAAAGTTGGCACAAAACACCACCTGGGTCAATAATTTAAGTTCCTGAAAGATCTTTGGACTAATCTCATACTTGAAGAGGGGCCAATAGCAAATGGTCAATTCTCCGATAAATGACTTCGGTTCAATATCTATTCGGCCAGAATTAAATGCTCCGCAACTGATTCTTCTAATGATCTTTCAGAGAACGGATTCGGATTTCGGTTTCGGATTTTTAATAATTACTTGTCACAAAATAGTGAAAACTAGATTCATTTTAAACTTACTTCCCTTCAACGGAACATTTCTTCTTTTTTTTTTATTTTTTTTTATTTTTTTAGGGTTGTGTGCCTTTCACCTATCCTGCTTGTGATCACACCTCTTGGTACAATGAAAAGGGTCTTGGCAAAAAAAGAATGAACCCATGCAAGGGGCAACTAATATTCGATCACGATTGTCCTACGAAATGCACAAACGAAAAATACAAAAAATCTCTCGATAAGGATCGAAAAAAATGTAAGTACTTCTTCACAGAAAGGGAAATAATTGTGGACACTTGGGAGAAAAAAAAGGACATAAAGAACCTCCAAAAAGTAGTTGAATAAGAATCGGCGTTTCCCAGACAAAATAATGTAACTACATTATAAGCATTGCCAAATTCCACTCAAAATTTGACGACCCGCAGCTTACTGGAACGTAATATTTTTCATGAAATGTAAAAATACTTTTACGACGGAGGACCCTTTACTTTCCAAACAATATGATTCAATACCGTTAAAATCGATCTCTGTAACTCGGCACAGTCCATGTATGGGATTTAGTTGTTTCCTATTATGCACGTTAAGTAATGAACGCATTGATATATGCTCTACAATAATTCAATTTTGTCTTTATTTCTGCCGATCTAGTGACAGCGCACTACAGATTATCAAGGAACGAATTTAGTATTCGCAATGAAATTATGACCTATGGTCCAGTCATGACAAGTGTAATGATGTATGATGATTTTTTGGAAAAACCAGATGGTAAGTGTGTCCAAAGCTTCATTTCACTATTTTTTATTGAATATTTTTTGAAAGAGGCTAAACCTGAAATTCTATAGCTCAAAGTGTCAAGAAACTTAGTGATCAATTCTGCCGTAGTTCAGAAAAATGTCTGATTAATATTAAACTTTACGATTTTCCCAAATTTAACGCAATAACAATTCTTTTTCTCTTTTTCTCTCTCTCTTTATTTTTGGATTTTAGAAAATTCAGATCGAATAAAAAAACAAAATACTTCACAAGTACTATATACTAATCACAAGTTACTGGAGCATTGGTTTTTCATCAGAGGCACTTTGGTAACAACCTAAGGCATTCATAACAGAAATGAATGCAGTCTCATAATTATTCTAAATATGATAAATTCCCACTCAAGAACGTGATGCGTAATTTCTATTACTCATTTCCAAAAATTCAGTTTAATTTTTTTTTTAGTTTTAGTAGTGCATTAAAAATTTATATTGATTTCAATTTGTACTTTTGTTATGAACAGGCATTTTCCAGAACAAGAAGGATAGAAGGTTTCTCATTTTAGACAAGTTCATTAAGATCATCGGCTGGGGTGAGGAAAAAGGAATCAAATATTGGCTCTGCATGAATACTTGGGACTCTTGGGGTGATAAAGTTTTCAAAATACCGCGAGGTGTCGATTATAATCTTATCGAATACCTTCAGACTACAGGTGCTTATGAAGATTTAGACCTGTAGTGCTGTCCAATAGTAAAATGTTTATTTAAGATAACAGGGACGAATTTTGGAGAAAAAAAGATGATCATGATTGTAAACTCACCATATTTTGCACGCAAAATACCTTTAGATTTCTGAATTAATGTCTGTTGAAACTTGGTGAAACATGTAATGTCCACAGTAAAAGTTTTCAAAGATTTTGTGCGTTATTATAAACATTATCGGAATCTTATAGTAAAATGAAGAATAACTGTCTTCAGTGTTTTAATTGACTTTCCCTTCCCCTCACACTCACATACGTCAACGTCTGTTCATAATCGTGTTCGAAGTTCCGTGCAATTTATGGAAATTATTCCTCGAAAATGGCTGGAACGTCGAAAGTATTGGAAAAGATGAAGAGAAAAAAAAATCCAAACAAAGGACTATTTGTCAAAAACAGTGAAAAGAAACTGTACAAATCATGCTGAAATTCTTACATTTTTGGCGATTAAGAAGATTGGGAACGTTGTAATACATTTAATCAATCAATGCATCTGTCGATGAATCAACAATAGAGTCCCTTTATACTGAGAGTCAAGACAACTCTCCCTCATGGAGTCACAAACGAGAATGAAGGTTAAGTACACAAATTAACAGTTTTTTGTAATCTTGATCGGCCCATTCTCAAATTCCTTTCTCCGTTCCTTTTCTCATTCCGTTTGTTCCTTGTTGAACCCGTTATTCCCCGGTCCATTCTAGATTATAATCTTTGCAATCGGTGAAAATGCAATCTTTATTCCCGTTTGTGACACTGCGGAGGCCTAAAATACGGGAACCGATCAGAAATGGATTCACATCGTCTTGACTCTCGGTATAAAGGGACTCTAATCAACAATATCGCGATTAAATACAGCAATAACTTACCTCATTGGAATAGGCAACGCCGGAATTAAGTTAAGGTGGAAGAGAAAGCAGAAACAAGGAATAAAGCGCCTTCAGATAGTGTCGCGGATGCAATTATTCGAGCTCTACGGATGTCCGTGTTGCATACGCACGGACTTGAAGGCGTTTTGAATCTCCAGGCACTCACAGCATCTCCCGCGGCACGAAGCGGACGCGGACAGTACTGCAAGGCAGTGGCGTAGCGTGCTTTGCAATATATCGATCGATACGCCACTCAAACCAATGAAAAAAGATCGATCATCATGGTGTTCGCAACGAACACCTTAGTAATCGATCCTTTACCATAGCTTCAAATGACGAGATATCGATAATCTATCATTCCCGCCACGCCACTACTGCAAGGATCTAGAATGAAGGACCGCCTTCGATTCTTCGTTTAAACTACAAAGATATCTCTCAGACACGAAGAGTTATTCTACAAATCGTGCTCAGCACATCGAGGTATCAAAACTGAATCACAAAAGATACTCGCACCCTACACCGACAACGCCCGAAGAGCTTTCTGCGCCTGGAAAGAGTGGTTCTATGGTTTTACTGTCGTATTACAGAAAAACGCCGTATGAATATTCGAGTGTTATCAAAGTCAATCGATTCAATGGTAATTTTTGAGCTTAGTTACGCGTATATATCTTTGGAATTTTTAAAAACTTTACATCAAATCGAAACTGAAATTCTCCAACGGGTATGACAAAGAGCAATATTTGCAAGTTTTCAAGAAAGTGTGTTTTTTTTCATCAAGCATTAATTGGTGCAACGTTTGAGTTTTTGAACCTAGGTTTATTTTTAGCATGGCAGAATAACTTTAGTTGTCATAATTTGAAAATTATGGTCTTGTTCATGAAGCATGAGTTACCAATAGCGTATGATCAGAGATTTGGTGAAATGGATGGGCAATGTCTATCTTCGAAGCAAGAGGTTATCCTAAAGTTAGAGCAATTGGTATTTGTTTCTGTAATTCAGAAACACCCATTAAAAAAAAAAAAGAAGACTCAATTTTTCTTCTTTCAATTACAGTTTTCTGTAGTAAAACTAGTTACGACCTTCAGGAAGGATATTGCCGAAGCACAATCCTCCGTATGGCTGAAGAGATGACTGTCAACATTCCTTTACCACCAGTGCATTCTTTAGCCACATTCAGATGAGGCTATTTTTGGTACATTTCAGAATTAAGTAAACTTTTCGATGTATTCATAACAGCTATCAGTAGCAATTTAAAGAGGAATTCAAAATCTGTCTTTCTGACTTAAAGTAAGCTTCGCAAGCAGTCACCCTGTCCAATTCCTATGGACCTTGAATCCCCTCCAAATCTGGATCTCATTCTAAGCCATGGACGTGAGTGTCGAAATTGATAGACAAAGGTATAAACACAAGGAAAATAGAGGAATCGCCAGGGTAAAAGCAGTGGTTGGAATAGAATAAATGGGTAATTAAGAGACTGATTGACGGCAACCCACGAAAGACACGATAAGTCCATGCATCATTTCCCTCCTTACTCTATAACAACCAACCTTTTCAAACATTAAGATCGCTCCCTTTCCAGGGTTGTGCGGATGAAATGAAAATTATGAAATCTTGAAAATTTCCGTGAAATATTTCATACAAACCCTTTAGGTGCTGGGCCGTTTCCATGGGGAGGGGGGTGTGGCGAGGAAAAGCGAGAGCTCGTACGATCCTGATCGTCAGAAAGCAAGCCTTCCGGAAAGGATCGAGCTTCAGCAGATCAAGCCACAAATTTAGGGTGCCAGATGCTCGTCGGGACGTCCCAGTTCGGGCGCCACTTATTTGTGGCGAGGAAAAGCGAGAGCTCGTACGACCCTGATCGTCAGAAAGCAAGCCTTCCGGAAAGGATCGAGCTTCAGCAGATCAAGCCACAAATTTCGGGTGCCAGATGCTCGTCGGGACGCCTGGGTTCGGGCGCCAACACACTCGAAGTGCGTAATCAAAAATTGATTTTCCTGAGGTGAGGACAGGTTTTGCAGGAAGGAATAATGAGAGCAAATTTTAAACGTACTAGAGTCAATTTTTATTGACAAGAAAAGAAACTACTTTTTGAACACAATTACAAACTTAAAAAATTCTCAAGACAAAAAAAATTAAAACTAAATACGAGATCAAAAATTTAGGACGATTGAAGGTGAATGTTGTTGATCGGATTGACTTTTTAAAATAGGTACTTTGAAAGGAACGGAAAAGGGACAAAAAAGGTTTTCGAACTTTCGAACAAATTACTCTTTGATTATTTATTTTATCTTAAATCGCCCAAACAACCGGTGCTACTCACCACGTGCACACAATCTTGAATGGTAGATTTAGGATACGAAATAAATATTTTCCAAAAATAAATTCCAATAACAATCAAAATCCCAGGTGCTACTCAACACGTGCACACTTGGAAATTGATCAATTATGAGAGATTTATTTTTGAATGTACAAAAAAAATTAAATTCAACTAAATGGACGAAATTCTCAGACTTTCAAATTTAAAATTTATTTTATTTATTTGATCTCAAATTTCCCAAACAACCGGTGCGACTCACCACGTGCACACAATCTTGAATGGTCAATTTAGGATACAAAATAAATATTTTCAAAATAAATTCCAATAATAACCAAAGTCCCAGGTGCTACTCAACACGTGCACACACTTGGATTTGATTGATTACGAGAGAATTATTTTGTCCCAAAAATAAAATAGTATGAATGATTTCAAATATAAATTTAGGTTTAACGAAGAGGATGAAAGTGAATTTGATGCAATTATTTGAAAACTCAAGCAATTATTTACAGTAGGAGCTACTCCAGAGGAAGTGCGTCACACATGTAAATAATTAGCGAGAGGGTCGACTCTTTCTCTTAGGAGCGTGCGACTCACCACGTGCACAGCGTCGTAAAAGAAAGGATCCGAAGAAAGTGAAGAAGCAAGCATTTATCTCAATTTGGTCGGATGACTGCGGTAGCCAACCGGTCGGGACCCCATCAAATTCATTTCATCTACCTTCCGTGTGCATTGACCAACTTCATTCGACTTAAAAAGGGTTAAATATACAATCAAATAAATTCATTCTTACATCAAATGATTTGCCTAAATTAGCTTTGCGACTTTCTTGAGTAAATTTGCTGAAACCAATTAACTAATAAAGCAAAAATAATAAAAAACCCGACTTTTCCCAGGAGTCTGAACAACCGAGACGTCGTGCACCCGCTAAACAGCTGTGTATCGGGTCCGGATCGCTCCGCGAGAGCGCTCGAGTGGCGCGCGGCGGCCGACCGGTGTACTACGGTATTCCGCTACTTCACCGTCCCTACAGAGTGCGCTACCGTCGCAATCACCTGCTACCGTTCTATTCAATGTCTTTGCGTTGTAGCCATCGAATTTTTTACATATGATTAAATACTTAGTCGAACTTAAGTGACGGGAAAAATTACCGTCACAGGGGGGGGGGGGTTCAACAGGGTCCCCGGTAAACAACGTGGCAACTACTCGGGACACAAAGAATATAATATTTTCATAAAGATGAGAAACATATGGAACATATATTTTCACGGGCTCGGTATGCAACACGTACTAAATAATGCCAAAAAACAAAAACCAGTCGCCTTTCATTTAATTTTGCATTCACTTTTGAAACATGTTTTTCAATATTTTCCTGAAATTTTATGAAATATTTCACATGGAATTTCAAGATTTTATTTTCATGACAAATTGGAATCCTCTCCATTTCCAATTGTATTCTTTGTCTATAGCTTTGTCTATCAATTTCAGCAATCAGCCCGCTGAACTGTCGTCTATGCCACATTATGTTTTGTTTGTTGATGGGACCCTGAATTAGTTGAAAAAACCCACGCGACAACGGACTGAATTTTCGCGACGCGTCCACGCGGTCACTCTTGGTTTATCTTTAATGGACGTATTTCTGCCAAACGGAGCTCAAGACAATTCGGCTCATGGATGTCACAAACGGGAATAAAGATTACAGAAATTGAACGTTTTTTGTAATCTTTGATCGGCCCATTCTCAAATGCCTTTCTCCGTTCCTCCTCTCATTCCGTTTGTTCCTTGCCGAACCCGTAATTCCTGGTCCATTCCAGATTATAATCTTTGCGATTGGTGAAAATGTAATCTTTATTCCCGTTTGTGACACTGTGGCGGCCTAAAATACGGGAACCAATCAGAAATGGATTCAAATTGTCTTGACTCTCAGTATAAAGGGACTCTATGTGCATTATGACGTGAGCCATGTTATACATATATTCTTATGGGTCTCAGGGCTCGTGTCTTAATGACATAGTTCGGTTTAGCAGAAATACGTCTAAATGTCCAAGCTGGGTCAAAGTGACTCGATTCTTCCTAAAAACATGTAATGCCCACATGTTTCATTCGGCAAGTATACACGAAATTTAGATATAGGTCCCCCTACAATCAACAGAAATACATACCCACTTACATGCGATGAACCCAATATTACTACCAAAATTCTGAAACTCTTTACCTCTCTTAATTTAGAAATCTAAAGAGCCTCGCCAAAAAGTGGTGTTTTTTCGCCCCTTTTTTTTATACCCGAGTTGGTCAACCGGACGGTGCTCAAATGAAAGCCTATGGTAAGGCAAACTTCCATGCAAAGTTTCAACTTGAAGTGACTCCTGGTTTAGGCTGTACAGCGTTGCCAATTTTCCCGTTTCATGTGCTAAAATCAAGGATATTGGACTATTAGTCCGGTGCATAAGTAGACTAGTACACCCAAGTTGGTCAACGGGACAGGGCTCAAACGAAAGCTCATGGTAAGGCAAACTTCCAGGAAAAGTTTCAACTTGAAGTGAAACCTCGTTTAGGCTGTAGAGCGTTGCCAATTTTCCATTTTTATGCGCTAAACTCACGAAATACTGAATCGTCATGGTTCAACAGACTATTATACCCGAGTTGGTCAACGAGACAAGGCTCAAACGAAAGCTTATGGTAAGGCAAACTTCCGGGAAAAGTTTCAACTTGAAGTGAAACCTCGTTTAGGCTGTACAGCGTTGACAATTTTCCATTTTTATGTGCCAAAATGAAGGAATTCGGGACTAATAGTCCAATGCATCATAATTAAACAGACTAGTGCATCGGTCTACGAGCTGAATACTACCCTGAGATCGAATAGAAGGGTAACTAAAGGCCATCGTGAACTTTTTGAAGCAGTGTTGCCAATTTATTATTAATTTTTTTAACATAAAATTAGGGTTTTTCCGAGATTTTTGGCGGAAAACGTACCTTCATGGGCTACAACTTTGATGAGTATGGGCTAAACATTACGACTCGATAGTAAAAGAACGCTACAGACGGAGAAAATTGAATTCCGAACGCAATGTTGCCAAGTATATTTCTTACAAAAATTAAAGATTTTCTCACGTGAATGCTTCGATAAACGTAATTTCCAAGGCATTCATGTCATTCTGATGACTGAATATCACCATGGCATAGTACATGATTTCTGTTCAAGGCAAAAATGGAAAGTACAGAGCAACGTGGCCAAATTGTGTGCATTTATTTTACGACGAGACGCCGATATTTTTGAGCTTTTCGTGCGAATAATCGTGCTTTCAGGTTTCTTCACCATACAAGGTAGGCAAACTATTACCATTCAATAATGTCGGATTGATTTTTAAAAGAGAAGACGAATTTTTAAGTCTATATTACCATTTTAAGGCATTTTTACGATAAAATGATGAGTTTTTCAGCTCCAATTTGAAGATATTTTTGAGAGGCAAATCGTGATTTTAGTGGTTTTCTCTTTTTGGGAGGCGTCTCGTCGTAAAATAAATGCACACAATTTGGCAACGTTACTCTGAACTTTCCATTTTTGCCTTGAACAGAAATCATGTACTATGCCATGGTGATATTCAGTCATCAGAATGACATGAATGCCTTGGAAATTACGTTTATCGAAGCATTCACGTGAGAAAATCTTTAATTTTTGTAAGAAATATACTTGGCAACCTTGCGTTCGGAATTCAATTTTCTCCGTCTGTAGCGTTCATTTACTATCGAGTCGTAATGTTTAGCCCATACTCATCAAAGTTGTAGCCCATGAAGGTACGTTTTCCGCCAAAAATCTCGGAAAAACCATAATTTTATGTTAAAAAAATTAATAATAAATTGGCAACACTGCTTCAAAAAGTTCACGATGGCCTTTAGTTACCCTTCTATTCGATCTCAGGGTAGTATTCGGCTCGTAGACCGATGCACTAGTCTGTTTAATTATGATGCATTGGACTATTAGTCCCGAATTCCTTCATTTTGGCACATAAAAATGGAAAATTGGCAACGCTGTACAGCCTAAACGAGGTTTCACTCCAAGTTGAAACTTTTCCCGGAAGTTTGCCTTACCATAAGCTTTCGTTTGAGCCTTGTCTCGTTGACCAACTCGGGTATAATAGTCTGTTGAACCATGACGATTCAGTATTTCGTGAGTTTAGCGCATAAAAATGGAAAATTGGCAACGCTGTACAGCCTAAACGAGGTTTCACTTCAAGTTGAAACTTTTCCCAGAAGTTTGCCTTACCATAAGCTTTCGTTTGAGCCTTGTCCCGTTGACCAACTCGGGTATAATAGTCTGTTGAACCATGACGATTCAGTATTTCGTGAGTTTAGCGCATAAAAATGAAAAATTGGCGACGCTGTACAGCCTACACGAGGTTTCACTACAAGTTGAAACTTTTCCCAGAAGTTTGCCTTATCATTAGCTTTCGTTTGAGCCTTGTCTCGTTGACCAACTCGGGTATAATAGTCTGTTGAACCATGACGATTCAGTATTTCGTGAGTTTAGCGCATAAAAATGGAAAATTGGCAACGCTGTACAGCCTAAACGAGGTTTCACTTCAAGTTAAAACTTTTCCTGGAAGTTTGCCTTACCATGAGCATTCGTTTGAGCTTTGTCTCGTTGACCAACTCGGGTATAATAGTCTGTTGAACCATGATGATTCAGTATTTCGTGAGTACAGCGCATAAAAATGAAAAATTGGCGACGCTGTACAGCCTACACGAGGTTTCACTTCAAGTTGAAACTTTTTCCAGAAGTTTGCCTTACCATAAGCTTTCGTTTGAGCCTTGTCTCGTTGACCAACTCGGGTATAATAGTCTGTTGAACCATGACGATTCAGTATTTCGTGAGTTTAGCGCATAAAAATGGAAAATTGGCAACGCTGTACAGCCTAAACGAGGTTTCACTTCAAGTTAAAACTTTTCCTGGAAGTTTGCCTTACCATGAGCATTCGTTTGAGCTTTGTCTCGTTGACCAACTCGGGTATAATAGTCTGTTGAACCATGATGATTCAGTATTTCGTGAGTACAGCGCATAAAAATGAAAAATTGGCGACGCTGTACAGCCTACACGAGGTTTCACTTCAAGTTGAAACTTTTCCTGGAAGTTTGCCTTACCATAAGCTTTCGTTTGAGCCTTGTCTCGTTGACCAACTCGGGTATAATAGTCTGTTGAACCATGACGATTCAGTATTTCGTGAGTTTAGCGCATAAAAATGGAAAATTGGCAACGCTGTACAGCCTAAATGAGGTTTCACTTCAAGTTGAAACTTTTCCTGGAAGTTTGCCGTACCATGAGCATTCGTTTGAGCTTTGTCTCGTTGACCAACTCGGGTATAATAGTCTGTTGAACCATGATGATTCAGTATTTCGTGAGTACAGCGCATAAAAATGAAAAATTGGCGACGCTGTACAGCCTAAACGAGGTTTCACTTCAAGTTGAAACTTTTCCCAGAAGTTTGCCTTACCATAAAGTTTCGTTTGAGCCTTGTCTCGTTGACCAACTCGGGTATAATAGTCTGTTGAACCATGACGATTCAGTATTTCGTGAGTTTAGCGCATAAAAATGGAAAATTGGCAACGCTGTACAGCCGAAACGAGGTTTTACTTCAAGTTGAAACTTTTCCTGGAAGTTTGCCGTACCATGAGCATTCGTTTGAGCTTTGTCTCGTTGACCAACTCGGGTATAATAGTCTGTTGAACCATGATGATTCAGTATTTCGTGAGTACAGCGCATAAAAATGAAAAATTGGCGACGCTGTACAGCCTAAACGAGGTTTCACTTCAAGTTGAAACTTTTCCCAGAAGGTTGCCTTACCATAAAGTATCGTTTGAGCCTTGTCTCGTTGACCAACTCGGGTATAATAGTCTGTTGAACCATGACGATTCAGTATTTCGTGAGTTTAGCGCATAAAAATGGAAAATTGGCAACGCTGTACAGCCGAAACGAGGTTTCACTTCAAGTTGAAACTTTTCCTGGAAGTTTGCCTTACCATAAGCTTTCGTTTGAGCCTTGTCTCGTTGACCAACTTGGGTATAATAGTCTGTTGAACCATGACGATTCAGTATTTCGTGAGTTTAGCGCATAAAAATTGAAAATTGGCAACGCTCTACAGCCTAAACGAGGTTTCACTTCAAGTTGAAACTTTTCCTGGAAGTTTGCCTTACCATGAGCTTTCGTTTGAGCCCTGTCCCGTTGACCAACTTGGGTGTACTAGTCTACTTATGCACCGGACTAATAGTCCAATATCCTTGAGTTTAGCGCATAAAAATGGAAAATTGGCAACGCTGTACAGCCTAAACCAGGGGTCACTTCAAGTTGAAACTTTGCATGGAAGTTTGCCTTACCATAGGCTTTCATTTGAGCACTGTCCGGTTGACCAACTCGGGTATAAAAAAAAGGGGCGAAACTTGGCGAGGCTCTTTTCGTATGTACTCCCATTTTCAAAATTCTCTGTGAATACGTTAATCGCCTGTGACGCTGAATGTCTCAAAATATACTAACTAACTACAAATACATTGTATACAGAAGATAAAACCTCATATTGAAAAAAGAGAGAAAATGATCGAGTGTGAACACAGCCGAGGATAGGAGAGACTTATTCGGGTCTCGTTCTTTAACTTGTCACGCCGTCGCGCCTTCAATTTTGCAGACGCAATACGGACATCAATCAGGCACGAATAGTTGTATCTCTGCGCCGTCATCAACGCTGCCTTTCCCTTGCTATGTTATCATGTTGTGTTGGCTCCATTTGTCTTAATTTTAGTGGTGCTAGTAGAGACACGTGAGCAATACAACACGTTGAATTTAATTGTGCTTGACTTCACAGATACGCACAGATAAAAATGGATTGCTGATTTAACAATTTTTTATAGTTAAAAAAAAAGTCCGTCGTGTTTCAAATGTACAATTTACCATAGTGGAAATCAATTTTAACCGCGGGGGTAGTTAAATTAGCATTTTTTTTTATTGTAAAATCTACATTTAATCATGTTGGACACTTTTTTTAACAGCAAAATTGTTAAATCAGCAATTTCATTTTTTTCCGTGAGAGACGTTTGGGCGTTATGTTCAAATAAAACACTTAATACAAATTATTTAAATCAAAAGAAGTCATGTACCCACGATATGCCTGTCTCCTCGTTTCATTTGATGTAATTCGTTTACAAACAGTTTCTTCCAGCATATAAGTAAATTTATTTAGTCATCATTTCAACATTAAATATTACAGGTAGTTTTATATTTTGATAACGTTTAGCAAACAACACATATTGAATCATTTCAGAAAGATCCTTCATCCAGCGAATAATTTGAGTTATTTTAAGACTTGTCGACGTTAAAAGGAACTCTGTGAAAATTAATTAAATTAAAAAGAGGTTTATCGATAGGATCTGCGTGCCACATAATGCCTTTTGAGTTGAATCATTTGCAAATTGTTCTTTTTCCCGTAAACATGTCCGTTTAGTCGCATGCAAATGAACGTCGGAATAGTGCTATAAAATAAGCTCTGCATAATGAAAGACTAACACTGAAATAACCTTAACGGTGGTTGTAAGCAGATAGACGTTTCCTAACTATCAATTTTTCAGTTTGATCATATTGCTTAACTATGTTCAACTGGAAATTGCATTCAGCAAATGGGTGATTCTTATGGAGATTTTAAAAATACCCAAGTACGAGTAACTATGGATTTTAATGGAGCCGATTTTTTTCGAGTGCCGCCTATTTCTGTCGGTTTTTCTAAGTTCCGGTCCCAATATCGTACGCATAATTAATTCATACATGTTAGCATTGTTACGACTAATGCACGAGGGTATTTTTTCAAAACTTTTAATGTATATATGATTGGTTTGTTTATTGCTATCCAATAGGTGACTAAACCTTTTATTCTTCATTTAATGTTCCGGAAGTACCAGGTAAGTATATTACGTGGTAATTTACTGCATATTTGTGAACCCAAAATCCCGGACAAGCGCGTTTTTGAAAAGTCCAAAGACTCGAAGGAATTGTCCGCTCCGGAAAGGCCGAAAAATGATGAGAGTGATGTCCTGCGGCATGTAGTCAAATCGCTATCTCCTCTCATTGTTCACTAATGTTCATTGAAATCAAACGTATTTTAATGTGGAATTAAGCTCGTTAAGTACAACAAACATGAATAAGGTTGGATTTTTTGGCTCTGAATACACATTTGACTTTCTCATTGACATCGCAAACAAGGAGTAGAAAAACATTTAACGAAAGTCGTAAAAACCTATGCTTGCCTTTGATTGGTGCAGTATGACATCATTCGGATCATCGAAACCGGGACGTTTTTAAAAAGCAGAAATGTTTCACTTTTTGAACTGCGTATTTCTCAGTTTCTGAGTTACTTTTTCATATTTTTAATGTGCGCATCGTATTTTGGGCGTCATTAACCCCCAGGTATAAGTATTTACAAGTTGTTAAAGCTAATTAAGCTTCAACCAGATATGTCTCCGTGGTAACAGAGTTTTATATACATACGCATTATAAAACTATAAACCTGTGTGAATAAAGTCATACCCACAGTAGTATTACTATGAATATAATTATTAATATGAAGTTGATTAGTAATTCAATAGTTCTGATTGTTGCTAAATGTAAGAAACAAGTCATTATTTGTTCATGATTTAATGACCCATTATCGGATGTGTCATCGGCAGACCAACGTATTCTTCAGCAGTCCACTTTTGAGTGCTTTCTTAAGTTTTTTCAATTTTATTTTTAGGGCATTTCTGATAACGAAAAACCAGTCATTGCTATCACCAAATCTTGTGTTGATTCAGCGTGGGAGTGAAGAGTGTTTTCACTTTTCTATTGTTCCTGGAACTAAGACTCATATCGGGCGTCGCTACCGGCTGTCTTAATATCTCCGCCTCACTTCACATGTACATGCTCGCACTTATTATTTTCCTCTCAACTAAATATGGAAGTACTTAAGATACGCACCGAGCTTCCGGGAGATATAAGCACAATTTACTTAAATGATTGATATTTATTCGAATGATTAAAAGCGTCTGCAGTTGCAGCAAGAGCGGCAGATATTGTTAAAATGAACTAATACTGTAACTGTGTGGGTCGTAGATAACACGGTTATTGCATTGGCTGATTGGAGGTGGTAAGTGATTGTATTTTGGAAAGTTTATATTTTTATTTTAAGTTTCTATTTCTTGTATTCCTTTCCATTCGCAGGTGTATAGTGTATGAAAAAACTAGGGGGTGGCATGCCCCCTGGCCGCCACGCGGCCAAACTCCCAGGGGGCGCTTCGCGCCCTCCAGGGCCCGTTTCAGAAGCCTTTCTTGCTTGCAAGATTCTCGGGTGTCCACTCTAAAATCGAATTACATGTATCGGGGAGCGTGGGAACAAATCAAAATTCAACATCTTTAGTTCGGTCCATTTTACACCAAATTTGAAATTCATCAGCGGCAAATTCAAATGTTGCTTATTGCCCCGAACTTTTGATAAGCTTATCAGTCAACCCTAATATGAAAACCTTGGGTCGTATTTCCAAAATCTGAATAGAGCGGGCTCATCTAGAGACTTTCACCAGTCAATAGACGGAAAATCATGGAAATTGGTCCAGTGGATCGCTCTAACGAACTGTGACAAAAAATAAAAATTTACATTATTGTGTAAATGGTAGAATCCACAACTTTGACACGTGATATACAAACATCTGGGTTATATTTCTAAAATCTTAATATAGCGGGCTCGATTGGAAACAATTCCCCGTCGGAAGCAGCAAAAATCATGAAAATCGGCTAGGTAGAACTCTAGAACTAATAGCGTTACCAGAAATGAAAATATAGGAGTCTTGAGAGCTTATAGTAAAGATAAAAGAATCAATATATTTTCAGAAGTCGTAAAACTTCAAGAATGCGAAATACATTATTGGAAATCTTCGAAGGGAATTTGGGATGCAAATCATTCCAAAGTCAATTTCACGCTAGGGACCGAATATCTCAAGGGTATGCGTCTCTCCAGTGCTTTTCTTCTTAAAATATTAATCTTCCTATCTTTTCCAGAGATCCATCGTGGCTGACGCAAAAATGTTGACTGTTATTGTTTTTCTATCCCTTGCATTGGTCCACCAATCCTTAGGCTCAGAGAATATTGACGAGCTTTTGAGGAAACATCCCACCTGGTCGGTAAGTGGGGCGAGTTTTTCATAACTTATTTTTCAATGCCGAACAAATATTATGATTTCGTCATAACAATATCAATATTAAAAAGGGTACGCAGTTCCTCAAATCAACCTCCTTGTAAGTAAAACATTTATGATGGTGAGATGGTGCTCATTTTTGCTCACTTTAATAATTTTTTTCTGATAAAGGAAATAGTATAAAAATAGATTTAAAAGTGAGAAAATGCACCGCCTAATGACGTCATCTGGTAGCATTTCCCATTTGAACACATGTATTTCAGCAAATTAGATCATTTTGTCTTATATAACGTGCTCAGCTCTCGAGCCAAGTAGCTGAACACGTAGGGGATGATCGCAGATGGGGGCGTATCCACCAGACAGGGTAGTCCTAGAAAAGAGTATGGTCTAAGGAGGGTGTAAGAGCCCTGTCACTCTAAATAGATGGTCACCTACCTCAAGAACGTATCCTAGAATCCTAAGGAAAAGAAGGAACACGTAAGTAGGAGATGGCCACTCGATGTATTGGGTAACGGTACGACTACAACTAGGTCACACAGACCTCTAACACACAGATAACTATCACACAGATACAACTACTACAAAAAGGGGGGGGGGGGTCTCCAAGCAGGAAGAGCCGTCGGGGGTGCTGGACGGGACTTTCGGCGAGGGGAGGGATACTCAAAGCTCAATCACCGGGGTGAGGCGCGGGACGGGGCAACTTGAGGAGTCGAGGACTCAAAAGGGGGTGAAAGACCGCTGGGGCGAAAGGGGGGTCGGGGACGGACCGTAGGACCACAACTTTCGGCCGAGGGATACTCGAGGACTCGACTACGGGGTGAGACACGCGTCGGGGTCCGCGAGGAGGCGTAGACACGGTTGGTGAGACGACTGACTTCAGGGGATTTCAGAGAGCTCCTCGTGGGCCTCCTAGGCCTGCTGATTCCCACGGTTAGCTCGCCAAAATCCCCTGACCAAGCATGTCACATCCGTCAGGACTCCGAAATCCGCGGAAAGCAACTGGTTAGGTTGCCGCTCCGTGGACTCTCGGTCGCCCGGCGCCCGAGTCTGGGGTATACGCAATTGGGGGATTCCTCGGGCTATCTGACAAGGCTGTGTCTGGTGATGTCACCGAGCGATGTCACTGACGGATGTGACAAGCTGTGTCATGAAAAACTCGCGGATCCACCGATCTCGCGGCGCAATATTGGCTCGCTGCTTCCAAAACCGCCGTAACTCCAATATTCCGTTATACTCCCCCTACAACGACACGGGATAATGACCTCATTATCCGCAGTGGGTCACCGGGAGGTCGAGCGTTTTGGAAGCAGCTAGTCAACACTGGGGTATGATTTTGTAGGGACTGGGGAAGTTTGAAGAAAAAAAAATTGTTATTAGTCATTATGCCCGTCCTTTTGGGAGCATTAACCTGCTACTGTCATTCTTAAATCTAAACAATGGGTCTAATTACAAAGATTTAACTGTACAGGGATAGAAGGAAAGTGAAATATGACGCTGGGGAACGCTCGGCGGTTGTCGCCGGCGTTATACGAGTCGGTCAGCTGGCGGGAAGGTCGCTGACTCTCGGCGCGGGGCCGGAGAGCGAGGAGCTTCTTGCTTCATATCGGGTGTCTCGAACAGCTGAGCGTTGTTCGGCGTGTAAACTTTTGGCCATGATTGATGCTTGACTGGTTACGTGGTTTTTACTTTGTAAAGGGAAAAAAATATTTTACTCCTAATTATGTATGTACACTTAAAGCTAATGTTTTTTTCTCATTTCACTCAAATTGTGTCGGCGGGGGGGGGGGGGGGGCGTTCGCCCTGGGCCCCCTGGAAGCAGAGGCATGGGGTGGGGGGTTGGGGCGTCTGCCCTGGAACCCAGTGAGGCTGAGGTCCGCTTGCAGTCCCGTGAATTTGGTGTGGCCCGTGGGTAGAGCTTTGGGGTTGAGTTTCCTCGGCGCCGCGAAAGTTGCAACATGTTATCCCTCTAATACTCCTAGTTCTACATTTTCGAGCGGTGTTGGCAGCTTTGATACGATTGGCCATTGGCCATTGGCCATTGGCAATTGGCGATTTGGGCGACGATTTCGTGGTTGGTCGGTACATGGCAGGTCGTTTTGCGTGGCCGTCGAAGTGGGGCGAGGTGAAGGTAATTTTCTGGAGGTCCTGAGGTCGGCTTGATTTTTAGCTTTTTCGGAAAATAAAGGCTTGAGCAGTGATATAATGGATTTACTCAAAAAATAAAGATTTTTCGCGATCTCCCCGACCTCAGTCTGCGATTTTGTGCTGAGTAATCGCAAGTAGCAAGAATAAAAAAAAGGTGGGCTTAATATAGAAGATTTTGCCCCATAAAAAAAAATGCTATTTCCTCCTGCAGATCTCCGCCCATTGCTGTCGTGGAGATCAATTTGGTAGTTCAGAGTTGTTGCCAGTTGGTGTTATGATAAAGGAATTTGGGTTTCTTTTGCATAGCGGGTTTCCATGCGTTTTAAGTGCTGTGTAGATTGTTGGGCGATTCGGCGGAGTTGCCAATTGTGTCTGAATACCCTGGTGTCCACATCTTCGTATTGGTCAGATTTCCACATGAAGTTAGTGCCGCGGAGACTGATTTGGTATGTCGGCGGGGCTGCTAATTGTGGTGGAAAAAATCTGACGTAAATTCAACCGAAATCGCATTGTTTGGTTGGATTTAAATTGGCAACCTGGCGGTGTTGCCAACTGCTGTTCCACGTTTTTTTGGTCGCGCTCGAGTGTTCGAGCTCGTTAGGGCGCGATGAGCTGCTTCGCGCTGAAACTTGTGGTAATGGAGTTGTGAGGGAGGGGGGGAGGGGGGATCCCTTCCCCGCTAAGGCGTTGTTGTTGGCGGTGTCCATTTTTCGTCATCCCTTTTGCTCTATGGGGTCCGTCGGTCCGACTGCCGGAAGCTCATTAATTGCCTGTCCGCGGAATTTGAGTGGTTGAGTAATTTCCTTAGAATTTTTAATGTTCTAATGTACATACTATTTACAATGTTGGGTAATATTTTTTTTTGTTTCGGTCAAATATGCTGAGATTTCTCGTGTTTTGTTGATAAGTGCATAAGTGCAAAGCTATTTACAAGGCCTGTAACAAGAGGAAGGGGAGGAAAATGGATAGATCTTCTTTCGTCTGAAAAAGTTAGTTTTTTTTTAAAAAAAAGTAAGAATTACCCTGTACGAGGTTCTTGCTGTATACAAGCCTTTTTTATCTTAATAAGTTAACTCTTCTACTAGTACGGAACTACTTAGCATGGAAGAAAAAGTGCTGCAAATTATGCGACATGCTAATAAATCATGCGAACTATCGTGGAGAGTTGAGGGTGGTTAGGCATGTTTTTTAAGCACGTAATTATGCAAAGTTATTTACGTGCACTAGTATGGTTCATTATGTATGAGAAGGAAACTACTAACCTACTGAACTACGATTGACTATGATGAACTAATTAATTAATTAATATTGACCTACTGAGCTACTGATTTATAACTTTCTTTTCTATAGTTTACTATTTCACTGTACAACGCTATTAATAATGCTATTAACAAGCAGTTAGTAACAAGTAGTTAGTTATTTAACAATTTTTGATAGATTCCAAGGCTGTAAATAGCGTTGGATTATAATGAATGAAGAAATCTTGGTTTTATGCGCTATGCGGCGTAAATATTTGTCATTATATTCATATTTTTTACTCTATCGATTCTTAACTCGCCATAGAGGACATCTTAACTCACAAATTTGGCCATGGCAACCAGTGTTGGATAATTTAATTAATTAAATAATGAATAATGTAAATTAATTGGATTCTCCGAACATGTAGTTACTCAAAGTTATTTACATCTTATTATAATTGCCTAATTTTTTGTAAGTATGGTGTGGTAAGTAGGAGCCGGCGCAATTTCAGTGTTGTCAAATTGTTGCCCTGAATGGCCATGTTCTGCTTCTGTCATGGACTAAGCGATATTTTTAGAGGGAGATAGTGAGTAGATCTAATTTACGTGTCAAAGATGAAAAGTTACTTCATTTTGAGAACACTGCGGCTGCGCCGGCTTTTACTCTGGCGCTCACTTTGCTAAAATTACTAAAATACATTCAATTTAGCTTCACTTTGCTAAAGTACTAAGATACATTCAATTTAAGCTTATTTCACTAAAATATATTTATTGATAGAGTTTGTATTGACAGTAGCAGATGTTCCCCGACGGCTCTTATAATTAAGTTTGGAAGAGACAGAACCAGTTTGAACATACTACACGAAGTTTTCCTAAGTTGAGTGGCAATTCTTAGGGCTTCGTGCATTATATCCACGTCTGGATACGTGAAATTTTTGAAGCTCGTCTTTACAAGATGCTGATTTTTGTTTCTTTCTTGTCTCAGAAATCTAGCATTTTAGGAGCCTTAATTTTTGTTGGCATGTCGTGTGACAAGTGAATTGAAATCAATGTTATAAATGGATATTTATCTTCAGTTAGGCCCCCGAAGCACGTTTTTTTTTGAGAGTTCTGTTGTTAGGGTGATCTTCGGAGTCCTAAGTGAAGACAAATTTTGTGGTGTTCTGAAGGTAGGTGACCGTTAGTGGTCTTTGGGCCCTATGACAACCATTAGGTCGTCCCTAATTTCTGTGGGTGAGGGAGGGGGGGGGGATGAAATTTCCATGTTGTTTGGAAACTGTCGCTCAGGCGAAGTGAGCGGCTTCCTAAAAAAAAAATTCCTGCTACATACTACCCTTAACCTTTTTAATTCTAATAAAAAATTTTTTTTTTTACTTGTTACCCTAAACCTTCTTAATTCTAATACTTAGTGAGCATGATTCGTGCTTTAAAATAGTTGATGTAAATTAACAGAATTTGCACGTTCGAGTCGTGAGTGTAAGACAATAGAGAGAAGAAATGAGAGAAAAGCTCACTGTCATCTAGGCATGACTAAGTTTTGTTCTGTTTAAACTTTAATTTCTATTATATTTTTCTGTAACTTTTAAGTCTGAAAGTAAGGACTAAGATAGAACTAATTTCTGGAACTAATTTGGTTTTGTTTCTGATGCTTTGGCGAGGCATTGAGCAACGAAAGGTCAACCTTTGTGAAGGTGTAATGTTTGTTTTTTGTAAAAGAAAGGAGGAAAAGAAACTGAATTGATCATGGTGGAATTGTACATCTTAAATTGACGCGATTCATCCTGGTACGTTTCGCATTATGGTACCAAAATGTTTCATTCTAGTGGTAGCTAGTGAAAATAGCCGAGGCTATTTCGGAGTGATGTTGACCGTTCGTTACTCAAGTTTTCTTTCCTTTACGCCGTTAGTTTATTGTGTAAATTGCATCTCAATATGGCATCCCTAGTAGCAGAGTTATATAAAAAATTTGTTTTTAAAAGTATAAACCGTAAATAACCACAAGCTAAAGAATATTCATTGTTTATGTAATGGATGTAAAGTTTTTTAGTTAAAAGTTTACTAAAAAACTTATTTTATTATGTAACCCTTAGTATAAAAGTTATATAACCAAATTCAAAGAGTGTATAAAATGAATTTTCATTATTCTTCCTGGCTGGTAGCGCACTCTAGTTATGAAGTGTGCAAGTTTTCATATGCGTTACTACCAGG
Organism: Bemisia tabaci; assembly: GCF_918797505.1. NCBI lineage: Eukaryota > Metazoa > Arthropoda > Insecta > Hemiptera > Aleyrodidae > Bemisia > Bemisia tabaci. The sequence goes on along the minus strand of NC_092802.1, from coordinate 22,234,345 downwards.
TGGTGGATCATCGTAGAGTTGTGACTTACCTTAAATCCGCGCCGTCCTAGTCGGGATTAGAACCCACGCTTCGGGATGGAGTTGCAATCCGAAGTCCAGTACTTTACCACCAGACCAGCCAGGCTTGATATGAATGGGCCCCTAAATTCAATCTCTTAACTATCGCAGGCCTCTGAGTCCGTAATATTTTGTTTATTGACGGATTCTTATGATATTTTACCAGACTTTATTATTTATTATTTATTTATTTATTGTTTTTTATTTCATGATGTAATTTTTTCATTTTCATTTTTTTTAACTCTCTCTCATTTTTTTAGCTCTCTCTTTTTTTTAACTATCATGATTTTTAACTATCATTTTTTCTAACTCTCTCTATTTTTTTTTAACTCTCATTTTTTTAACTCTCTCTCTCTCTCTCTCTATTTTTTAACTTTATAATTGCGTCTTTTTCCAGTTTTAATTATTTGGGCCTTTTTCTAGTTTGAATTTATGTCGATGTATTTATGTTATTTATTTATTATTATTATCATTTCCTTTTTTTAAAATTTTTATAATATTAATTTAAACATTTTAAAAAAAAATCAAAATTTTTAAAATAATATTTAATAATATTTTTAAAATATTAACAAAAATAATTATGATATACTTTAAAAATATTATAAAATATTATTTTAAAAATTTTAATTTTTTATATTTTTAATATATTTTTAAAATGTTTTAAAAATATTCATTGATTGTATTTCAAAAGTACTTTTGAAAATATTTTAAAAATACATGAAAAACATTTTAAAAATATATTAAATTTCAATATTTTTAAAATATTGCTGTCTAACTGGGCAGGGTTATGAGCCAGACACGCTACCAACTGAGGTAACAGGGCTCCTCGGATTGTGTGCCGAGATATCCCCTTTTAACTCGTCTCGGAGCCATTAGTACCTCTAATAATACCTATCCCACGCAGTCCGAGAGTCGAGGGTGTTCATTGAAATGAGATCATCATCATCATTCATGAAAATGAGATAGGTTTACGTTAAAGTCATTCAGGTCATTTATATAACAGTTATAATAAGCAAATTAAGCAAAAGGATACTATACGTATAAAGAAAATTTATAAAAACCCTTCCTCAATTATATAAATTTTATATAAACGTTATCTTCTGAAAATATGAATAATTATTTTCATGGGCATTTTATATAAAACTTATATACACGATATATAAACTTTAGTTAAAATGGTGATTATATAACCGGTATTAATTCCTTATACGTTTGTTAGGAAGGAGAAAGTGAATCATGCTACTAGGGATATTGCTTGCGTCTTGCGATTTATTGTTCGATCCACTCAAATTAATGGGAAACCTACGGTCGTGGTATCGATCATATCCTACAGCTTCAAATGGCTTAGCTATTGACGCACTGCGATTTACGCCGCACAGTGGTACGAGGAAACAGTAAAGGTCGGACATCAAGGTGTTGACTGAAAATTTTAAATTTTGGTACGTGTTTATTCAAAGAAACTGATCAGGAAGGCTGTCCCTGAACGGAGATTGTTATGAAAGAACCAATGTATTCGCTCTTAAACTTTCTCGTTACTAGTTTCGATCTTATAAGTTCCCGAAGCTTTTAGTTTGTATTCGACCTCTCCTGCTGGCCCGGACCAGTGTGCGCCGCGTTTGTGCAGCACGTGATTTGAAAAAATGGAGTGTATAAAATAATTAATAGTCGAACTTTCTGAATGTTGAGAAGCTTGCCAGGAAGCCACCTAGGTATTAAGAGGTCTCTTCCATTGTAATGTGGGCGTAAGCGCCTACATTTATTTTATTAAGTATAAGAATGAGACAAATTAGTTCTATACGGAATTCTACTTTAACTTGGGGCGTTTAATGCCGAATTATCGGCCTTTTACTTAAATATATTTACTAAGTAATGTTACTTAATTGAAATCTAAACTATTAACCTAAGCTTATTCCTATCGTAATTGCTCTTTTTACAAACTGCGCGTTGCGCTTCGTTTCTTTGCACAGAGAAAATTTCATGAATTTTCCTGGTAAGTGTGCGAAACAATTTGGTATCAATTTCCGTTATTTCTTATGAAGCTCATATACTTTGTCGTTCCCCCCACACAAGGGCGCCTCTGGACCACCTCATGAGCTCTCGGATTAATGGGTTCCTATTGGAATTATGGCTCATGTGGAGATCGAGACGCACCCCTACGTGAGTGGAACAACGAAATATTAACGAAATATGAACTTGAAACGAAATGAATTGAATGAATTGAAATTGAATATGTGATTGGAATTTTTCAAATTGGGGACTGTAAGCTTTGCGTAAAAATGTGTGTTAAAGTTTGCCTGAACGACGCGGCGAGAGACCCTTCATTGCAGCGCTGCTCTTTCACTTAAAAGTAATTACTGATCGACTTATATAGACGAAAAAATGAAATTTGTCAAACTCTGCGGGAAGTGACGGTCAGTTTGCTGTTAATTTTGAAATTACGTTTGGCAGGCAATTATGCATCACTGCAACAGGGGGCCCGCGCCGTGAAGGAAAACAGAGTCTCAAACATCGGTGGAGAATCACGAGTGTGAGAGTTTTGCTGATAATTTAATAATTTTGTCTATTAAGACTCGATCCTTGTCGACTTTCTCTATGAAGATCCGTGTCTCAATATAATTTTTGATTAACTGAATTTTTAAGCAAGGAAAAGGGCGCGCGAGTACCGCGACGCTTCCGAGACTGTGACTAAAAAAATTAAAATTAAAAAATTAAATTGCCGTGAATTTGTTGATAAATTACTCAAAATTGTCTCTATTTGGTGCTCGATCCCGGTAGTTCACCATTCTCGCGCGTCCTTCTCCGTGCGAAAATTAAGTTCTCGTATTTTTGATAAGAGTTGAAATTAATCCTGCGCATTTCATCGTGAGGAACAATGAACGCATTTCCATCGAACGGGGCTGCACGCACCGCGACATGAGCCGTATTGTACACATGGTCTTATGAGGTTCAGGGCTCACGTCTCAATGCTCGCAGCTCCGCTCGGCAACAATGCGCTCATTTAATTATTCGAAAGATGCTCTGTATAAGGTATTCTTTTTACTAAGTTGATGAGACAATTCGACAACGCTCCCGGATCATATGTCTCTTCGCCATCGCGTAGATATGCGTTGCTCTCAATTTGCTGTTTCCGCGACACAAAGATGCATCCAAACTCTCGGGTGAGATCTGTATCCCGTATGACTGCTAGATCTCTGTGTCTCATCTCGTGGCTGGGATGCATCTCGGTGCCGCAGGAGCAGCAAATTGTTGTGTTGTGCCATTAGTCCCCCTATGCACACAAGTGTTTTTCCATAGAGGTCAAATTTTCTGGTTTCAAACTGCAAATTGCAGTTCAGCTAAAATGTTCTTTTGAACACGTTCCGGTATAAAAATATAAATATAAGTCATCGATTGGTGCAAAGGGAAAAATTAAACCAAATTTTAATTGAATTTTTGGGAAATTGCTGATGAAAAAGGAAAAAAAACAAGGCTAAGGTTCGCTGATCAACCGTCTAGCTCTTCCAGAGTTGTTTGAGTTTAAGTTTATACGTTAAAGGCGCGTTACTCATTTAGAATCTCAATCAAAAAGTAAGATAATGAAGAATAAACACATTTTATCAAGTTAGGGCGTATGCCTGAAAATCATTTTCCGTGAAGAAAATGTTTTGAGGTAGATTGTTTTACTACGGAGTGAAATTATGGAAAGAAAGAGGAAATCTGGCGTAAAAATGGGCTGAAAATGGTGGTGAGAGCTGGAGAGTGTAAGTAAGTGGAGAACATGCTATTTTTCTTTCGTTTACGTGATTTAGAGAAAGTTTGACGGGGAACGAAGTTTCTTTTCTGCTGAGTAAAGGTTCTTGGTTGTTCGTTTTTTTTAAAATTTGTGTAACTTTTTAAATTTACATTTACGAAGTACTTGATAGTACTGGGATTTTTTTTGTCGTAAATATTTTTGCCACACCGGTAACATGGAGGAAGAGAGGAAGTGTTCACATGTTTTGAAGGCACAAATGCGAACTGCATTTGCTTTTGCTCCGAAATATTGGTGTAATGGGTTTTTTAGATGTGTTAGCCATTCTTTAATCGTTATTAGTGCGCAAGCAAGCGCACAGCAGATTACGAGAATTAGAGGTAAAGTTTTGTATTGAGGCAATTTGTTAAGTTTTTCGGCACATTTTTCATCGGAAGGAGAACTCATCTGTACGCTGGGTGGTTTAGTACGTTCCATCCCTGTTACGAGGTGTTAACAGGCGATGTTTAACTGTTGATGTTTACGTCAATGATAAGACCGCGATACCGAGATTTTCCCGAGCGAGAGTGGTGCGTTTACTAGGTAATATTGACATATTTTCACTCATAATTAATTAATTAATCACACATAATTAATTTTGGAAAATATTGATAATATCGAAAATTATGGTAATTATGGCATTTGAGAATATTGTGGGACCAATTAGTGTGTTACGAGGGATGGGGGTGTAAGCGAATTAGAGAAAAGTAGGAAATGCTTTTCTTCTTCTTTATTTTTCAGTATTTAGAGAAGGTCGGACGAGGGACGTAGTCCCTGCAATTAATTTTTGTTTTTCAGTGATTACGAATTTATTTCAAAAATAACAATTGCTGATTTGTGCGAAGGGAATTCTGGAATTTTAACTCATAAGGGCCATGGACTAAGAGAAAATTTCAGCAAGTTTTTGGTATAGTCGACAAATGAACTATCGAGTGAATTATTACTGCAAATGCAAGTGTTTCACAGTTCTGTTTTGCGTGGCAAAAAGATTGAAGAAGGAGGGTTTTAAAAAAATTAAAAATAAAATGTTTTGCATTATCATAAAAAAAAAAATCGACGCATTTAATTCTATAGATTATTTAAACATCCCTAGTTCCAGTTGTAAGCGCTCGCCCGGCTCGAGATTACAATTGTGAACATAGCGATGTGGGTTTTGGTTTTAGCACTCAAAAAAAAGGAAAAATAAAGACCTGAAATGGATAAAAAATAATAAAAAATTTGAAAGGGAAGAAAGCGGATGTTTGTTATTTGCAGGCGAAAAGCGGTGTTGCAATGTGTTAGTTTACTAGAGTGAAGAGATAGATTTTCAGTTCATAGATAAAGAAGTAAATTAACAAAAGGCAAACATTTGAAGATATAAGATGTTGTCGGCTGCTTTCTGCACCTGTAAAATCACATACACTAAGTTTATCGATTTACCTTAAGTTACTGTTTGCTGGTTGTCCGCTGCAGTCTAAAGAACCTAAAAAATGCATGCCGTTCTGTCCTGATTTTAAAGGAACTAACTATCGGGGTGCTTTTCGTACTTAAATCGTAAGTAACCGTTATTTATGGGACTGAAGAGTTAAGAGGAGGAGAGAAGATAAAAAAAATGAAAGAAAAAACTTGTGTTTTCATATAAATTTATAAATTCTCTTGAAAATTTGCTGGTTTTCTGAGAAGGAAGGGAAAGAAATATTATTAAAAGTTCGGAGATAAACAGTGTAAAAATTAAAATACTTTGAGTATTTGAAAAAGTTGCGGGATTAAAGACAAAATTTAATCACTGTCAGTGATATGTTGCCGAAGGCATGTAAAATGAACTAAATTTTCGAAGAAGGTAACCAAAAACTGGTGCTGAAAATACTAGAAATCACAAAAATATGAAGAATGGGAAGAAGCGTAATTTTGAAAGTGGAAAATTGAAGGTGATAGATCACTGAAGGGTAAGCAAGCAAGCGTGAAACAAATAGCTGAGTGACAGGGCTCTTAAATCCCGAGAAAAAATGGATCATTCAAGCTCATTGAAAAATGAACGATCCGGATCATTCAATTTGAATGAGTTTTTCGTCAGCTCATTCAAATTTGAATGATCCAGATCGTTCACTTGATCATTGAATTTTAATGCGCCTGAATGAGCTTGAATGATCCTGATCATTGAATTTCAATGAGCTTGAATGATCCTGATCATTGAATTTCAATGAGCTTGAATGATCCGGATCATTGGATTTGAACGAGCTTGAATGATCCGGATCATTGGATTTCAACGAGCTTGAATGATCCGGATCATTGGATTTCAACGAGCTTGAATGATCCGGATCATTGGATTTCAACGAGCTTGAATGATCCGGATCATTGGATTTCAACGAGCTTGAATGATCCGGATCATTGGATTTCTACGAGCTTGAATGATCCGGATCATTGGATTTCAACGAGCTTGAATGATCCGGATCATTGGATTTCAACGAGCTTGAATGATCCGGATCATTGGATTTCAACGAGCTTGAATGATCCGGATCATTGGATTCCAATGAGCTTGAATGATCCTGATCGTTGAATTTCAACGAGCTTGAATGATCCTGATCGTTGAATTTCAACGAGCTTGAATGATCCTGATCGTTGAATCCCAACTATAGCTTGAATGATCCTGATCGTTGAATCCCAGCCAGCTTGAATTCTCCTGATCGTTGATTTCCAGTGAGTCAAGGTCTCGGTCTGATGAGAATCTATTATAAAAAGATTGTAAATAGTATAGAAGCAAAAGTACATGGATATCCATTCTCACTTCGCAGTTTTTTTTCAACAGAAAAATGAAGGGGAAAAAACCAAAAAAACATATGATGATAGGGAAAGTTAAAAAAACACAGACTCACCAGAAGTTTATCCAATTCCTCCTGAAGTAAGCTCATCCTCCGCCCTATTACAGCAACAGTGTGAATGTAGGTACTACAATAAAAGTAGTTTGAAGGTGAAAATTTTTGCTACAAACCATCTCCCACACGCTGTCAAGAATTCAAACCACACGACAGTCATTGTGGGAGAGGCTCGTAGCTTTGCCGCCGAGTTGCAGAGCTGCTGCGGGGATTCTTTCCATCGACAACTGAAAAATTTAACTAAAATGGAACATATTAAATTAACAGCATAACCAGAAAAATGTTGAATTGAAGAATTAACCGCGCGTTTAGAATTGCATAAGCGATGTCGCTGTTTTACTCTGATTTAAAAGAAAGAAACAAGCAAAAATTACATTGGGATACAGGGGTATAAAATTGGCTTTGTCTCTGAAATAATTAATTTACATTAGATTGTGCTTTGAAGTGAAATAAGGCAATAGTACTTACAATTTTGTGCTTGCGTGTTTGTTCAAATGAAGCGTTATCGATGGAGAAAATATTGAAGTAAAATTGTGTCCTCGGAACACAAAGCAGTGCATTTGATGGCTGGAGCACAACTCACAGGTATAAGGTAAGTTTATACTGATAACTTGTTAAACAGTCCAGCGAAAAAACAATAAATACATAGAATTTAAAGCAACACAGACGAAAAATCTGAGCGGCAACACGCTAATGATACGCAGGCAGCAAGACTGATCAGACCAAGTGGCGAATACCGCGACCCCTCGGCCGTTACAGTACAGGTTCGGGGGTGGAATTTCCATCTTCCTTGGCTCAACGGTCATCTTCTTTTGTTTTCTTCACGCAGCAAACGAGTGGTGGGAGGCGGGGAAGTAACGGCGTTGCCACATTGCTGAAATATTTTCCCATCCTCCTGACTTAAGGATTGCTATGATTATGTCAATTCCTCGTCTCTTTTTTTTATATTATCATGTAAGGCTCATTTTTTTTACTGTCATAAGGCTAATCTTAAGAATTTTCAGAAAAGCTAGTGAGAGAGAGGCCCTACTTTCCTCGAAAATTGAAATCCTCTGTTCTGTAATTTCTCTTCTATGTCGCTTTAAATTCTATTTATTGTTTTTTCCCTTGACCGTTTAACAAGTTATCAGTATGATGTTACCTTATACCTGTGAGTTGTGCTCCAGTCATCAAATGCACTGCTTTATGGTCCGAGGACACAATTTTACTTCAATAAAATTTTCTCCATCGATGACACTTCATTTGAACAAACACTCAAGCACAAATTTGTAATTACCTACTGCCTTGTATCACTTCAAAGCACAATCTAAGGTAAATTAATTATTTCAGAGACAAAGCCAATTTTATACCCCTGTATCCCAATGTAATTTTTGCTGGTATCTTTCTTTTAAATCAGAGTAACAGCGACATCGCTCATGCAATTCTAAACGCGCGGTTTATTCTTCAATTCAACATTTTTTTTTGTTATGCTGTTATTTTTATATGTTTCTTTCTAGTTAAATTCTTCAGTTGTCGATGAAAAGTATCCCTGCAGCACTGCCGTGCTAAGGAAGAACGCCGGATGAACATCCGAGAGTTGCCAAATTTCCCTTGATAAAACATGTATTTTTGAAAATATTCATGTATTTTTTTTTCTAGAAAAGTTCAGATATTTTAGATTAAATTGCGTACAAAATTGTCTAAAAATTTTGGAAAGTAATATTCGCAATTTTCTCAGTAAATTTGGCTACGAGCCTCTCCCATCATGACTGTTTTGTGGTTTGAATTCTTGACAGCATGTGGGAGATAGTTTGTAGCAAAAATATTTTCTCCTTCAAACTACTTATATTGAAGGTACATTCACACTGTTACTCTAATAGAGCGGATGATGAGCTTACTTCAAGAGGAATTGGATGAAATTTCTGGCGAGTCAGTGTTTTTGAACTTTTCCCTTATTCCTTCATTTTTCTGTCGAAGAAAAACTGCGAAGTGAAAATGGCTACCCATGTGCATTTCCGTCTATTGATGCGCCACATGGCTTCTAAAACTCACAAGGTGGGTTTCGAACACTGGCGCGATGATATTAATGTAGAATGGTTGGAGGTGAAAACTGTCCAAGTGACCCAATCAGCTGCTGGCATGCTGGTGGCTTATTCAACTTAAATAATCATGATCGTTGACCCAATGAGCTTGATTGAGCCAGCATGTTGGGTCATTCAATTTCAATGCTCCTGATGATTCAGCTACGATGAGCCTGATCATTGGCCCAATGAGTTTGAATGAGCTGACTAATTGAATCATTCAAATTGAATGATCCGGATCATGCAAGTTGAACGATCCAACGAGTCAGTGCATCCATGTTGAATGATCGAATGAGCCAGCGCATTCAAGCACATTGGGTGAATGATCCGGATCGTTCAAGTTGAACGATCCGGATCATTCAAATTGAACGACCCAACGAGCCAGCGCACTCAAGCTCATTCGGGATCATTCAAGCTCATTGAAGAATCATTCAAACTCATTCAGAATCATTGAAAATTGAATGATCCTGAATGAGCTCGAACGATCCATTTTTTCTCGGGATGGGCAATTTTTACCCTGACATCAGTTCGAATTATTTCCGGAAATATGGGAGAAAATCGGAGAGAACAAAGTAAAATTAGAAATTTATCAATTTGGAAGAGCGAGGGTCAGAAATTTTATTGAGGAAATTTATTTCCTTGGGTAAGTGAAAAATTTAAATAAAAGTAATGGTCGATAATAGTCGATTATCAAACAAACTTTAAGGGAGAAATGAAATCTAAATGGGATTACTAGCTCAATGCGTTACAATTGAGCAATTTTTTTATGATTCCTCTTAATGGAGTATTTATCTCTGCAAAGTTTATGCAAAAGCAAATAACATGAGATTAGCTAACCCACGCGACCGTATGTGATTAACTAAGATCAGTGTTAAGAAGAAATCATGAGAGCTATTTATGTGAATATTAAGATGTGAATACTAAGACCGGGGTAAAAAAAGGAATAAAAAACAAGCAGTTCCAACGCCAAAGCGTCGGAGGGCGCTTCTTTAACACTGCGCATGCGAGGAACGTTTTCATACGGCCAAGCGAGAGTATTGCGGATGGATGATGTATAACAAATTGCCTACGTGAAGGTGGTCCGGCAGCAACATACCCGCCGCTAGTCTCTGGAAAACAATAGAAAATAGTAGTTGCGTACGTTGCCAGCGAGCGCGCTGCGAGCGCATCTGTTTCAGTTACCTAGCATCGAGTCGGGCCTCTAACTTTCTATTCTCTCTGACATAACCTTAAACCTTCAACCCAGAGCCGCAAACAGCTGACGCTTGACGATGCTGCGCCGAGAAAATGAACCAATCACAAAATAGCACAGTAATACGTCACTAAAATGAAGAGATCACGTGACTGTTCTTGATTTTTTCGAATCAATCTGAAACTACAACCTCGAATATGAGGCATTTAAGCATAACGAAGCCCCAAAATAGTTTAACCAGGTAATACGCCCGTGCGAGATTGTTATACTTAAAAGCAAAACATTTCACGAAAACTTTTACGAATACCAGATGCAGAAAAAAATCCAATTTTCCCGGGTGTACCAGAATGGCGTCATTACCCATAAGGCAAAAGGGCATGTAGTATAGTACATGTTACATCGGGGGAGTCGAACGGTTGGAAAGGGCGCATCTGGTACCCAGAAGCGCCCAATAATAAAAGAAAATTTAAATTTGAACAGAGTGTGTGCGCAGAAAAGAATGTAATTAATTGGGGTAACTATGGCCATTTGGCCATAATTTTTAATGAAAGTTAATTTTAAGGTAGAGCAAAGAGTGTCTAAATTTATTGTTAAAGAAAGAAAAGTTTTACTTGGAAAAATGACCTAAAGTTTTTGAAAAATTTAACGCGATTGAATTGAACTTAAAAAAAAAACTTCAAATAATTTATAAATAAAATAAAAATAAAATCTCTAGAAATTTTCACACTCAAAAAAAAAAAATATTTTGCTTGGCTGCGAATGAGGTGCGGGACAATAGCACACTCCGGGGAGTATAGTGTTATTACCCGGGGCCTGCACCACTTATAACGTGCTCAGCTCTCGAGCCAAGTAGCTGAACACGTAGGGGATGATCGCAGATGGGGGCGTATCCACCAGACAGGGTAGTCCTAGAAAAGAGTATGGTCTAAGGAGGGTGTAAGAGCCCTGTCACTCTAAATAGATGGTCACCTACCTCAAGAACGTATCCTAGAATCCTAAGGAAAAGAAGGAACACGTAAGTAGGAGATGGCCACTCGATGTATTGGGTAACGGTACGACTACAACTAGGTCACACAGACCTCTAACACACAGATAACTATCACACAGATACAACTACTACAAAAAGGGGGGGGGGGTCTCCAAGCAGGAAGAGCCGTCGGGGGTGCTGGACGGGACTTTCGGCGAGGGGAGGGATACTCAAAGCTCAATCACCGGGGTGAGGCGCGGGACGGGGCAACTTGAGGAGTCGAGGACTCAAAAGGGGGTGAAAGACCGCTGGGGCGAAAGGGGGGTCGGGGACGGACCGTAGGACCACAACTTTCGGCCGAGGGATACTCGAGGACTCGACTACGGGGTGAGACACGCGTCGGGGTCCGCGAGGAGGCGTAGACACGGTTGGTGAGACGACTGACTTCAGGGGATTTCAGAGAGCTCCTCGTGGGCCCCCTAGGCTTGCTGATTCCCACGGTTAGCTCGCCAAAATCCCCTGACCAAGCATGTCATATCCGTCAGGACTCCGAAATCCGCGGAAAGCAACTGGTTAGGTTGCCGCCCCGGGGACTTCGGTCGCCCGGCGCCCGAGTCTGGGGTATACGCAATTGGGGGATTCCTCGGGCTATCTGACAAGGCTGTGTCTGGTGATGTCACCGAGCGATGTCACTGACGGATGTGACAAGCTGTGTCATGAAAAACTCGCGGATCCACGATCTCGCGGCGCAATATTGGCTCGCTGCTTCCAAAACCGCCGTAACTCCAATATTCCGTTATATCTTATGTTCTTCAATAGTTAATCAATAAATGAACCAAGGGTATTCTCGTTTTCAGTTTACTCAGTAGTTTCCACTTAAACACGAAATTCATCAAATTTCAGACACCTGCAAATTCTCTACATTCACATTGTCTTTACTCTCAGTATAAAGGGACTCTAATTCTCTTGTGAATCAAATTTCAGTTCAAGGTAGAGAGTGTTGAGACTGCCGTCAAGAACGCTCTGCAAAAAAACTCCTTGACAGGCCACAACTTGGAATTGACGGAAAAAGTCCTGAGGGAAAAATTGAGGAGGAATTTGCCTCCCGGAGCCACGCACATCGTGAGGAAAGTCGGTGATCCAAAATGGGAGTCCGATCCATCGAAAGTTCCTGGTACCTTCGATGCGAGAGAAAAGTGGAAGCATTGTGCTTCCCTGATTGGGCAAGTTGAAGACGAGGGTCCGTGTCGCGCAGACGGGGTAAGTCTCAGTTTCAGAGTAAACGAAAATGAAGTTGTTATAGAACCTTTATCTTACCGATTTTTCAAATTGTTAGTGCATTTACTCTGCGGCCGTTTCGAGCAACCGCTCATCAGCAGGATTTTTTTCCTTCACTGTTAAAAATCCCGGCGCGAAAAATCAAAAGAAATGCCGCGAGGTCCTGGATTTGCGGCGATTTTAGCGTCGCGCAAGCCAGAGAAGAAAACGCGGTAGAGTAGCGAGTCATCTCCACAGTGTGATGCGCCTTTAATCTAGCTAGCTGCCATATGCCTTTACCTGTAGTCGAATAGTCATCACAAATGGTTCTCGCATTGCGTTTGGCGCAATGCGAGAAGTATTCATGCAGTCTTGTAGGCGCTAATGTGCGTAACGCCGACCGCACTGTTTTGCGCAATGCGTGAAGTATCCCTGCAGTCTTGCAGGCACTGATATGAGTTTGACGCCGCGCCGGCCGCCCGTGCATAGCGCGATTATTTGAACTCGTGTTAGGATAATCGTGGCATCGAACGTTGGGGCTTAAAAAGCCCATGTTGTGCTTCGACGCCGTTAGCGCATTCTAACGTTGCTTCGTTTCTCCCGGTAAATTAATTTTTTCGAGAAAAGTGTAGATAGTTCTCAATGTTCGCTTTTTCAAATTGAACGGACCACCAGATATATTGTGATTCGGTGAAAACTTCAAGCCATTGTGCTGGTTTGATCCCCTTCAATAAATAAAATAGCAGCGGAGATTTTGAAACACCGCACCAAGATATGCACTCTTGCAAAGCCGTCGATATAAAATTTTTGAAGCAATGTCTAAAAGGTCTTCCCGTTCAACAAGGCATCAGTTCAGCTAAATTTTAAGAGGGAAGGAGCTCCAAAAAAATATCCAAAATTGTACCCACGTTAAATCATAAATGGTCAAATGTTTAATCAATATGAACGAGGTTGTAAGGACTTATCAAGATAACCTAAAACTTAATTTCCGGTATGGAATAATTTTAGCGTTCTCATTTCGGTAGAAGTTCTAAATGACTTTATAAGGACAATAATTCAAAATTGTGCATTTTAAAAATCTTTGAACTCATATTCTTCTTTTTTCTTTCATTTTGCTTTGTTTTCACAGCCATCTATCGTTTCTTCCACGATGTCTGATCGGTACTGTATATTCACAAATGGTGCTTTTAAAGAGAAGCTGTCTCATGAGATGCTTATGGGCTGTGGAGAGCTTTGCACTGGTAAGTCCGCGCAATATCAGTCTTGGCGATACGGAACGGACTTTGGAATCCCTACTGGCGGTCCTCATGGATCACAAAAGGTTTGTTCCTTGACTGTTCTAGAATACACTTGCAAAACACATTATAATGAGTCACTGAAATTTATACAAACATTTCAAATCTAATCTCAAAATTTAAAAAAAGGCAAATTTCTTGCTTGTCCTGAAATTGTCAGTTTGCAGTTAGGCAGTCTTGTTCCTCAGCCATCGATTTGTTATCATAACATTTAAAAGAAAAATTGAGAACAACAATAGGCATTTTTCCAAGTAAAAATATTCATAAAGGATGGAAAACAAGAATTTCTCGTAATAAGCTACAAATTAAAATTTGAGTAGATTCAAATTCTTTTGTACGCGCCAACTTCAAAACCAATTCTTTGCGTTCACGTCGAAGGCGAAGCGTGAATGATCGATTAATCGATATTTCCCGATTTGAAGCTACGGTAAAGAATCGATTATTAAGGTGTTCGTTGGGAACACTGTGTTTATCGATCCTTTTCCATAGGTTAGTATGGCAGAGCAATCGATGTATCGCAAAGCACGCCACGCCTCTGGTTCACGTCCACTTCACGTCTTAAAAATACAAGATTTTGAGATTCACCCGTCTAATCACCAGTGTAACGTTTTGATCTGGTAGTGGGAGAAATTATGTTGTTTTCGAAACGTCAATCCAAATCTAAGAAACTTAGACTTGTTGGACACAGGACAAGTAGATGTGCACTGGTGATGGTCATCGACTGTTTGGGAAATAATACGGCCCAGCCGTTCTTCAAGGTTAAAATTTATTGGTTACGATGAAAACAAGGAGGCGTCACGAATCGATGAGAGGAATTATCAAAAGGGGAACTTTTTAGAAAGCCAAAAATTATGCTGTAAACTGACCTGATGTGAATATCCTCAAAATTTTGGAGATTTCGTTGGACTCTTGTTCTGGGCATGTCAATGGCTTAAGTTGAAACCACGTCGTTTGTTCATCACATCATTTAAGACTTATTAATTTTGTTGATTGTTTTTGTTTTGTTGAAGAGAACTGATTAAAATATCGGCTCAAAATACTTGGTGAATGATTCTGAATAGGCTGAGGGAATTTTTAGGATACATATTAAAACAAAAATTAATAATTGATTTTCTTTTGAAAAATAAACACGGACGTGACGTGCAACGTCACGATCGGAGAAACGTATTTTTTTCGGTCAATACATATTCACTTATTCTATAAATACCTCTCATAAACAATTTTGAGCTTTCGCTTTATTCTATCCTCTTGTAACATGTTTTCTTTTTAGGGTTGCGTGCCTTACACCTACCCTGCATGTGATCATACCACTTATTATGATGACTACCCTGGCAGAAAGAATAAAATAAACGAATGCAAAGGACAAATGGTCTTCGACCACGACTGTCCTAAGAAATGTACAAACGAGAAATACAAAAAACCTCTCGACAAAGATCGGGTGAAATGTGAGTAAACATTAAGTTAAGGTTAAGAAAGTAGAGAGATAATTGAACCTCATTTTTCCACGAGGAACTATTATTTTTGGCTTATTCATCAAAGCAACTATCTACATAGTTAAATTAATGACACTAAATGTGTGTCTAAAATAAAGCAGGAATATTAGTCTTAATGTAAAATTGCATCCGTCCGAATAATTCTAACCCAAAAGGATGCAATTCACATTAGCCGTTGCGAAATTCAATCAAACAATTCATGTTTTACAGGAGGTCGATTGTACATACCTTTTTTTAAAGGAAAATTACAAAAAAATTGGCATTACTTCACAGAGGAAATTCCATGAAATTAAAAGGATTTACATTACTGTTCTTCCGAATAAATAAAACGTCTGATAAAATTTGGCAATGTCTAATGTGACTTGGTCCCTCTCTGCCTAGTGCAGTCAATTTTGAATGTTTCCCCAAGAGTTTTGCAAAGGGGCAATTTTTTTTTTGTGATTTTAGCACATTTTATGGTACTTTGTGCCCTGCAAGACTCTAGATTTTCCATGCCCTTTGCCAACTGAAAAATTGCGTTCTCTAAGATGTAGCCAAGTAAATACTTTATGGAATTTACTTGACTCGAAATATTTTTCTATTAGAAGCTAACTGAAAGAATCGATTACTGAGGTGCACACTTTGAAACGATCATTTTTTGCGTGTCTAAATGACATTTCAATCGGTTTATCCCAAAGTACGCCACAATACTGATCTTTGATTAGCATTGCTAACATAGAGATTCGTAAATCATGGTCACTCGGGATAACGATTCTACGACTGACTGACCCACAAGAAAATTTGCGTTTGTGAACCAATGTGCCTTTTCCCGTATGGTCATGATCATGAGCCGTGAGGCCTGAGACTCTTCTGCTCTGAAGCGCATTCGTGTTCATAAGAGCATACAATGTATAAATATCAAAGTAAAATAAAGAATATTATTTATACAAAAAAAATATTAAAATAATATAATATAATTATATATTATAATTAAAATGTTTATTAATAAAATCATGTAATTATTATTTTAACTGTTGCAAATCTAGTGTCAACATATTACTACACGTCTGATCACGAATTCGCTATCCGAAATGAAGTATACACGTATGGTCCTGTCGTAACAAATGTATTATTATACGACGACTTCCTGGAAAAGCCGAATGGTAAGTACCTCTCCAGCACTGGTTTACGGTGAGATGATTAAGGCTCAACTTGATAATCTTTAATATGTGCTCTGCATAACCAAATTGGATCTTGTATACTTGTGCTAGTCTTTGATTGGATGAAATTCAGTAAATAATAAAGTACTCTCGAATAAGTTTTTCATATAAAATATATGCGCAATGGCTTAAGACACCTAGCATATGTAAGATGAAGTCATTAGAAATAGGAGGATGAGAAAGATGAATGAGAGAAAGAAAGTAGTAGTAGTAAAATAATTTTATTTTAAAGGGGTGCTTTAGCATCTAAGCCCATTTACACCTCTAAAAAAGGCATTAATAGTAAAGAAAGAGAGGAAGAAGGAGAGGAACAGGGAGAGGAAGAAGGTAAGTAAGAAGAAGAGGAAGAAGTGGACGAAGGAGAAGTAGAAAGACGAAAAAAATCCAATTCTTCTCTTTTCTTTCACTTATTCTTCATTCTCCTTTCACCCCGACCTCCTCTTCTTTTTTCTCCTCTCCATCATATTCCTCTCTTCTGTGTCTTCGTCCCATCTTTAGTGCATCCTAATCGAAAATGTTGTGAGATCCATGATGTCAGTCCGTCAGACTGGAGTCACAAAAGTTGACACTATATTAAAAACAACTTAATCAGCCAAAATTCACATGATAAAATAACAACATAATTTGATTTTGCTGCACTGTGCCGAGTCTGTTTATCTTTGTAATCAGAGACGGTCTCGCAATAACAGCGAATCGACGACCCATTTTTATTTTTTTTCCGGTTGAAAATGGAATTGTTAATATTTTGAAACTTTCCGGGTTCAAGTTTATCCTTTCTTGTTTCTTTGCAGCCTGACCCTAAATTAAGTTGTTATTTTATCATGCTGACACTAATCCTGCAGGAGAAATAAAGTGATGAACAAAGTAACCAACCAATCTTACATATATTTAACCGAAATTTTCATTTAAAATATTGGGGATTTGAATTTTGAGGGCAATCCCTGCCTCCTACTCTTTTGGAGTTGAGCCCTCCCACGTAAAAGAGAACCTACTCATCTGAAGCTCGTCTTCTCTGCGAACCGGAATTTTCAGGAGGGAGGCCTAGTCTGCCGTGCTAAGGAAGAACGCCGTATGAACATTCGGTAGTTGCCAAATTTCCCTTGATAAAACCTGTATTTTTGACAAAATTCATGCATGTTTTTCCTTGAAATTTTCAGATATTATAGATTGAATTGTGTACAAAATTGTCTGAAAATGTGAGAAAATAATATTAAAAATTTTCCCAGTAATTTCGGTTTTTATCGGAGGAAACTTGGCAACGCCTGAAGGCTCATACGGCGTTCTTCCTTAGCACGGCAGAAGTGCAATATGGAAATATGTCGATTCTTGGAGGGGCTAGGTGCCCCAACAAGAAAAGAACATTTAACATTGGTTTAAATTGTGGGAATCCGGTGTTTGCCAAATTTCTGGATCCGCCTCTGATTGCTCTTTTGAAGGATCATCATATTCAAGATAGAGTACCTTTATAGGGAGAGTATGGACAACTCGATTTATGTATAGTTCTCAGGGCCCAAAAAGGTGACAACGTGAAAAACGAGAATCACCAGAAAAGTGCCGCTGCCAACCTATGCATTTGAAAGATTAATCAATAGGACCGACAGCGCATTGTACACGAGCGTTTTTAAGGATTAAGACTTTAAAACTGAGAGAATTAATGCAAAATCAAAGTTTTATACGTGTTTTTTATAATTGTTGATCAGAGTACCTACTCTCAGAGTTTAAATAGTACCACTGAATAATACGAGTTCATAGGTTGGCTGCCTTTTTGGCTCCCAAGAGCTTCATGACCTAATCAAACCTAACCTCCAAAGTTTCGAGTTGTCCATGTCCATACTCTCCTTATAAAGTACGGTACTCTAATTCAGGATTCGTGAACATCGCACATAAATATAAAGAACACCCTAAAATTAAAATAAAATTTAAAAACTCACTAGTCGGAGAAAGTCAAAGAAAGAAGAAAGAAAGAAGTCGCTCCCCTGATGATGATCCAACGGGTCGGGACGCGCGTCGGATAGTTTTGAATTTTCTCTGACTAGTGAGTTTTTAAATTTTATTTTAGCCTTTGGCCTAGTCTGGTACTTTTAAAATATTTCACCCTAAAATTGACCGGAACGCTTTGAAATTAATCACGTTTTACCGTACGAATTTTGCAGGAATTTTTCAGGCGAAGGAGGGTAGAAAACGCCTCGATGCAGAAAAGCTTATAAAAATCATCGGTTGGGGCAAGGAGAACGGAACACTTTACTGGCTTTGCATGCATACATGGGACTCGTGGGGTGACAAAGTTTTCAAGATACCAAGAGGTGTCTATTTTGACTCAATGGAGTGGGTCGTCATGACTGGAACCTATTTAGATATCGGCAATAACTAATTACATTGGTTTCTCTGGTGTAAATTTAGAGTGTATGTTTATTGCCTGCAACTCATATCATCATAACGACATTACTAAGCAAAAAAGATCTTCGTACATCTACAAAGGTCATTTTGAAAAAAAAGGCACAACATGTATCTACTCCATTGATAAATGGACTATGCTTTAAAAATAAATAAAAATATCTCCATCCAAGGTCCTCTTTACCTAATCCCCGAGTCGTTGCATGGTGAAGACTATTAAAGGATTTATCTCGATGAAGGTCCCAAAATATGACATTTAAAACACCTCTAAATTTTTTGTTTTTCCATGAAAAATGTCTGCTGACTTTTGACCTGAATTTTAATTAATTTGGGATGTATTGACTCTAAAATTGTATACTTGTACATGTACTTATTGATCCGTCTTCGATTTCATTAATTGAAATAAACATGTCCCATCTTTTCGTATTTCTTGTTTGTTTCCTGTTACATCTCCTCATATTCAGACGCATTTCTGCTAAACGGACCCAGAGGCAGTGGGGCAAGAAAGGGTGTGCTCGTTAGTCGAGAGCCGTGAGAATGAATGGGAACTATAAAGCGCCAGTGACGTCAGCGGCGACGAAGCAGCTGTCGAGCCCACTCATCCGCTTGATCCGCTGCAGCGCCGCGGGCAAGGGTGACTAGCGCGACACGCGCATTGGTACCTACAAACCTAACAGGGATACTTCACGCATTGCGCAATGCGTGAAGTATACCTGTTAGGTTTGTAGGTGTCAGTGCGCGTGTCGCGGTGGCAGCACGCTTCGCGCCGCTCCGCTCTGTGTTCGGCTCTAATATTTAAACGCTACTTGGGTTGTGCTTGAGACTTGAATGTACTCTGAATTTCCACTTTTCATCGGTAGAGTTTTACCTTTCAACCATATATTAAGAAATGTCTTAATCAGTACGATTAGAATATAAAATTTTCGACCGTAACAAAACAGAAATATTTAAGAAAAGCCGTTATTATAGCTGAAAACTTACAATTAAATTTCCACGACCGCCTTGCCTGTGTACACATTATTGGTAGGCTGCATTCGTCATCACCCTATTTGCCTATGCAAGCTTTACTTCGACCATGATATATTTTCCATTTCATTTAAAGTACGATTCAGTCGCATAAACTTGACACATCCCATCAATTATGCCCAGGAAATCATCTGAAGATTCCATCCCTCAATTGAACTATTTCTACCGAACGGAACTACAGACAGGTGGAAAAGAAGGGGTGTGCTCGTTCGTCGAGGACCGTAAGAATGAATGGGAATTACAAAGCGCCAGTGACGTCAGCGGCGACGAAGCAGTTGTCGAGCCCACTCGTCGTCCGCTTTCACTCATGAGCCCTGTCCACAACGCTCTTTTGCCGTGCCCACGGCTCATGAGTGCTGCATTCTTGGCGCTTAGTTCCGTTTGGTAGAATGTAAAATCCCGCTTTTCAATTTTTCCAAAGAGCATCAGCCCACTTTTAAATTGTTTCATATCCAGCTTTCTGGCACACGCCCCATCTTTCCAACTCGTCTCTACTTCCGTATAGCAAAAATACGTCCAATTACCCCGTCAAGTCAAACCAATCTCCTCTCTAAAGCTCGGCAGAGTCTAGAAGTTATTCTAGATAGGATGTTTCCGGTTACTGAGTCAAAGGAGGGTATCAAGATATAACGATGGTGTGAGTCCCAAATCCATGGTGGCATAAAACGTAAGAAAGAAATAAATGAAAGATTGGAAATTTTAGTGAAATATTACATGAAATTTCACGAGGCTGTGGATTTTCCATGTTTTTCAGGGGCCAGAGTATGCAACTCGCACTCAAACGCACAAAAAGAGATGAAAGTCACAATTTTTAAATTTTGCGAAACATGAAAAGGAACCGGTATTTTTCTTTATCTTTCATAAACCGAAATTTGAAGATTTTATTATAAAATTTTGCCACCCTGCTCAAATCCCGTATCTCGATCATTGACGTTGAAAACGTCCTGCCATATTTTAATTTTCCGAAGAAAGCGTGACCATAGGTTTTGCGAAAAATTTTGTTTGATTTTTCATTGTTCTTTCGACAAAATTTTCAGGAAAATCCACAACTTACGAATTTCCACATGGTGTTCGTTTCACTCAAACACGACAGAATGAACAAGTGGACAGGATCAGAAATCAAAAGTTGCAATGTATCGACGAGGAAACTCTCAAACCATCTTCCGGTTTGCGGCATTTTAAAATTTCCTCTCTTTGTTTTATTTTTTAAAAAGAGAAACGATATCAGTTCTGGACATTTTCCCAGCATCGGCTTCGCAAATCGGGAAGAATCACTAAATTTCTTGAGAGTAGACGTCGACTACCGCCGTTCAAAGCAAAAACGCCGTATGAGCCTTCAGCCGTTGCCAAATTTCCTTCGATAAAACACGAATTTCCTAGTAAACTTATGAATGTTTTCCTTCCCATTTTTGAGGTAATTTTGTTTGCAATTTCACCTAATGTTCCTTAAAATTCTAAGGGAAAAATTAATAACTTTCCTGAAAAGTAAACATTTTATAGTAGGAAATTTGGCAACTCTCGAATGTTTATACGGCGTTCGTCCTTAGCCCGGCAGAGTAGTTCTCCATCTAAAAAAGTTTGACAGGAAGTAGATGCGGTTGAAAAGAGAGATACTTAGTTTGGGAATTTCACCATCAATATGTTATCAATTCAAAATTAAACGCACAACATGACGGACATTGAACATTTTCAATTTGCACTAATGCGATTGAGAAATTATAGTTCTCCGTTTATTCGCTTCAAATCTCTCCTCCCCAAATAAACAAAAGTCCACCAGAATAAAATAGACCCTGTACTTATTTCAGGACGATTCAATCATTTCCTCTTTGTCATCTATATTTTTTGACCAGTTTAAAAGTACCATGTATAAACAGGGAGAAAAGAGGTCAAGAGACAAAAGTCAAATTATCTGTTGGCAGCTTCTTTCCAATCACAAATTTTACTTACATTTAACTACGGTTTATCCCGTAAGCAAAAAGTTAAAATCCTTGAACTTGAATGAGAGCGAACGTTAATCTCTCTCTCTAATGCGTTAATTTTAAATATTCTTTAGTAAAAAAAAAGTATTTTGCATAAAATTTCAATGAGAAAAAATGTCTTGTAACACTATTAGATCTTCTTGTCTGATGGTCCATTGAGATAGATGACGAGAGAAAGCTGTAGGCGGAAGCCGTTAAGGTAATTCGATGGACGCCATATTTTGTGCTAGAACGGCATGCGATATATCGCATCAATTGGTTCTATTTTTTTAAGATACTCGTCATTTTCCTCCAATTTTGAGATCGCAATTCTGTTGTCAGGGGACTAAAGCACTCACTTACCAATTTTAACAAGGAAATTCAACGTAATAAAGGCGTGGTTTTTTTAGAGAGAAAATATCGCATTAGAGTGCAGTTTCAATAATCAGCATCGAATGCTATGTTCTCTCTCTCTAAAAAAACCACGCCTTTGTTACGTTGAATTTCTTTGTTAAAATTGGTAAGTGATTGCTTTAGTCTCCCGACAATAGATTTGCGATCTCAAAATTGGTGAAAAATGACGAGTAGCTGAAAAAATGGAACCAATTGATGCGATATATCGCATACCGTTCTGACACAAAATATGACGTCCGAGTAGAATCAAATAAGTTTTGCTCTTGGAGCCATCGTTTTTTAAAAAAGTGACTTTAGTTATTTTAAGACTTCAGCATGTTTTCTGAAGTCCTCATACTCTATGAAAGTCGATTTTAATAGTGGTCAATCTTCGTTTTCAACAGAAAATTTTTTTTGGCCTCTTTTATCACTGGAAGTTAAATTTTTTGTCCGTACCGTAGACCAACTAAACAGGCTTGTTTTACTATCAATACGTGCGATAATAATACCGTTTTAAGTTGTTTTGCACTCATTGAGCTATATTCTTGTAGAAGAATAAAACAAAATACCCTTCAAAGTTTTTACTTTCAAAATTTAGCCCCCAAATTGCTCTAAAGTCCGATTTTTAGAATTTTGCGCCATCATTTTTCTCCTAAGAAAGCTAGGAAATGTAATTAAACGCTTAATTTTAATTAATTTCTTTAGAACTAACTTAGAAGATGTGGTAGACAACTTTTTTAAAGAATTTCTACAGGTATGCTCTTCTTAAAGCTACAAATTGTACAATTTTTTACTGGTCTACGGTACGGACAAACGGGCTACGGTAAGGACGAAGAGGCATTCGTAAATATTACTGTATGCAAGGGCCGAATTATAAAGAACTGAAATTCATTGGGGAATAAACTGCTAAGTTATAGCATAGCTTATAAGTGCCACTTTCATAAATTATTACAGGCAATAAAGGTAAAAAGAGTAAGTAAATCAGTTCTTCAAAAATAATGAACTGCTTTTATTTTAAAGTAAACGCATTAAATAATTAGGGACAATTCTTAGAAGCTGAGTTCTTAAAACAAGCTTGACAACGTTAGAACGTTTTGGGTGCACTTTTACAAAAAAAGAAAGAAAACAAAAAGGTAACTTTATCGAAAATGTGGTCACAAATCACCTTAAATAAATATTTAAAAGACGATAAGAAAAAAATACGTTAGATATTAACGAGTAAATATTAAACGAATAAATTGCCATGAACTTCAGACGAAAAAGAGGACTCAAAGTTCTAAAAGAAAAAATAAAAAAAAATAAAAAGATGGTGATCCTTATGCAATCATCGGAAAAAAAGCCTCCTTCTTCTAAGTCGCGTCATACTAAAAAAAAATACGTCTCTCCCCTTTTTTTTTTAATTCAAAAATTTGGTGATAGATAAAATAAAGTAAAGTGGGATGATCTATCAAACAGCGCACCGATTTTTGGATGACTTTCGCATTTTGTCCGTACTTACCGTAGACCCGGCCGCATCGCGCGTCAGCTACGGGCTACGGTACCGGACGGCTACGGGCTACGGTACGGACGGCTACGGTGCGGACAAATCGTGTGATTATTGGCAACGGTGCTCGGGCATATTCACGCATGTGGTTGAAATTCTGGATTTGAGGTTAAGATATCAGAGCGTATCAAAAAATACCAAAATTTGAGAGTTTGAAGTGATTTATGCATTAAACAGGTAGGTATACGGTAAGGACATCCTAGATGGTCGTTAAACCTAGAAACTCATAAAAAACGGTCAAAATTTACTGTTTCATTGCGGGTTTTTTTCCTCTCATCGACATCAGCGTATTATAGTCACGATAACGCAAAAAAAGTAAACAAAGTTCATAAGTGCTGCACTCTAAAGGACGAAATGATGCTGAAAAAAGGGGGCTACGGTACAGGACGCGAATTCCGCAGACAAGGTTGCTTGACGCAAAGACGGTCAATATTTTCACTTATTTGGATGAATATAACTGAAAATAATAAGTTAGGTACAAGTTGAGTGTGAATTTACCGCAAAAGTTGAAGTGTTTAGATGCAAGATGATGGTTATGAAGCGTTAAAGTTGCGCACTTGAGTCGCAGACAGGCTACGGTACAGGACATTTCAGCTGTTTAGGGCCAAAATTCTGATATTAAATGGCAAAAACTGCCTAAAGCGATGTTGGGACCTGATTAAGCGTAAAATTTTGAACAAATTTAAAAAAAAAAAAGGTCAGATTTTTCCATTTTGAAGGGCTAAAAAGTCGGGAGACATGGTAGAGCAAAACTTATTTGATTCTACTCGTCCATCCAATCACCTTAAGTAGTCTACGAAGGCCAGTCCTAGCTGTGGATGTAATAATACAAGATAATGCGAATATTCCACCTCGGAGGTAACCCTTGGCGGTATCTGCCGAAATTGAAGGCGGTATTGGAGATGGTGGGAACGCTCCATTCTCCAGTGAACAAACAGTTTGCGGTATTGCGGTCTAAATTGCGGATTGATTACGAGATACAACATTCAAACACGGTGGTAACACCAGGTGGTATCCACCTATATTGCAGGCAGTATAGGAATGGCGTAAACACTTTGCTTTCTAGTGAACATTCGGCCGGCTCCATAACCGAGTGCCTCAATTTCAATGTTATAAAATTTTCCACATGTTACACATTACTCAGAAAGAAAATACAGGAACGACATTTTTTGTAAACGCATTGAGAAAACCTAGTGAGAATTTCAAGCAGCAGCACTAATTTGTCCCCTCATTAAAAAATAAAGTATGTGCGACGACTGAATGTAGACTTTTCAACGTTTATAGTCTATTTTCCACCTTGTCTCGTGGTATTTTATTTTATTTTTCTCGAATGTAAAAGATGGGCATCATTAGATACATGTTTTCGGTCCCGGCTGGTCACAATCGTGAGTTATCCCTTTTGACAAGACGGTATGAAAAATCGTCGTTCCTCTGGCGTAAGGGCGTATATTGATTTCCGCATGGGCCCCAAAAAGCATTGATTTACATGTAAAACAGGGCTCACGCCGCACGTTGGATCGAGTCAAAAGGAGAGGTCGGACAAAACTTGGAAACTTTAAACGCTTATAACTCCGTTCACTGCTACAAGTTAAAACGCCTTAAATGAATTGAATAGGCACATCGAGCTCTTTAGAGGTCGAATAGTGGTATCATGCCCCACAACACATCTTATCATAAGATTTTGCACCATAAACCGTGTAGAATTTTCGGATGAACTTTTGGCCATTTAAAAAAAAGGTTTTAACTTCGGTGTATTAATTTTAATGTTTTTCTTTAAGTTAGCCGTATCAGATTACGAGTAAAATTTGTGTTAAAGTTCACGGAGGAAAAACTTTAGCCTTCAAAGAGGTAGGTACTTTTTTTTCGATTGTTTTTTTTTCCTCAACGAGGGGACGTGTTCTTCGCACGCTGAGTGACACCGCATTGGAAAACTTGTGAAAAGGTCATTAGAGAAGGATCATTTCCATACAACAAAGCCAAAAACGTTATTTTCTGCTGATATCAGGTTAATAATCGCAACACATATTTGCGCATCCTCAAGTAGAAGGAGGAACCTGCGCGCAGACAATTCTTTTCGAAAAGACTGCGCAAAGACCCTGGCGATTCATCTCTTATGACACATCGATTTGGTCATTCGTCTTGTGATGATTCTGCGTGGGCGAGGAGAATGTTTTGCTTCCCTTTTATTTACTCAATTTCATTCTTCCAGGAAGTGGGGCATCTATCATAAGTCACTCCTCTCAGTCAGAGCGCACTTCACTTTTTTTCTGAATATTAAATATGGAAGCACTTAAGATACGGAAGAACTTCCGTGACACATGAAGTGAATCTTGTTCTGATGCTTTGAATATAAACGGTCTGCAGGAATTGCAGTTGAATTAAATCCTATTTAATGAAGCAAAGCTGTAACAGTGTGAATAGTCAATGATGAAACTTCGTACTGATCGAGCGACAATGGTAAGTAATTATCTGTTGGGTAGTATTATCTTTTCATGGGCTTTCGCTTCATCTTCTTTTACAGATTTGAATTTTTGAAACCTTCGGTAAATGGAGGAGGTATACTTACGTGATATTTTGGAAACAAATAAGATACGGACAATTCTAAAAAAGAGAAATATCTCAAAGAAAACACCTTGCCAAAAAAAAAAACGAAGTGGCTATTCGTCGGTACGGTACCGACGGATAAATGGCTATTCGTCGGTACCGTACCGATGAATAAATAGCTATTCGTCGGTACCGTACTTTGATTTAAGTACGTAAATTATATTAAAGATATGATTTCTTAATAATATTTTGGTGGAAGTTAAGAGCTAAAAATTGGGTGAAAGATGAAAAAAAAACCCAACACGAGTTGTAAAGAAATATTCTCCAAATTTAATTTATGTATTTAATACTCTCACATAATACTGAAATGTACTACTCTGTCAAATAAATAATCATATTACTGAAAAGTACTTCACTGTCAAATGAATCATCATAATACTGAAATGTGCTACTCTGTGAAAAGAATCATCAAGAACGCTTCTTTTTTCGGGTGGTGGGGCCTTTAGTTTCATTTGCAGGTGTTTTCTTTCGTTTTCGTTTTTCGGGGGGATTTTCCACAGATTGTCGGTCGGCAACGGTGCGATTAAAGGAACAAAGTTGTCTTGCTGGCAGTTTAGGTCGCCCTCGTGAAATGACTTTACTCTTAAATTTTAGCTTCGTGAAGCTCTCTGCACTGACATTTTCGTCAGATGGAGCAGCAACAGAAACCGAAGATTCGCTAGTGGTGGAATATCTCTCTGCACTATGATCGTTGTTAGTTGGGGCAGCAACAGAAACCGAAGATTCGCTGGTGGTGGAATAGCTCTCTGCACTATGATCGTTGTTAGTTGGGGCAGCGACAGATACTGAAGATTCGCAAGCCGTGGAGCAGCTACCATGAACTGACAATAGTTGTACATTTGTAGCACTTAGTATCTCCGTGTAATTACAACAGAGCACCATAGAATGGCGTTTGCTTGTCCATTCGGACCAAGGCTTGACAACACATTTTTATTACTTAATGTCGCCGATGCGGTACCGACGAATAGCCATTTATTCATCGGTACGGTACCGACGAATAGCCATTTATTCATCGGTACGGTACCGACGAATAGCCATTTATCCGTCGGTACCGTACCGACGAATAGCCTCATCCAAAAAAAAAAAACACAACAAATCCATCAACCATTTGCCATTTTCCGTCACAATCCTGTAAAATTTTCATTAGCCAAATTCAAAGCAGTTTTTACTCTTCTCCCGGATTTTTTTATTATCTAGAATGCGGTGCTTCCCTCCTTCATTTACCAGGAGCTTCACTTACTACACCAAAACAATACACATTACGAGATGTAAATCTGCAAGTATGCGACTTGATATCAATGTTCGGAAAATCTATAATTTGTGTCGCTACACTAAATTGAAGGATATAATGAAGCCACTATCTACAAAAAGATGACCGGTTGAATGGGAATAATTATATTTGTTCGTCAGATTTCTAAAGGGAATCTGGTAAAAATTAGGCATATTATTCTCATAAATAATGAACATTTTTAGAGGGAAGAACGTGGTCTCGTGGTCGTGGAAATGGTCTCGAACACGAAGAATTTAAAATGAAACACCACCGCCTCCTGTGTAATAATGGAACGTAACGGTGAAAGGCGGCCGTTTGATAAAGGCTGTGGGATGGATTACCTAGTATTCATAAATATTACAATCAAAGCAGCAGCGTTCTAAAGTTGATTTCTCAAGATAGTGTTCCAATTAGTAAAGTAAATAAACACTCAGTGAGACACTTCATGTAAAAGCACTCTCTCTTCTTGTCTAAAGAATTATCTAAGCATTGTCCTCCATAGTTTTGCTTGATGAAAACTCATAAACAAGTAATCAACAATAAACATCAGGTGACTAACAATTTGCTCTGCAAGTTATGCAAATCACCAATCTAAAATCGTTATGAGGTTCAGAGAACCGGATCAATGGGACTAAAATAACAAAAGGACACAAATCATTGCTATGGAATTAAAACATTGGCGGATCTATGAGGGGGCGGAGGGGGTGTAAGTCCTTCCCGTTCGTCTGAAAAAAAGGAAAAAGAAGGAAGGAAGGAAGGAATGAACGGAGGAAAGGAGAAGGAAAGACGATTATATTTGGTAAATTTTCATGAAGGAATTGGCTGAAATTGCATATTGGGTGCTTTAAAATTTCAACAATTTTCCAAAGGAAGCTCCTCTGATCCCTCTTCCACCGCGCTTGAAATGTCTGGACCCGCGTCTGTGATAAAAAATAAAAAAAATTCATGACAAAATGGATGTTCGATGATATACCATGTTGATATCTTTATTTTGAATTTGACTTCTCCAACATTAATTTTGGAAAAAGTTATTTTTATAATTTTTATGGATCCTAAGAATTCCGCTTTTTTCCACGTTGGAAATAGTAAATAAATGAGACAATTTGTGAAATTTATGGGGAGATCCATGCCCAGATGAAATTTCCTTCTAACAGGAGAACTTGAAAGTTTTACCCTGTCTTAAACGCATTTTCTCTTTTTCGAGATGGCTTGTGCGTTTAACCATCTCCGTTCTTCGTCATTACAAAATAAGTCAAACGAACTACGTAGTAAACTTTTCTCAATAATTTAATTAATACTCTAGAATTTGAAAGCCAAATTTTGCCCAAATCTCAAAAGGCAATCGTAAATAATATATTTTATGGATACTGAAGAGTCCATTTTCCCAATTGTGTTAAGGAATTTCCTCTGGCTGGCTTGAAAATGTTACCTGTCATTGTCTTGTGCCTTGTCACATTGATGCACCAATGTCTGGGCACGGATAGTATTGATAAGCTTCTGAAGAAACATCCAACTTGGTCGGTGAGTACCTCAATTTATTTTCTAGCCAATATTGGAACGGATTTACACCTAACTCCAAATGAAGTGGGTTGAATTAAAATCTCACAACTCCACCTGCTCAATCATAACAACCTCATACATATATATGTTCTGCTCAATACTACATCTTTTATTAACAATATAGTTGTGAGCATATAGACTTTAAATTTAAGAAATTCTGCGATGCTGTCTTCAGTACAGTGAAAAATGTATGTCAGATTGTCGACGCTCTTTGCCTGACGAAGACTGACGACCAAAATGCTCAGCTGTTGATTAAGCAAACTTAACATCATTTGCAAAGCCCCGTCGAGAAAAATGTTAAGGCGCGTTCAGACGGAACGCAGAATTCAGGAAGAATTATGTACCTTTACTCAAGAAGCTGCTCGTCAAATATATTTAGGCCGGCAAAAGATATTTCCAAACTTAACTTCTCCCTTTGCCAATCATATTCCTCAGATTGTCAGTGCGAGATCTCTAAAATGTATTGTTTCTATTTTTTATAGCCGCCATGAATAGTGCAGTTTAGTATGGCACTTTCGAAGCATTTTTGTGCTGAATACATAATTTAGTTTAACGGTTAAACCAGATTATATATTCAATTTTGAATTCGCCTTTTTTTACACTGTAGCCCCTATTCTCACGGGCAATTACGTTTAATGTATGGAACAGGCTTATTATAATAAGGAAAATACAACGTTATAACCAAATTCAACGATGAAATAAAAGAAAAATACACTAAAAAGTGAGTATAATAAAGCTAAATGATAATCTGCGGGACCGAAATTTTTTAGTTCTTTAACCGTACTTAAATTTACCTGGGACGAGTCTCGACTGCATTCAAGTCCGGCTCATAGTAGATTGAGTGAATTAGAGAGGTCGAACATGAAATCTTTGACTAAAACTGCAAGTTTTGATGGTTAAATCGTCAAATTTTAAAGTTTAAGGGGTACCTCTAAAAAACTTTTTCGAGGAAACCAATGGAACCACTTTTAAAACCTCAAAGTTTTGTATGAACGGAAGTATGAGCTTTTAAAGTTTCCAAATTTCGCCCGACCTCTCCGATTGACTCGATCCACTGTGCGGCTTAGCGCTTCTGATCTGTAGGTAGTGCGGTTTGGATCCGTCGAAGGATGTTGCACCTCCGTGTGAAAGAGCCAACAAAATTCGGGCTCAGGTCATCTGGTAGTCTTCTTGGATTTTTTTAATGTACATAATTTTCTTGTGTTTTGAGGTGATTCGATGGACGCCATATTTTTTGCAAAAACGGCATGCGATATATCGCATCAATTGGTTCCATTTTTTCAGCTACTCGTCATTTTTCTCAAATTTTGAGATCGTAATTCTATTGTCAGGAGACCAAAAAATCCACTTACCAATTTTGACAAACAAATTCAACGTATTACAGGCGTGGTTTTTTTAGAGAAAAATTATCGCATTCAATACTGTTATCGAAACTGCACTCGAATGCGATATTTTTCCTCTGAAAAGACCACGCCTTTATTACGTTGAATTTGTTTGTCAAAATTGGTAAGTGGATTCTTTAGTCTCCTGGCAACAGAATAGCAATCTCAAAATTCGAGAAAAATGATTAGGTAATAAAAAAATAGAGCCAATCGATGCGATATACCGCACGTCGTTCTGACACAAAATATGGCGTCCATCGAAGCACCTTAAAAAGTCTCAATCAGCATTGTATTGGAAATTCAATTTCAGTTTGAAGTGCAAAGTGTGGAGGCAGTCATCAAGAACGCTTTGCATAAACACAAGTTGAGTGGAAACAACTTCGAGTTAACGGAAACAATGTTGCGAGAGAAAATGAGGAGGAGTCTGGCTCCCGGAGCTACCCATATCGTGAGGAAAGTCGGTGACCCCAAATGGGAGTCCAACCCGGAGAATGTTCCCCACTTCTTCGACGCAAGAGAACACTGGAAGGACTGCGCCTCCCTGATGAACCAGATTGAAGATCAAGGCGCTTGTCGCACGGATGGGGTACGTCTTATACCTATATTGAGAAATCAAAGTGCTCCTGTATTGCCTCCCTTTACCATGAGAGGTGACACATTCGATATCGGTATACCGTTTGTGCACTGGAAAAAAGTGCCTTGGATCCAAAGTCCAGATTCTTATAAAAGTCAGTGGCGTGGCGTGCTTTGCGATGTATCGATTGTTATGTCATTTAAACCAATGGAAAAGGATTGATAAATAGGGTGTTCGCAGCGAACACCTTAATAATCGATTCTTTGCCATAGGTTTAAATTGCATAACAATCGATATATCGCAATTCACGCCACGCCACTGATAAAAGTTGACGGAAAAAATGCCTGTGATTCAATCGGATTTTGATCTGAATCGTGAGCCAAACCTCTTACTTAATTTAAGAGGATTCCCTTTAATTCAAGCAAAGATTCTCACTACTTAAGAAATAATTTACTTCCTTAGGTTTCAATTGTAGGGGCCGTCCATAAATTACGTCATCCAAGTAGGAGAGGGGGGGGGGGTCAAGCCAAGGATGACGTAAGCTTTTCTGAAGGCAAAAATGCTGAAAATCTTCAGTGGCATGGCCTGCTTTGCAATATACGAGTAAATCGGTTGATCTGTCATTTCAACGTATGGAATAGGATCGATGAACAGGATGCTCGCAGCGAAACCTTAAAAATCGATTATTTACCATGGCTACAAATGGGGCAATATCGATAATGGATCATTTACGCCATGCCACTGAAAATCTTGCCTAATTTTCATCGATTTTCTGCGTTCTCCCGTTAAAAACGAGGGGCTTACGCTACGGATGACGTAATTTCAAGGGGAGGGCCGTCTAGCAATAGATGACAGTCGGATACGGTGAGGGAGTCCCAAAATTGAAAAATGGGTCATGTAATTTATGGACGGCCCCTTCACAGTTTTTGAGGAGATAAGTGGTTTGAGTTCATAAATAAATCACTATTTATAGTTTTGAAATAATTTCTTTTGGTGATCTTTTAATGTACACGTTTTTCATTGTATTCCAGCCTGGTGTCGTCTCTTCTCTCATGGCCGATCGCTACTGCATATTTACAAATGGTACTTTTAAGGAGAAGCTGTCCCAAGAGATGCTCATGAGATGTGCCGAGGCCTGCACCCACGATTCCTTCCAACTTTACTCATGGGAGTATGCAACGGAAGAAGGAATTCCTACCGGTGGAGCGTATGGGTCGGGCAAGGTGTGCTTTTACGAGAAATTATCGGTGGAATTCACGAAGCTGAGTGAAATGGTGGTGACTTCACGACGCTTCTGACAAAATCGGGGAAATTTAAATGATAGTTGGGGGGTGTACTAGGGCGAGTCAAAATACATCGACTTTCGAATGTCAAAATCGCATTAGGGGAAAAGTTGCGCCTAGGTATCAAACTAGAGTGTGCCAAAGCATTCCTGGAAGATAAAATTTTTACAGGTGCTTCTTTTACAATTTGTGTGAAAAAATCACATATTTCATGCTGGTTTTTGCAATTTCATCACACATTTTAAGCTGTTTTTTGAAATCGCATAAACAACTTGAAATATGTGATTTTTTGACACACATTGCAAAAGAAAGCACCTGTAAAAATTATCTTTTCGAAAAATGCTTTGGAACACTTTAGTTCGATACCTAGGCGCAAATTTACTCATCGATACAATTTTGAAATTCGAAAGTTGATGTTTTTTGACTCGCCCTAGAGGGTACGCCTTCTGACTGCTTCACAGTCCAAACCCCCAAGGCTCTTCGCGCCTCAGCTTTTATGCGTCACGCATTACATGATTTTATATTGTAGAGTATGATATTGAGGAGATGCGACTTGGTGGAGGAGCTCTGACAGTATCACTATCAGAGCTGCTGTGCTAAGAAGGACGTCGTACGAACACTAGAGAGTTCCAAATTTCCTTCAATAAAATGTTTATTTTTGAGAAAAGATATGAATATTTTTCTTTGAAATTTTCAGAAACTTCAGGTGAAATTGCGAACAAAATTATCTGGAAAATTGGAGGGAAAATATTCATAAAGTTCAGGAAATTCGTGTTTTATCAAAGGAAATTTGGCAACGCTTGAAGGCTCGTACAGCGTTCTTCCTTAGCACGGTAGAGTGGCGGTTGGGTGTTGCAGATCGCACAGAAGCGCTGGAAGAGCGACATGCTGTTAGTTAGAGTACGATATTCCGGCGCGGCGTTATTCTAGGATACATTGTTAACAAAGTAAAAAAAAAAAATAACAGATTTGACCATATTTACAGCTGCTTTTGGTGCCAACCAAGAAATACGGTTGAGTTGGACATTTCTCTGAAGTTAACGTGAACATTGACGGACTTCATCAGCAAGTAAAGAGCGTGCGCTTTCTGACCGCTTCAAGTGTTTTGCGGTTACTTGTAACTCTTATGATTTCATATTTTAAAGTGAAATATAGTTACATAAAAAAATCAACTCTGAATATCGTTAAAACTATCTTTCATTTTCAGTGAAATTTAAAAAATTGGATGAAATTGATTCTTTTTAAAAATGTTATCGAGGATACACAAGTCGCAAATAACTGTGAATTTTATACATACATATTTTTTTTATTTATAATTGTTTTTAATCATTTATGTAAAATTCTCTTATTTCAGGGGTGCATTCTTTCATTTTTAGTGAAATTTAAAAACATTTATAAAAACTGATTATTTTTCAAAACGTAAGAGGGAATCAACCGTGGATATCCAAATCGAGGATACATGCATAAGTTGGAAATAACTATGAATTTTATATATTTTTTTTATTTATTATTTTTTTTTAAATGATTCATGTAAAATGCTCTTATTTCAGGGGTGCATGCCTTACAGGTACCCTGCATGCGATCATAAAAGTTTGTATGATGTTTACGCTGAAGGAAGAATCGGCAAAGCGAAACTAGAAGAATGCAAGGGGCAGTTTATATTCGACGACGATTGTCCTACAAAGTGCACGAACAAGAACTACAAAACATCCATTGACAAGGATCGAGTGAAATGTGAGTTAAAATTAAATTTGTACAATAATGGGTCGTTGAACCTTGTGTTTTTTGTATTTCATTCTGAAATTACCAGGTGAGTAGATTACGTTGTAATTCATTGCGTATTTTGGGAGCCAAAATCCCTCACAATGTTGCTTTCAAAAAGTCTAAATACTCGGAGGAATTTCAAACCCGCCAGGATAGCGGGAAAATAATGACAGTGAGGTATACCGCGGCGGTCAAATCGCTATCTCTTCTCATTTCCCACTGATGTTTGCTAAACACTTATTTTAATGTGGATTCAGTGCCTGTTTACAAAAATTCACATATAGGAGATCCAATCCTTTGATTCTAAGGATATGGTATCAACTTTCGTACTTATTAGTTCATGTCCGAAGATTGGAAAGACAAATCGACGGTTTAGGTCGGCAATCACATAACTCGGTTTGCGTCGTTGCAGACTTCCTGTCTTACAATTTTTTTAAGCGTAAAACTACTCAACGGCAATTCTTTAAAACTGCCGTGATTTTTCTTCCTTGTGCGAGGAAAATTCTGCAAAATCTTGAAGGAATGATTTCAATTTGTTCTCCTTTAAATAATAACATAGAGGCTGAGATTTTCAGACACCGGAAACGAGTTATGTGATTGCGGATACTCACGCGCGCCGTCGATAATTACCCTTTAATTGTGGTAAAAACCAAGCAGAGACCATCAAAAGAAATGACGCGAGGTCCTGGTTTACGGCAATTTTGGCGTCGCGCAAGCCACAGAGGAAAACGCAGTCGAGTCGCTAGTCATCTTCACAGTGTGATATTCGCCTTAACCTAGCTGGCTACAATATGCCTTTACCCGCAGTCGAATAGTTATCACAAACGGTTCTCACATCGCGTTTGGTGCAATGCGAGAAGTATTCATGCAGTCTTGTAGGCGCTAGTATGCGTCACGCCGACCGGACTGTTTGGCGCAATGCGAGAAGTATTCCTGCAGTCTTGCAGGCGCTGATATGCTTACCGCGTGAACGAGATATATGCGATTGCGGACTTGCGCCGTCGACATCATTCGGTTCAGAGCTAAACCGGGGTGTTTTAAATTGCGGAAAAATTGCGCGTTTTGAACTGCGTAATTGTCCGCCTCTTAGTTACTTTTCTGTGATTTAATGTACGCATCGTGTCCTGCGCATAATTTACCAGCAGAAACATATATTCACAAGTTGAAATTTGTTCATGGTTTAAGGGTTTAAGGTGTGATTTCCTAGATCTTCTCTTCTTACGCTAGGATAAGACTCAAGGTTCAGGCAGACCTTACTTTTTCCTCGTCGGAATTCCTGACTTAATAAACTACCTCACAAGATATACGGATGCTGGGTTTTCTGTGGGCACTTTCCTTTGTCGTGGATTCGACAATTATCTTTTCGCTCTGACTGAAATTTGTGTCAGGCCATTTCGATGAATTCATATGCCTGTTACGACTGAAACTCTTATGTTGTCTGATGGTTTCACATTCAATATCTTTACTTTGTTTTCGACATTGCATGCCTTGCTTTTGTTTTTTTCTGTTTTTCCAGTCACAGCATTTTACTTCCTGTCAATGGATGAATTTTACATAAGGAATGAAATCATGACTTACGGTCCAGTTAGTGCAAGCGTAGGGTTATTCAGTGATTTCCTTGAAAAACCAGATGGTACGTATTATACATTGTCTTGAAGTAATTTACATCATGTTAATTTACACCGAGAAAAATTTTAAATTTACCAACAAGTTGTAAAGGTTGTTGCATTATTCTAATCAGTGAATCTCCGTTGAATCTTTTCCCTGAAAAAAAAATCAAGTTTTAAGACGCATATAACTAAACACTACGATTCTCAAATTTGTAACTTGCCTACTGGTCCATTTTATTTTTTTCACCTAGAATTGCAATATTTCACATTATTTATTCAATCAATGCCAATCATAACTCGGATTATTAAACGAAATAAAAATTATTTGCATCGCAAAGAAAAATTGCATAATATTTTAGTTACGTTGCGATGACTTTAAATAAGAAAAGCCTCTTTAGTTTGTGACAGGAAACTCACGCTGCAGTAGATTTTGGAAATAATTGGACGTATTTCTATCAAACAAAACTATGTGCATTGTGACGTGAGCCCTGTAATGCACATATTCTTATGGGTATCAGGGCTCATCAGTCTTAATGCGCATAGTTCCGTTTGACAGAAATACGTCCAAATACCTATCGACGGCGAAACTCCTCTGCGAAGTATTTCGGTTTTCGACCGCAGACCTCCTGTCATACTTTACCTACTTATTAAAATAATGAATTATTACTCAACGTCAATCCTTAAAAATTTCCATGAAATTACCCCTCTGTGCAAAACTAATTCTAAGAAGAAAGAAATAAAGAAAGGATGTTGATTTTTCTCCTTCAAAAAAATAAAATAGTAGCTGAGATTTTTAAACGCCCCAAACGATGTGCGTAGTTTTGAAGTTTCATCGTTGTTATATGTAATCGCAATTATTTACATTTTGTGTTACTTGGATATTGTTCTCCTTTTTTCATGAAATTAAACCGACATCGCGCTATTTTTTCGTTACTCAATAAATACAGACAGTTTGCACGTCGGCATAGAATTGACCACCAAAAGTCAGCGTAAAATAATTTTGCTCAAGTTTGGCTGGTCGCCTACACTTTCCAAAATTTTGCGGCAGAGTTACTTTAAAACCGAGTGTGCTTTATGTTCTTGGTTCTTATACAGGAATTTTCCAAAGCAAAGAAGACAGGATCGGCCTTTCAGATGAAAAATTAATGAAGATCATTGGCTGGGGTAAAGAGAATGGCATCAAATACTGGCTTTGTATGCATACTTGGGATACTTGGGGTGACAAAGTTTTCAAAATGCCACGCGGTGTAAATTATGACCTAATCGAGCTCATCGTACTTGCTGGAGTTTTTGAAGACCTCGACTCTGAGTAGATAGATTTAAGCATCCGCAAGGAGATTTAAAGTGAATTTCCATCCTTCGCAACTTTGATCATTCTGTCGATACATTTAAAAAGATTAAGTTTCATACCATCTACATGTTTTGGTAGATACGAAAAGACGTGCGACGTCTAGTGCTGGTAAAAGTATTTAGATAAGACGCATACAAGACTGAAATACTTTGCGTCCTAAGCTGAAACAAGAGCATCTGAATAGGGATATTAAAGGCATGTGTGTAATTTTGCAGAGTAGATTTAAGCATAGCTCATAGATAGAGCTTTTAACGCCCAAACCAACGCCATCTTGCATAAATTCAATACGTCCAATCAACCATCCACCGTTGCACAGTGGATCAAGTCAATCAGCAAGGTCGGACTTGAAATTTTTAACAAAAACTGCATAATGTTTATGTTTATTTCGTCACATTTTAAATTTTAAGGGGTGTTATTAGAGGAAAATTTCAGGAAGAAACCAATGAAACCACTTTTAAAATCTCAAAATTTTGTATAAATGGTGTTATGAGCTTTTAAAGTTTCCAAATTTCGTCCAACCTCTCCGATTGACTCGATCTACATCGTCGGAGTGAAATCACACAGGCAACGGCTTACTTTCTGACGATATCTTACTTATATTTACAAATGACAGGATTTCAAAGTTACTAAATGTGTAAAAATATGTGCGGTTTTGATTTGTTTGATGAACCGAAATAAACTGGATTTCTTTTCATTAGATTTTCTACTATTTTCCCATCAACCTTCCAGAGGCGGATCCAGCAATTTGGCAACAACGGATTTCCTCCATTTAAACTTATGCTAAATGGACTGCATTTTGCAATTTGGAACTATAGATTCTGGCTCATCTGAAAAAAACACTTATGTGCATAGGGAAACCAATAGCACATACGTCGTTTTTAAACTGGGCCAGAATCTATAGTTCCAAATTGCAAAATGCAGTCCAAATGATCGATTCTCGTCAGAACACTTGGCCCCTCCGAGAATCGATATATTTTTATAGGTTTGAATGAAAAAAAGACAACGTTGCCAACTTGCTGGATCCGCCAATTCAACCTTCATTACTGCCCAGACTCTAGGCTGACGATGCCCGGAGATGCAAACTATGAAATCGCCGAGTAAAAAAGCACTCAAGAGAGCATCTTTCTTTCCGGGTCAACCGCCTGTGATTTATCTGTATTGGATGCAAAAATTCGTGAGGGTTATTATGGGCCGATACAGAAAATAACGTATCTTGTCGTGATGTTGCATACTCAATATTTTGAAGGCGACTTTTGAGCATGTGGCATACGTATCGATTCTTGAGTCAGAAATCACGTCGCTCGATCGGTAGATTTAAATTGGTTGCGCACAGTTTATTTTTCAACTGGAAAATAAACCAATGTCGTGACTTAAAATAAACTGAAAATGACAATAGAACGGTTAAAGTAACAAATAAAATGTCAAAATAAAAAGTTGAATTGTCTTTTCAGATTGAGATCAAATATTTTCAACAGCAAATATTTGAACCGATTATTTTCCAGATGCCGTGAACATCACAGTTTCAAAAACGGTGTTTTGACGGAATGCTATTGACTAAAAGTTCAAGAATACCAGATTTTAAAGCGTCAAATTTGTTTTTCTTTTAAATTTACAGGTGGTACGGACCGGTTACGGTCAAACTTTAAGGTTCATACCGAAATCGTCATTGGTTTGCTTTCATGTGGAAATTTACTCGGTTTAAACCTCCCAGACACTCATTGATACGACTTTTATTTGTGTTGCTATACTGACGCTTCGATTTTATTTTTGGTTCATTTGCCGCCGATATCGGTCCCATTACGGCTCTCTGTCTCAACAATTTTCGAGTCCACGCCAAATATGTTCACGCAGTTCCTGACTGCGTCAGATCGTCTGACGTAACTTTTAGATGCAAAGTAAATGCAAGAAGCAATATGGCGGATCATCCGTCGCAGTCTGAAAGTGCATAAACTTATTTGGCGTGGACTTCACAAATCTGAACCAGGATTTCTGCTTCAACATTTCGACCCCATTTGACACCTTAGTACTTAGAAAAACTTTTCCTCAACTCCGATCCTTGAAATACGAAAAATTCTCACGTGGGAGCACGATGGATTATGTTATGTAAATTGACCGGAACAATTTTTTTATCAGAAAAATTGCATAAGCATATGATGCACGTTTCCTTCTGAATTTTAAGTGCATGCTGCATTTGAGGTCAACCTTTGTTCTTTATCATTGTTCACCTGTAGTTGACCTTAATGTTTTTTCCCCCGGAAAATTAATGGGTGTACAGAAATGAAACTAAGAATATTTTTGGACTCAGTGCTTCATAGCATCCGAGAGTTTTCAGTCAAATCTCCGGCGTTATACTTTTTGTCACCAAACCTGTATTTTTTCATATCAGTGAACGTTGAGTGACTATACCATTAAGTTAAACTTTTTTGTTATACCGATTGTAACGAGAGCCGAACCCCCCATAGCTTTATTATTTATAATAACGTTAACGTCTCAAAGATTACTTTATGTACATCGACGAGGCAACAAAATGTTAAATTAACTCTACAAATCTACTGAAATAAGGCACAAAATGCATGACGCTAAAAACCGGATTTTTATACCCTCTCTCTCCTCTCGTCATGCACCTGTAACTCAAATTTGTACTTTCTATCTAAAAAAAAGTAACTCTTCCCTTGACATTCCCCTCCCTCAAAAAATTAGAAATGACAAATGATAGCATGATGTTCTCCTTTATTTGTTCATGCAAAAATTGATCGAGGCAAATACGAGAGAGGAAATTGCACAGAGGCGAATCCAGTAATTTGGCAACACCGGATTCCCTACATTTAAACCTATGTTAAATAATCGATTCTTGTCGGAGCACCTAGTCCCTCCAAGAATCGATGCAATTCCGGAGGTTTGAATTATGAAAAACAATGTTGCCAACTTGCTGGATCCGCCAATGGAAATATAGGAAAAACAATCAGGTCGAACATTTTTTTAATCCATGGAGGAGAACATTAAAAAAACTGACAAAATTTAAAAAATAAATTGTCACAATAAAATAGAATGGAAAAATTTCTCGTATTGAACTATAAAAATGGAGCATCAAGCGTTTCGTAACGTGACTATAGACACCCCCCCCCCCCCCCTCCAAATACACATCTGTAATGCAGGTCCCTTCGCCGAAGTGTTACGTTTTTAGGTTACGATCCCAAAGGTGGAACACAGAACGAAGGTAAAACCACCAAAACCACGTATGGTGCGTATAAAAAAACGTCGGATGAGCATTCGAGAGTTGCCAAATTTCCTTCAGTAAAATGTTCATTTTTGAAAAAGTTATGGATATTTTTCCTTAAAATTTTCAGGAACATTAGATGAAATTGCCAACAACGTTATCTGAAAAATTGGACGAAAAATATTCATAAGTTTACCATGCAATTCGCGTTTTATCAAAGGAAATTCGGCAACGCCTGAGGGTTCGTACGACGTTTTTCCTTAGCACGGCAGAAGAGGTCTGCAACGTAGCAACCCGATACAGGGTTTAGGAGTTTCACCGTCGAAAAGAAACAAACAAAACTAACGCAAAACGAGTCGTTGAAGAACAAAAGCTTAGGAATGCGAACTCCCAAGTTTCATGATAAACCGATGTTGATAGCCATCTATGGTTATTTATGTTCCAGACAAAGTGTGTCAGGAGAGATCGCTCCCAATAAAGGAGACCTTGACCCCTCGAAGTGTCGATACTTCGATAGCTCGAAGCGAGTTATTGCCCGTAGACGGCGACTCGTTATCACCAACTGATTGATGACCAGGTTCAAGAAACGGGTCATCCACCCTGCCATGATAGCGAGGACAGCAGTAAGTGCGTGTTGGGATGAACCTCGAGACACATAAAAGCATGTGTTGACCATGGCTCAAACAAAAATGGACTTACTGTTCTCTTCGCTATCACGGCAGCACCTTCCTCCTCTCACAATGCAATGAGCGAAGCGGGACACGCTTTCGAACAGTGCATTTCTAACCGCGCGCGGTGTCATACATACTGTTGTTTTCCTGAGCATTTCCCTGTCTAGACGTCATGCTAATCGTGCGAGGGCTTCCTGGTTAATCGCTGTTGCATGCAGCATGCAATCGAACCGCTGTGAGGTAACCGACAATCGGCAGATGTCTGTGTTTCCGGTGTAAATATTGTCAGTTTTTTAGTGTTTTTATTGGTTCCGCGTTAAGTTCGAGCTCGAAATTAGTGGTTAGCAACTTTTTTCAATCAGATGCTCCGAAAATTTTAAGTGTTTACATCGTTATTTCAAGTGTGCACTTTTTTTTCTTCTAACCCTCTTCCGCGGGAAAAAAGTGTTCGGGGTTATCCTATTCCAACTATACATTCCTGGCCATTGTTTGAGGTTAACTCTATCGTGCTAAGAAAGAACGCCGCATGAAAATTCGAGAGTTGCTAAATTTATTTCGATAAAATGTTTATTTTTGGGAAAAGTTATGAATATCTTTCCTTTAAATTCTAAGGAACTTTAGGTGAAATTACAAACAAAATTATGTGGAAAATCGGACGGAAAATATTTATGAGTTTACAAGAAAATTTGTGTTTTATCATAAGAAATTTGGCAACGCCTAAAAGTTCATACGGCGTTTTTCCTTAGCACGCAGCACTGGTCAGAGCTACGGAGGATGCACAGGATCATAAAGGGTGAATTTAGAATAATTGACTATTTTACTGAAGAAAGCAAATTTGCTCCGGGCATGGAATTTTTAGTTGAATTCCTATGCAATTTTGATCGAATGAAACAAATTTGTACGACAAAATCCATTTTTAAAAGAAGGTAAAATCATTAAGTACATGCCAATATAGGGAATTTT
Source organism: Bemisia tabaci (assembly GCF_918797505.1). Lineage (NCBI taxonomy): Eukaryota > Metazoa > Arthropoda > Insecta > Hemiptera > Aleyrodidae > Bemisia > Bemisia tabaci. The sequence goes on along the minus strand of NC_092802.1, from coordinate 22,192,641 downwards.
TCCCTCTGAAGAATTAGTTATTGCCGGATAGTGCTGAAATAGCAAATGTATCTATTTAAAGCCATGTACAGTACGTAAATTTTATTGTACAATTTGACAACCTCGCCGCAGCTAATACTAACACACCTCACACGATTACTCGAATGGCCAGGAATGATACGTGGGAAGTGGATTATCCCCTAAAATTAAAGCGCAGGGTGCAAAAAGGGCATTTTTTGGTTGTCTCAGAATCTCCGCTAACGTTACATCCATTGTAATTGAAGCAAATGAATGTAATCCGTTGAAACTTAGAGTAAATTTTCATCATAATTTTGCAATGCTGAAATCTTAAAATTTCAGGAAACTCACCCACTAGTTTCCTCTCTAAAATATAAATTACCAGTGGAGATTTTGCGTCGCCGCAACTAAGGAATGCTCTTTCTACATCCAACGCCTCAATTGTGGTACAACCCCAATTTTTTGGATGATATGGGCATTTTCAATTAATTGCGGTGGTGCCGCAACTCAATTTGGGGTAATACCGCAGCATTTGGATTAATAACCTAATTTATTCGGGTACCACCACCATTCATCGGAAATGTCCATATCATCCAAGAGCCCTTACCGCTTTTTTCCGTGTCGGCGTATGAAAAGCGTGCTGCTTATTTTAGGGATTTTTCCAAACCCGCCCTGCAAAGTAAAATCGAAAGGAAATACTGTAGCAACGTTGTGATAATATTACCTATACTCATGAGATAGAAGGCAATAATGGGGAGATATTTCATCAATATGAGCTCTTAGAGCTGTTGAATTTTGATTTTCTCGCCATTGTTCATTCTAGAAAGCAACTGTGCCAGTTTCCATGATTGTAGTGGCAATCATCGGGTAATAACCTCCAGATTAGTTTGCACTTTTTAAATATTAAAACATACCCGAGAGCGGCCTTGAGCGAGAGAAGTGCCCTCAGGGAGTTGGGCCGCGTAGCGGCCTGGGGGCCCTGACTCCTTGCAGTATCAGAATTGGGAGTTAAAAATTTTAACTTAAAATTAGCAAAAAACAATGCGAGTGCATTTCCTCAGTCTTAATACTAAGTTTCATAATATTATTATTACTGGCGTGTCCTATTTTCGTTGTTTCCCGCACGAAGAACGTAACTCCATTCCAAGGTTGCGAAATCGATTCGAAAAATTAAATTTTTTACGATAACAAACCTGCAGAGTCTTATGAAAACATTTTTCCTAATTTTTGAATGAGATCAGAGGAAAAAATTTTGAAATTTCAGTTAAAATTTTGAAATTTCAGTTAAAATTTTGAAATTTCAGTTAAAATTTCCCAAAATTCTCTTGGTAAAAATGCCATTTGCGCGAAAAAATTTGGTAACATCGAAATCTAGTTACGCTCTTTCGTGTGAGGAGCAACGTTTTGTCGATGCAGTCTGGCACCATTGCTATATTGATATTTTACCCTTGGGAATTTCCCCTTCCAATATTAACAATCTATAACTTATTGTTGGTATAGCCCACTCCTCATTAAAATATTCTTCTCTGCGATAGTAGGCATACATTTCTATGCAAATATCCCGTGCAATGTTGCCCCCTATCCCATTTCAGAAAGCGGGCTCTCTTGAGAAATCAAAATTAGGTTATGTTTTCATTATTTTTGTTCACATTCGAGCCACCACCATTGGTGCACACTTTTGTGGCGCCATGAGCGAGAACCAATCAGAATTGGATTTTTTTAGACCACTTAAGCCCAACCAGAATTAAGTTGTCTTAACTCTGGGTATAAAGGGACGCTAGATTTGGGGTGAACTCTCTCCGTAGATGAGGTGTGATAGATACTCCGCAGCCCGTGACAAGATATACAATAAAAAACAATTTAAAAAGCGGGTAACAAGGCTAGAAGTTCACGCACAAGACCAAAACCTTTCGGCTAAAAATTTAGCCATCCTCATAGGTATGGGTAAATACAAAAAGTTGGATGAATAAAAATAAAAATTGTTAAAAATCTAAAATAGTGGTAGGTACCTGACTGTACCTTTCAAATTGAGAATGTTGTTATCGTAGGCGTTGGAAGTTTGTTTTAGAGCATATTATTGACACTATCATTTTTCTCGTAATATTTTTCAAGAGGACAAGTAATTAGATTGGGAATTCCTACGGCACGAAAAACCCTCCAATCTGCTTATGTAGATATCCCAATTTCAGACGGTCACACAAATCTACCGCGCGACCAACATCGCGTCACTCGCGCCCTATGGAACCGTGGCTTTGCTTAAGGTGTATCTACAGCTGCGTGAAGTAAGAAATTTCTCCGCGCAGGGGGCGCCACCGCTGTGTTTTAGAGTCCGTACAGCACCACGTGAGTCCTTGAACTTTTATAAAAGTTGAAGGAATTTCTGTTTAAATCGAAGATAAATAAGTTCTAGCTATAACATTCTTCTTCCTATTGACCCTAAAAACAACGTGAAAAGTCATTTCTGAAGCTCTGCAATTTGATCCCAGAAAAAAGTAGGGTTAAGCATGATGACCTTGATGCAACCAATCGCGCTTGATCGCTCTCAGCAGTTGGCAGATATCTCTCTCCCACCGTGAGCTGTCTCTCTCGCACTTACAGATATCCCGTAAGAGAAACTGGGATCAATTTACAGCTTTTATTATTAGACTTTCAAAGCTCGCGTTTGTTTCTAAGGATTCCAGACGTATGCTGCTAGAACTTATGAGTCTTAGAATTTAAGATACCTATTGTGATATTTAAATAATCACTGATTTCGGAGTCGGATTTTAGCAGCGCGACGTGGTGGATTTTTTCGGAACTACAGCTGAAGATTAACCTTAATGGCTCTCCAACGACGCGACGCCCCAGATTATGATAAAGCAATCAGAAGACCGGTCCATGAGAATAGAATTTTAAATTTTCTTATCACTGACCAACTTGCACTCTCTTCCAACCTTGTTGTTTGATAAGAAGCATGTAGCTATTATGTTTGTTTACGCGCATTAAAATCTGTGCTAATTCACAATCGGCTGCTATCCATCCGCTATCCTCTCGAAACATCCGCAGAGTAAGTCGAAAAGAAGCCATTATCGTACCAAGAGCTGTGAAAAATTAAATGAGGATTTTTTTTTTTTTCATTTTAGAGTCTACACTGGAAAAAAACACATTGGATCTAGAGTTCAGACTCTTGAAAACATTGACAAGAAAAAATACTCTTGATTCAATCGGATTTTTGCTTGAATCAAAACGAAATTCGCTTAAATTAAGAGGCTAATTGGTTCTTGATTTAAGCTAGATTCTGATTGAAGCAAGAGTATTTTTTCTTTTCGATGTTTTTAAGAGTCTGGACTCTAGATCTAATGTGTTTTTTTTTTTTTCCAGGGTACGAAAAAAATATTCAAATGGAAAAATCAGTGTAGTTATTTTCTGTCCTTTAACGAAGGATGGGCATGAACAGAATCATTGTTCCCTATTTCGACATGTGACTCTAATATCTAGAAATTTTAGAAATCTTTCAAAATAAAACAAAACATGAGCGGACTTTTACACCACCGCAATCAGAGGTACGTATTTCGTTACCTTAGCCATTCATGTGCACCATTATATATTTACTTATTTACCTATTTATATTCTTTTCAAATGAGACCAAGATCACTTTACAGATTGTTCAATATTATTTGAGCTATGGAAAAAAAATGGTACGTTCTATGACCACTCCTGACATTCTAAAAAAATCGTTTTATTCCAGTTTTTCAAAAAATCAAGGGCATGCCTCGGTGGAACTGTGTCTCACGAACACAATATGAAAACTTCCTTCGAGAGGACGGCGGTGATAAGTGAATGATCGGTCCTAAACTTTGGAAAGAAACTTGGAAAGGACTTAGAATGGAATCTACCTATTCGTCTTGCACAATACTGGTCGGGATCAGTCACCAGGCGGCAAAATTCCTGTTGATTTTGTTGGTGTTTTTCACATTCTTGCAAGGACGGTCGGGATTTTCTGGTTTTGGCCCCGAAGTGAAACCAACGAAAGGAGCTCTCTGGCCGAGACCAAGCTACGAAAGGCGATTTAATTTCTCTTTTGCTATTGACCCGAAGGATTTTGAGTTTCAGGTCAGGGGTTCATTTCTCTCATACATTCTTATTTTACGGCTAAAAAGGTAGTATTTTTATTCAAAGTTTTTAGAGGAGAGAGAGAGAGAAAAACACACGAACAAACTAGTCAACGGAGGTGATTGCTCTTAATTTTAGCCGAAATGATAACGTAATTTTAACGATTGAGGCAACTTATTTCCAAGTAATATTTTAATGAAGTAATATATGCAGATTAACGGAACTAAACACGAGCAAATTGAGAACCAAGGCTGAACAATTGACAAAATGCCTGGAGCGTTTCGGGGTAGTTTAAACCCCCTCCGATTCGACCAAGGAACCAAAAATATATAAAAAAAACCCTCTGACCCCAAATCGTGATAACAAACAAGAGAGGTTATCCCGAAGGTTGAGAGAGGTTGAACTTTCTTTTTTATCACAAATGGGTGCCTGGGTTTTTTTTTCTAATTTTTATTTGTTTTATTTCCTGGTCGAGGGGAGCGGGAGAGACCACCCCTAAAAGTCCCAGGCATTTTGCTTATTATATATGTAAAGTCGCTCTAAAACGCACTCTGGCGTCCTGCCCATTTTGTTTATTTCTCAGCCTTTATTTCCCATTTTCTTGTATCGTGTTTCGTTGGTATATTTGGGCTATTTTTGTGTGTTAATCACATGAAAATTAATCGAGTATGATCTTTTGAGAATGTGAATTTCACTTTAAAAAAAAAGAAAGAAAGAAAGAAAGGAAGAAAATAATAATGTGGGTTATAAAAGATCATATGCACAAGAATAAAAGAAAGTAAAATATTAACAGAGTATAAAGTGAAAAATATGCAAAGAGGGATCTGAATTGAATTGGTTTCTGTTAGACGGACGCAAGTCTTAAAACTCATTTGTTCTAGCTTCCTGCGTGATCAAAAAAAGCCAGGGCTCATAAGTTCTGGACCTACACCACCATCACTTACCAATTGAACTATGGGTCCTTGTTATCGTAGGATCGATAATGCAAATTTTGTGTCCTCTTCATTGTAAGAGCCTCTACTTGAATCTCTCACCTCTTCCAAATCAAAGAAGGCTTGCTTATTGTCATGGGGTTGAATGTCTTCGATAAGAAGCTAGATATCAATAGTTCCAAATCCAAGATAAAGACGAATTGATGGCTCCTATACTCCTGAAGACCAGTGGCGTGGCGTGCTTCGATATATATAGATTTTTCCCCATTTGAAACTATGGTAAAGAATCGATTATTAGGGTGTTCGTTGCGAACACCCTGAAAAAAAAAAAAAAAAAAAAAAAAAAAAAAAAAAAAAAAAAACGGGAAAGTTCGAATACTGTCGAATTAGAAAAGCGCTCAGGTGTTAGTAAATGTATTTAATGAAGAAAGGACGTATAAACTCCGTCGACTTGGCTGGGAAATGGAAATAAAACATCAGCTGATAGCAAACAAAGGTTACCAAGGAAACCGTAAACGCGTATTTTTGTTTCCCGAAAATGAGCTCACCGTTGAGTTCATCAGGCGCGTTTTTTTTAGGCTTCATTTGAGTTCAACGATCAATTTCGATAAGAATTACTCTACCGCTAAGAAATTTTCTTATAGACAAACAATCGAAACTACCTGCGCATTACGTTAAAAGCATAAAATACAGTTTTCACAGCTTTATTTATTTTAAAAATGGACCCCCCCCCCCCCAAAAAAAAAGCCTACACATCGATGAGCGGGTGCGCCACTTAAACGAATAAGCACTAGTATACTAGTACTCAGAGGCAAGTCGAAATCAAAATGCGCTGCCTATCGGCTGAGCGCTTAAAACTGAATTTTCTCAGAATTTGCTTCGCGCAGAGAAAAAAAGTGCAACCACGAAAACACGATTCTGCGACTCAAGGTTCTGTATATTCTTGCAGAGCGTTGGCCAGACCTGCCCGATCCTCGAGAAAGCGCTAAACCGCTACAAGCTCCTGATAAAAAACGCCGTCCGATATGGGAAGGTGGACGCCGCATACAATAAGGACTCACCCGCGGAAGTGGACGCAACCAAGCTGCCAGCCCTCAGGGTGGACTTGAGGAGCCCTTGCGAGGAGATCCCTTCGGACAACATGGATGAGTCGTGTAGGTCCAGAATCCTTTCATGTCCCCTTTAGACTCCCTTTATACAGAGAGTCAAGACAACACCCCCTCATGAAGTCACAAACGGGAATAAAGATTACACAAATTGAACGTTTTTCGTAATCTTTGATTGGCCTATTCTCAAGCCCTTTCTTCGTTCCACCTCTCATTCTGTTTGCTCCTTGCCGAACCCGTGATTCCCTGGTCCATTCCAGATTATATAATCTTTGCACTCGGTGAAAATGTAATCTTTATTCCCGTTCGTGACACTGTGAAGGCCTACAATACGGGAACCAATCAGAAATGGATTCACATTGTCTTGACTCTCAGTATAAAGATACTCTAGTCCCTTTGAGTATTCTGCCGTGCTAGGAAAAAACGCCGTGTTCAGGTGTTGCCCTATTTCCTTTTGCTAAGTTGCGGATTTTCGGGAAAATTTGTGGAAACATTTCTCTTTCAATTTTTCAGATAATGTTGTTCGCAATTTCACCTAGAGTTCCTGAAAATGTCAAGAAATACTATTCATAACTTTCCTAAAAAATCAACAGTTTATTGAAGGAACTTCGGCACCTCTCGAATGTTCATACGGCGTTTTTTCTTAGCACCAGTGGCGTGGCGTGAATGATCGATTATCGATATCTCGCCATTTGAAGCTATGGTAAAGAATCGATTACTAAGGTGTTCGCTGCGAACACCCTGATAATCGATCTTTTTTCATAGGTTTGAGTGAGGTATCAATCGATATATCGCGAAGCACGCCACGCCACTGCCTTAGCACGGCAGTATTCCTCCGCGCATTTAAGTGGCCCAGACACGCGTGGCGCGAGGTATGGAGGTGGTACCAGTAATGTACCACTGTACTGTCGCACAATGGATCGAGCCAATAGGAGAGGTCGGACAAAATTTGGAAGCTTTACGCTTATAACTCCATTTATACAAAACTTTGAAAAAAATGTGACGAAATTTTAGTGAAAAAAATCATGTGCGACCTCTCTGTAGTTGACTCGATCCACTGTGTGGCGTAGGGTATGCCTCTATTCATCGAAGCCCGCGAAAATCTCACTATCGTGATTTTTCATCACTTTATTGCATAATCGTTTTGTGCGGAGAAATTACAAAAAAACATGCTAAGCTTGGCATGGTGCACCGTTTTCACTGAGCCACAGACCAGTTTTTTCCTGAAAACAAATACGTTTATCCATTCGAAATTTGAATCCCAGGTCACGTGAGAGTATGACGTAATATTTTCACAGCTGGAAGCTACTTTGTCCATAAATCGTTGTGAAAAACAAACAGTTGTGCAAAACATCAATTTTTCTCCATTTTTTATGTACCGCTGTTTCAAGGTGCGGTAGCCCAACAGTTTCCGTTAAAATTTTCCGCTTTCTTTTTTTTGCGATGGATTCACGATTATCAGAAAAATATAACACTTTTTATTTGCAAGAGGATGAATTTTGATTGCGACTCATCTCAATTGACACCAACTGCGATTGCTTTTGGAAATATAATTCGAGAAATAAAATTTATGGCAAAGTTTCATGCAAATTTTCCGGCAAAGACTGCGGTTGTTATAAGAAAAAATCACATGTCTGTAAATGTTACATATCAAATCGATGAAATATTCAGAAGAGTTCGGTCTTGAAAGAGCTTCTTTTGTCCTTGGACGCATGTAAATGCATGTGAATTTAGTTTAAACACATATCGACTGTGAAACTACCAGACCACGTATCTCGTTTGCGGTGTTTAAAAATCTCCACTCACATTATATTTTTTTGAAGGAGATCAAATCAATATCATTACTCACAATTTTCGCAGATTTTTCTCCGCACAAAGAGGAAAAATCACGGAAGTTTTCACGAATTGACGTTGAGTAGTCTTCTATTTAAAAAATAAAGTATGGCAGGAAGTCTGCGACGTCGCAAACCGAGATACGAGGTTTGGTAGTTTCACCGTCGATATTCACATTTTAATGATTTTCTTAAATGTGCTTTATTTGCAGATAATCTGACGGTGAGTCATTTCTCATCGGCCCTTATATTCATGAATCGCATATCAGCAAACTCGATATGGGGCATTCTCAGAGGTCTCGAGTCCTTTTCACAGATCCTCGTACCGGATAAAACAGGCCGCATGGTAAGTCACCGCAATGGAGATGTTGCATGTGTGAGGAATCTGCGATTTGACTGTTGATTTTTACGTCAAAGTTCGCGAGGAACACGATGGTGCCACTGGTTTTCTCTGAAATCATCTCCCAAGCTCAAAAAAAGCTCTCAAGTTGAGGCCAAAATGGAGGGGATATCCCATGCTATCCTGAGAGTCCACCTCTACATCAAAGACAAACTCTCCATGCAAAGATAGGGAGCAAATACATAGACAGGGCTGCCACTTTATTTGGGGACTCCAAAACTGAAAACAAGGCAACCCTGCTAATGTATTTGCTCCCTATCTTTGCATGGAGAGTTTGTTTTGATGTAGAGATGAAATCTCAGGGTAGCTTTGGATATTCCCTCCATTTTGGCCTCACTTTGAGAGCTTTTTTTTGAGCTTGGGAGATAATTTCAGAGAAAACCAGTGGCACCATCGTGTTTCTCGCAAACTTTTATGTAAGAATCAATGGTAAAATCGCAAATCCCTCACACATGCAACATCTTCATTTCTATATTCATAAGGCACATGTCTGAAAGTATGTCAGCTGTAATGATTTAATGCGTAATGCTATACTTCTAACTTACCACAGGCAAGACATTTGCGCATTATTAAACCTGTTACCTAAGGGATTACACCTTTTAAGTACGGCAATGAGATTATTCGTTTCAAGTGAGTTCCTCCGGTTTTATGACTGCGTTTAAAAAATCTGAGAGGAAACTTTTTTTGATTTTAGTCAACAGCTCATCCAGGATTTTAAGTGAGAACTTAAGACCGACATCCTTAAAATACTAGATATAGTATATAAAGGATACCTAGATGAAAAAACGAATAAATGATAATTTATTTGTTATTTCAAGAACTCTGTCCACTGGTGCCCCGATTTATTGATCCTGAAGCAATCAGTTATGTAAGCCATATTTTCTGAAAGCTTTGGGCCCTGCAGAATGGAGCTCTGATTTACATTTCTGACTGGACATTTTTCTCACTCTCCGGCGAAAAAAATTCAAATATATGCTGAGATGCGCGCTCGAATTTATCCTGAAGTGACAATGAATCGAATTTACCGCATTTGTCGTTCTCAGAGCAGCAGGTTGATTCTTAAAATTGGCGGACAAAGCTATAGACAAAGAAGACTTATGGAGTATGGAGCGATCCTATTGGTTGAAATGGTTGGTTCTTATAGACTAAGGGAGAAAATAAATGAATGATTGGTCTCTTGTGAGTTGCCGTTAGTTAGTCTATTACCTACCTTATTTGTCTATTGTAACCACCCTAGAAAAAAAACACATTTGATTTATAGTCCAGACTCTTGAAAACATTGACAAGAAAAAATACTCTTGATTCGATTGGATATTTGCTTGAATCAAAACGAAATCCGCTTAAATTAAGAGGCTTGGTTCTTGATTTAAGCTAGATTCTGATTGAATCAAGAGTACTTTTTCTTGTCGATGTTTTTAAGAGTTTGGTCTCTAGATCCAATGTGTTTTTTTATTCCAGTGCATCCGCTTCCACCGATAGGATCCCTCAATATCCTTTTTGTCTTATTTGTCTATAGCTTTGTCCATCAATTTCAAAAATCAGCCCGCAAAGAGGGTAGAGGCCGCACCTCACATATATACTACGCAGCAATGTTTTTTTATATAATTAAACGATCAAATCTTCATTCGGAAAATTGACAAAGTCGCGATAAAAATAAGTAAAAGTTTCCTTCATCAGTACAATAGGAGACGCTGAAATTAAGTTCTGGTGCGAGAGGAATCGGCAAGGCGCCTTCAGTTACTTTCGAATTTGAAGAACACTACCAGTATAATTACAGTATTCATTATAACTGCTTGATGCAACTATTCGGGCCCCGTGGATGTCCGTGTTGCATACGCACTTACGTGAAGGCGTTTTGACTGTCCAGGAGCTCACTGCCTGTGAGCAGTGAGTATACATATGTAATATAATGATTATACTACAAGTGATATGCTTTTCTTTTTTCAAAATTTCACTACAGACGTGTGTTGAATTTTCTATCAGACGATTTACACGTAAGTTTACCGCATCGTAGAAAGAATCGTCATATAAATTCGAATCTTGAATCAATTTTTTTTAGATATTCTTGCACTACCTTTTCGGAGGAATTTGATTTCTCACACGAATTTATTTTCTTATTTTCTGCGCACAGAGTTTCATCCATTTTCCGTACACGAACACCTTCTTCCCATTTTATAGCATTTTCGGTACACAATTTGATCCACTTGATAGCTTCATTTTTAACGATTTCATTATCACTAACGTTGAAGTATTCATCCAGCCATCCCTCACAGCTTGCAGATAAAGTAAGACACAGTACGATCATGAACATTCTTCTGATCATTCTTCTATTTCCTTCTTCTTGATCCACTGGTTGTGAGAATCGTCGCCCTAGAATTTTTGTGACAGATTGGATGACGGTCAGTGAGCGTTATCCGATCAAAATACCGACCCGGTGCACACCTTACACAGACTCAGCGTAGGTCAAGCCTTGGACACTCGTTGTTAGCTATTGCTTCCTGTTCGTTGTTAGCATCATGAAAGCAGTTGAAAAAGTGTTGAAAAGGAAAGGCGACCAAGTCCTCGTCAAATGGTTGGGTTTCGACGATTCTCACAACCAGTGGATCCAAGAAGAAGGAAATAGAAGAATGATCAGAAGAATGTTCATGATCGTACTGTGTCTTACTTTATCTGCAAGCTGTGAGGGATGGCTGGATGAATACTTCAACGTTAGTGATAATGAAATCGTTGAAATTAACCTATCAAGTGGATCAAATTGTGTACCGAAAATGCTATAAAATGGGAAGAAGGTGTTCGTGTACGGAAAATGGATGAAACTCTGTGCGCAGAAAATAAGAAAATAAATACGTGTGAGAAATCAAATTCCTCCGAAAAGGTAGTGCAAGAATATCTAAAAAAAATTGATTCAAGATTCGAATTTATGTGACGATTCTTTCTACGATGCGGTAAACTTACGTGTAAATCGTCTGATAGAAAATTCAACACATATCTGTAGCGAAATTTTGAAAAAAGAAAAGCATATCATTTGTAGTATAATCATTATATTAAGTTTTATTTTTAGTGGAATATGTATTATTTGTGATATATTTCGTATAAAAAAAAAATAAAAAGTTTCTCACAAAAAAACATCTTTGGACTCCTGAAAACTCTCATCAAGTATCAAAAGTAAATGTTGAAGAGGGAGTTGACGTTATCGAATATCCTCTTGTTTGAAAAAAAATAAAAAAAATTGAAAAAAAAAATAAAAAATAAAAAAATTAAAAAAATATATAAAAGGAGAGCTCTCATCTAGTGGAATAGGCCTACTGGGGATACCACTTTATAAAAACGCGCTGATAACCCTACCTCTGTGGTGGTGTGGAAACGGGTTTCTTCATAGCAATACAATCGTGTATAAGGTTTCTTCATAGCAATACAATCGTGTATAAAAATACTTCCTTATAGTATTGGCTAGAAATGTGAGGTTAAAAGCACTTCCTTATCCTAAAATATTTAATTCCTTAAGTTGTATTGTCTCCTTTCGTGTGTAAAATCACTTCCTCATAGTATTGGGTGGAATTGCGGGGTTCTCTCTTTTTACTCCTACTTATACATAACTTTGAGATTTTAAAAGTTGTTCCATTGGTTCCCTCGTGAAATTTTCTTCCGTAAGAACTCTTTAAAATTTAAAATATGACGAATTAAACATCAAATTTTGCAGTTTAAGCCAATAATTTTATGTCCAACTTTACTGATTGACTCGATCCACTGTGCGCCGCAGGAAAAATTTTGGGTAAAGGCACCAGCCCTGCCCAAATAAGTGGCTGGTCCTGCGAGTTGCAGGACCAGCCTTGGTAGGACACTTGGTAGGGCCTTTGAAAGGCAGGACTGATACCTACCCATAATGGGAGATGTTCCGTGTGTGAGAAATTTGCGATTTGACTGTTGATTCTTATGAAAAAGTTCGCGAGAAACACGATGGTACCACTGGGTTTCTCTGACATCAACTCCCAAGCTCAAAAAAGCTCTCAAGTTGAGGCCAAAATGGAGGGGATATCCCACGCTATCCTGAGAGTCCACCTCTACATCAAGACAAACTCTCCATGCAAAGATAGGGAGGGAATACATTAGCAGAATTGCCGTGTTTTCAGTTTTGGAGTCCTTAAATAAAGTGGCAGCCCTGACAATGTATTTGCTCCTTATCTTTGCATGGAGAGTTGGTCTTGATGTAGAGGTGGACTCTCAGGATAACGTGGGATATACCCTCCATTACGCCCTCAACTTGAGAGCTCTTTTTGAGCTTGGGAGTTGATTTCAGAGAAAACCAGTGGCACCATCGTGTTTCTCGTAAACTTTTACAAAAGAATCAACAGTCAAATCCGAAATTCCTCACACGTACAACATCTCCATTTAGGTGATGTTATTCTAAACTCTAGCCCTTAAATCGTTATTTCTGTACACAATTTGATTAATTTTACTTTCATAGTTAATAATGGACGGGATTTTCATAGAGGACGAGCCTCGCTTTAAGCACCGTGGGCTGTTGCTAGACACATCAAGGCATTTTTTCTCTGTTCCGGAAATCCAGCAAGTGCTTGACGGTATGGCATATAACAAGTATAACGTCTTTCATTGGCACATCGTCGACGATCAGTCTTTCCCTTATCAGAGCGTGGTCTACCCGCAACTCAGGTTGGTAGTTTTTTGTCATCCATTCCCGCGAGGAAAGGGTTCTATGTAGAGAAAAAGACAATATGGACCGCATTAAGCAGAAAGGAGCCAAGCCACATGCTACTGTCAAATTTAATTTTCTATGAATTGTGCGGATTTTTGTGCAAATTTCAGTGAACTTTCTGTATGTGCGAAGCAAATTCCTTAAAATCAAAGGACTTCACGCAAACGTTCTCTTGTTTAATATTGAAATGCCCAATTAAATTGTCAATGGCTGATGTGGCTTGGCTTTTTCTGATTAACACGGTCCATAAAACGCTCTTTATCAAAAATAAAGCCTCCCCTCACACTTTATCCAGACTTGGGACTGGCACAAATACTAAAATCACTTCAGTTGTCTTTCAAGCATTTTAGGATGTTCCTGGTGATTTTTCCGAATCCGTCCAATTAAATCTCCCCTGATATCTCCGGAAAAACCTCCATAAGTAAGCAAAAAACATTTTCATAAGGCCTTGTCCACACAAGCGACGATTCGCAGAACTTCTAGCTGCGCGTCGTCTTTTGCCCCTTTTTCTGTGCACAGACGTAATAAGTTATAACTCATCTATAACTTATTTCGCCAAAGTTTCGGGTGCTTTGCGCGTGTGGACAAGGCCTAGCATAAAAGCAGTATTGCGAAAATGTAACTTAAAAAACATGGAGAAATCACATTGAACGGGCGTTCACTTTGGTGGAAAATCAGAAGTCTGCACTTGCGGGCTGATTGTTGAAATTTATAGACAAAACTAACGACAAAGAAGACAAAAGGGATTTAAAGAGATCCTATTGGTGGAAGTGGGTGGCTCCAATAGACAAAGGAGAAAGGTAATTGACTAACTATAACAGCAACCCACGAGAGACCCCATAGTTAGTCCTTCATTTATCCCCTTAGTCTATAAGGACCATAAATTTCAATCAATGGGATCGCTCCATACGCTCTATGTCCTCTTTGTCTATCGTTTTGTACAGCAATTTCAGCAATCATTCCGCTGATCCATAAGAGGTATGCCCAAAATCGTCTGGTTACTGTAGCCATCGTGCGGCAACCAATCAGTCAATTGCCATATTCAGTATTTTCAAATCATTTGTTGTTTGTTTGTTTGTTTGTTAGTTTGTTTGTTTTTTGTTAAATATCGTTAGAAATATGATAGCGACAAATTTTGGTGAAGAAAATGACCGTCGAATTCTGGCAAGGACAAATAATTAGCATTTACTTTTGTTTAGTTTCTGATTTTAGTTTTTGTGGTGGTTTAAAGGCTTTGTCTCTTTTTTCCGATTGAAATCTAAAATAAAAGCGGAAAAACCTTTTAATGCAAATAATATCAAAAAAGAGGAAAAAAAATTAAAAATACTATGTGCAAGTTGCATACGCGGAAACCCACACAACTCCGCAACCTCTGGTGATTTGCGAGATCTGCAAGTTTGCAACTACAAATCGACGATTGAAGGTGTGTTTGCCTATCTAGCTATTTGAAGGCGCAACTGAGGCATCAAGATATCCAACTGTGTTCTTTTGGCTTACAATTGACGGGTTTTTGTGCTTTTGAAGCATATTGTTGGGGATTTAAATTTTTTTAGTATATATTGACCTTTAGAATGACAGACAACAAATATTGTTTACAAGGTCATCCCTCACTATCTGCATTCCTCTGGGGGAATATGCACAATTTTTTAATGACTAGTGTCGGATCAGTGAGCTTTTTAAGTCATCACCCACCCTTATATGTACACAGTTTTGATGACAAAGCTATGATTACAGGTGTCGGATCAGTGAGCTTTTTAAGTCATCACCCACCCTTATATGTACACAGTTTTGATGACAAAGCTATGATTACAAGTGTCGGATCAGTGAGCTTTTTAAGTCATCACCCACCCTTATATGTACGAAGTTTTGATGACAAAGCTATGATTACAAGTGTCGGATCAGTGAGCTTTTTAAGTAATCACCCACCCTTATATGTACAAAATTTTGATGACAAAGCTATGATTACAAGTGTCGGATCAGTGAGCTTTTTAAGTCATCACCCACCCTTATATGTACAAAAATTTGATGACAAAGCTATGATTACAAGTGTCGGATCAGTGAGCTTTTTAAGTCATCACCCACCCTTATATGTATAAAAATTTGATGACAAAGCTATGATTACAGGTGTCGGATCAGTGAACTTTTGAAGTCATCACCCACCCTTATATGTACAAAATTTTGATGACAAAGCTATGATTACAAGTATCGGATCAGTGAGCTTTTCGAGTCATCACCCACCCTTATATGTACAAAGATTTGATGACAAAGCTATGATTACAGGTGTCGGATCAGTGAGCTTTTTAAGTCATCACCCACCCTTACATGTACACAGTTTTGATGACAAAGCTATGATTACAAATGTCGGATCAGTGAGCTTCATCAGCGTCATCAGCGCTCTTACAGCGGTATGACGGAGAGGACAATGCATAGAGCATAATGCATAGTGCTTAGTGCTAAGCATAATGCTTTGAGTGGTTTAACCCTAGTCTGCCTGAGTGGGGTGAGATTGACCCCACGGGAGTTTCAACTCTTTGCCATTTCTCGTGGTATGCACGAAATTATTTGTCCTTCACAAATAGCTCTGCAAAAACATCTAGGAACACGATTTTGAAGGGGGAAAAAAAAGAAGAAAAAATGTGCATGAGAGATCAAAAAATTCACGAGTACCCCTAAAAAGCCTGAGCGGGGTCAGATATCCTTATAACATATATTTTACCATTTAGCATCACAAAAGCTTACATTGAAGGTGTATTCATTTTTCTCTTTTTAATTTTTTTCAGAAACTTATAAAACGAGCAAGATTTTTCAGATTTTTTCGTTTTCAGTATTTAGTAGCCCTATGATTTTTTTTTCTCATGCTGAGAACAACATGGCAACATGTGTATGATAAAATGGTTGCATACCCTGCGCCGTGTTTTTTAAAACTTAGATATGCTTTATGGTTAAGGCCTGTAAGGTTAGTGCACTGATATTAACTAAAAACATGAAAAAAACATAGCTAACTAATTGATTTTCAGCTGGGGTCAAATTGACCCCGCTCAGGCTTTCTCGTTGGTTCAGAGGCTCAGGCAGACTAGGGTTAATTGATCTAAATTCTTAGAGTATGGTCCTCTCCTAAATTTTGAAAAATACTATCACAAAAACTTATACTATACTATTCTACTATACTACTATCTTCTATAACTATAACTATACTTCATACTATATACTATACTACATTCACATACATACATATACTACATTCACATACATATACTACATTCATACTATATACTATACTACATTCACATACATACATATACTACATTCATACTATAACTATACTTCAGAAAAAGTCACGTACCAGGTCTAGAAGGCAGAAACAACATTTGCAGAAGTCAATCACACATCGCACAATACACCAGATTTGCAGAACACGCTCATTCAAACCTTCCTGTTGATTATACCACTCTCTCATTCCGTCCCACCGCGCTCTAATTTTGGTCGTAAGAGTAATCAGAAATTGAACAAAACGGCTGTATCTTGAATTTTGGGGTGGTTTTGCAAGTGGTCTGTCCAGAAAAGGGGGGAAAAGTTCGGGCTGGTCATTGTTTGTCGGTTCGATTGAAATCTCTTCAAGCTCAGAGTCAAGTTGGTCAGCGGGGTTAATGTCAACGTCGGTAGAATTCATTTTTAAAGCACAGTGGGAGCGTACACTTCACAGATCCTTTCTCATTCACACACCAATCACAACTGAACGGATCAAAGATGACGGTCCGCAGCGCCGATCAGCGGAATTTGGCGCTGAGCTGACGTCACCGCTCGCCAATCAGATTGCATCATTTTTTGCACAAAAAACTGGTTCTCTCCCCTTCTTCTGTGTCTGTCTGCGCTCGCCGAATTCCAACCGCAATAAATTTCTCTTGTCTCGTCCTGCCATGCCAAGGCAAAACGCCGTATGAACCTTCAGGCGTTGCCAAATTTCTTCTCATTCAACGCGAATTTCCTGGTAAATTTATGAATATTTTCCTCCCAATTTTTCCAGATAATTTGTTCACAATTTTGCCCAAAGATTCTGAGAATTTCAAGGGAAAATATTCATAACTTTCCTCAAAAATGAGCATTTAATCGAAGGAAATTTGGCAACTCTCGAATGTTCATACGGCGTTCTTCCTTAGCACGGCAGTCCTACTTACCTTGACCCGTTGCAAACAATTTGATTTTTGGGACTTGAACGTCGTTGCACCGATACCATCCGCAGGCAAAAAGTGAAATCAGGCATGTTGTTAAATGTCTAGGCAAATAGTTAAATTTTGATGGTCTACAAAATTTTGTGAATTTATGGCGAGGAGCTCAAGAGTTTTCAATATATTTGGAAGAATAACTCATGGAACCTACAAACTCTTTTTGTCTCTTCCTCTTCAATTGCTTCTCATACTTTCAAATGTTGAAATTCCGAAAATTCTGGATTTTATGACATGCTGAAAATTTCAAGATAAATGGCTGCTCAGAAGCTAAAAATTGTTTAAAATACTATTGTGTGATGCAAATTTTTACTTAGAATTTTTTTTCACATGAGCAATGAACTATTTTTTGTAAAATTAGGAAAATAATTAAAATTTCAAACTATGTTGGAATATTTGACTATTTGCCTAGGCATTAGACAAAATGCCTGATTTTACCATTTGCCTGCGACACATATACCAGCTTCCACCAACCGTTTTGTATTTTCCTCTACTGTCCTCTTTTTTGGTGGCTCCGGCGCTGATTCCTCAAAACCCTCACCCCCCTCCCAAGTAGCAATGATCGTGTCAAATAGCGATTTTATCGGTTGATTATCGCGATTCTATCGGTGGCAATTTATCGCAATAGTATGGAATAAAAAATTGCAAGTTATAGCAATTAAATAGCTATGCATCCCAATGTTTTGTTCGATAAAACCGCGATCAATTTTCATCGATAAAATCGAGGTTAAATCGCCATACGTCGCGATGTTTGTTTCGATTATATCGCGATACATTGCCGTGCGATAAATTAGCGATTTTATTGCAACAAGATCGAGAATAATCGCTCAGATGTTGATGTTGATGTTGTGATCGCAATATATCGCGATTTTTCCGTTGAAAAATGCTACTTGGGCTTCACCTGTGAATTAAATCACCTGGATTTCGCAAATGCTTATTGTTAGTTTTAGCAAATTATTCAGATCTACTTTGCTCAGAGGATTTGCGTTGCCGTTTCATTTCTTTGCTTCGTTGCAAAGTGGCTTACAGATTTCTAATTCCATGGCTTCCGCTCCTATTTCGGGAAACACACTTGCATCTAGCAGTGGATGCGCGGTAGTGGCGTGGCGTGCTTTGCGATATATCGATTATTATGCCATTTAAACCTGTGGTAAAGAATCGATTATTAAGGTGTTCGCTGCGAACACCCTGTTTATCGATCTTTTCCCATAGGTTTAAATGGCATAATAATCGATATATCGCAAAGCACGACACGCTACTGATGCGCGGGTCATTTATAATGAAAAAATAACTAAATGCGTATAGAACGCTGAAAATCTTCGATCGTGTATCCAATTTTGTATTGTTTTGTTGCAGCCTTAAAGGAGCATATCATCCAGAGCTGGCAGTTTATTCACTTTCTGACATTGAAAATGTCATTGATTTTGCAAAAGATCGTGGTATTAGAGTTATCCCCGAATTCGACACTCCAGGTACTTCTTTTACGTGTATAATTAACCAAGTAATTAATTTGTCCTATTTTGTAGAAAGAGACTCATTCCACCAATTTTCGCATCCGAAGTCAAAAATCATATTGCCCTCCCCCCTCCTCATCTTTTTTCATTCGATAATATTGCGATAAATTGCTGTCGATGAAATCGCAATTTTACTGCAAGTTTATGCGATAAAATTGCAAGTTAGCACAATTTTTCATCCTATAATATGGCAAAAAATCGTCGTCAATAAAATCGCGATACATTCTCCGATCAAATCGCAACTTATTGCGATCACTGCTACTTAGGTAAGGTGCCATCGAGTCTAGGAAACTTCGAGACACAACTTAACCATCCGCTATTGTTACTTTCACCCACAGGTCATACTCTATCTTGGGGTGCAAGCGTGAAGGGACTTCTGGCCCAGTGCAACACAACCGGGGAATACGGGCCCGTCGACCCGTCAGAACCAAACAATTACGTTTTCCTCCAGAGATTGCTCATCGAAATAGCGTCTGTTTTCAAGGATAAATACATCCATCTCGGCGGCGATGAAGTCGAAATCAAGTGCTGGTAATACTCGCAAGGTTTTTATTGACTATATCCAGAGACAAGAGACCCTCCACTAGTATCTTGGCCATGGTGGAAGCTTTTACTTTCGGGACTTTATTATTCTACTGTTGACTTACCTACATGGTGGATGTTCCACATGTTGGCAGTTTCGTTTTGCAAACAAGCCGAAAATGGCCGAAGTTTGGGAAACTTGTATGGCTCATTATAACGTCACCCGAAGCTCATCATCCACCATGTGGGTAGGTCAACAGCCGAAATAAGGATGATGACTGTGGCTCCCTTATAATTGTCCACAAGGAATTGTGAAACCCCGAAAGTTAGAGCGTCCGCCTGTCGCCAAAAGGACAGCGGAGGGTCTCTTGTCTCTGACCATTTTCATACACACTGAAAAAATGACTTGCCTAAAACATGATGATTCTGGAAATGGACTAAATTTAATTGCAATGGGTCAGTTGCGCCGGTCAAAAAATCGTTTTTTGATGCTTGATTCCTGTAAATTAGCTAAAAAGATTAGGATTTTTCCAAACAGGAACTTATTACGTTCAATACTAGCCGAGATATCGCGCTTTGAAAAAGTCGGTAGATGACGGCATGAACCGAATTTTTCAAAGCTCGACATCTCGGTTAATATTGAACGTAGAAAGTTGCTGTTGGGACAGATCTTCATATTGTTAGCCGATCGACCAGAATCAAGCGCCAAAAAACTATTCTGAAACTAACAAAATTGACCTATTGGGAACTTTAATTTATGGCTCAGTTTAAAAACAGTGTATGTACCATTATTTTCCCTATTGGCATACGTATTTTTACGAACGAGCCGGAAATTGTATAGGTAGTACCTGATGTCTGCCAAGGGTTTTTAAGCGTGCCAGTAGGGCTCGCTTTTTGAAATCACTCGGATATACCATAGTACAGCACACCGATCAACCAATGCTATTCAACGGGCCGTCCAAATATTTTTTTCCTCGGACCCGTTTTCTTGTCTTTGAACCATTATACTGTCAAGCCCTGATGGTCTCTTACCAAAAAACCGAATGAACTGCTAATTGGGAACCCTTGAGAACATTTTCCTGTCAAAACCGTATTATTTCATTTGACAAAAACCTCATAGAAGCTTTCTTACGCTCGGAGGACTCAACTCTAGAACCTTCTTTCCCGCCAAAACTGTTTAGCCAATGAGCGTCTTGCACTGCAAGTGCAATCTGTGATGAGCCTCGTGACTCTTTATACCATGTACTAACCGTGGCCCCTGCAGAAATCCACTCAAACCACTGCAGTTATCTCCCGATATAGCTTTGGGTGTCAGGTTTCGAGCAAGGCAATAAAAGACGGCGAGGAGAGGGTCGCCTCGTCGAACCTATTATCTTCCACGCCCGATTAACCATTCACCGTGACGCCAGGATCCACCAAATTTTCACAAAAATTGTTTTCCGTCTATTTAGCGAGTTTTTCCTTACTTTCCGTTAAAGTACAAATAAAAAGAGACCTCATTTGTAAAAATCGGCCGAATAGGAGAGAAGTTACAGTTCGAAATCCAAAGAGATTAACTCAACGCGATTTCGATGCACGGCAGTTCGCCCAAATCACGGTCGTGCGAAATGCCGCATATCAGCTTAAAATCAAGATAATTGGACGGAATCTTTAAAATCAATTTACATTCAACGTTCATGAATCAATATTTTCTCCCAAATTTAGCAAAAAGTACCAATTGATGCAAATAACAAAGACGTGAAAATAGTAGGTATGTGTCCAACATTTTAGTTATTCGGCACGCTTTTCCAACTGTATTCATGTTGGATTTTTCTGCTTGTTTTTTTCTTGATTTAAGCTGGATTACTCTAGGGTAGGGGTACAAGGAAAAATCCATAGATTCCATCTCCATCAATGTATCCCAAATACATAGATTCTATTTTACCCATTTCTGTGACAGGGAGGATAATCCAAAGATAGCTTCATTCATGAACAAATACAACATGAGCAGGAACTTCACCGAACTAGAGACGTATTACTTCACGCGCCTGCTGAACATCACAAATCTGCTTAATCTAAAACCTGTAGTGTGGCAGGAAGTTTTCGATTTCGGTGTCGAACTGGACCCCAAGACCATCATTCACGTATGGAAGTCTGAACCAGAGGCCATGAAACCGGTAAGTAAACCGTTGGTGGCGTGTGCAGATGCAAAAGATTCAAGAAAGCGGAAAAATAAGGATGTTTTTTTAGAAACATCGCCGCAAAGTTGTCGAAGCAGAAAAGCGATTTCTATTTAGCGGTAGAATCGAACGAATATTAAGTCGAGTTCTTAAAGTTTGCCTCGTCCGTACCACACTTTTTGGGGGCAGTTATCATATTCTACCACGATTTGGGTTGCTCAGACACAGACCTAAAAACAATTAATCTAGTATCGTAAAAATTTTTTCATGTACGATTTCAATCGTCTCAAAATATTTCCTCTCTGCTTATTTCATTGTGTTGTAATAACAAACGCTTTAAATCAAGTGAATCATACGTAAATCAGCAAGATTTTTTATTCATTTAGATCACTTATTTTTTCACATTTCTTTTTGGGCAATCCTGATTTCCGGTGAGTCAGAAAAATTGATCACACGGACATGGGCGAAGATTTTTTCTGCGGAGGGGGGAGGTGGAATGGCGTCTCATTAAGGAGGGATGATTGAGCCCTAAAAGACTTCTCCGTAGGGAGATCTGGGGGACTCGCTTCGCTGGAGAAGATAGAGTTATGGGAATTCCCTAACTTCAAAGGGATGTCTTAGGGGCTTCCTCGGGAAAATTCAGGCACATTGTGTGGTCTCAGAGGCAATTTTTAGCATTTTTTTACCGAAAAAAAAAAACCCGATGGAATTACAATTTCAAAGATGAAAGATATCTCACGTTCCTACTTAAAAAACTCCCTAAGATTTCTCAGAAGAAGCCGAGTAGGCCTCTGAGGGGGAAGCTCTCCCCTCGTCCCCTACTTTTGCTCATGTCACATGTGGATTGCATTTTGCAAAAAGGAACCAGGAGCATTGCCATGTTGCTAAGATTGTGCAACTCCACCCTTTGTAATAAAACTACTGTAATCATGCAAATATATGGAATGTACACGGTACACGGAGAAAAAAACCTCGTGCGTGGAACCCTAAGTTTAGGTCATATGGATCTCCGAAGTTTTCAGATTGAGCATCTGAACACTTTAGATCTAGCTGTCGAGGTTCAGATCACACATCTGAAACTTCAGTTCTTACATCTGAAGTACTTCAGTTCTTACATCTGAAGTACTTCAGTTCTTACATCTGAAGTACTTCAGTTCTTACATCTGAAGTACTTCAGATGTGAGAACCGAAGTTTTTCGGATGTGAAAACCAAAGTACATCAGATGTATAAGAACTGAACCAGAACAACTAGATCTAAAGTGTTCATCAATCTGAAAACTTCAGAGATGCATATGACCTAAACTTCGGGTCCCACGCACGAAGTTTTCTTTCCGTGTAATTTTGTCTTAAATTTACAGTTTTTAGCGTTTAAATAGAAAATATTTTTAGATGATCAGGTTTTTCTTCCAATACAAAAGAAGTTGCACCATTGCAGCATTCTTGCAATGCTGTTGGTTCCTTTTTTCAAAATGCAATCCATGTAATGTGCCACCCGTTTCTATCACCCCCGACTACCCCTTTACAAAAAAGTGGACCAACTACATGGATTGCATTTTGCAAAAAGGAACCACTAGCATTGCAATGTTGCTAAGATTGTGCAACTTCTTTTGTCTTGGAGGAAAAACCCGATTATCCATTAATAGTTTCTATTTTAATCGCTAAAAACTGTAAATTTAAGACAAAAATTACCATCTAAATTTCATAGTTCTTCAATATTTCCGCAATTGTATTGCAAAAGATGAAGTTGCACAATCTTAGCATCATTGCAATGCTAGTGGTTCCTTTTTGCAAAATGCAATCTACATGATTTCCTGTGTCAACAGATCGTGTCTCGGGGCTACGAGGCGCTGTTCTCCTCGTGCTGGTACCTGGACCACCTGAGCGAGACGTGGAGGAGCTACTACCACTGCGACATCCTGGACTTCGACGCGACGCCGGAGGAGAGGGCGCTGGTCATCGGCG
The DNA here is from genome assembly GCF_918797505.1 of Bemisia tabaci. NCBI lineage: Eukaryota > Metazoa > Arthropoda > Insecta > Hemiptera > Aleyrodidae > Bemisia > Bemisia tabaci. The sequence continues at coordinate 22,169,188 of NC_092802.1, read as the reverse complement.
GGGAGGCCTGCATGTGGGGCGAGTGGGTGGACGAGACGAACGTGTCGCCGCGGATCTGGCCGCGAGCCTGCGCCCCCGCCGAACGCCTCTGGAGCTACGGGAGCCGCTTCCCCCACCCGGACACCGCCGCCCGCCTCGAGGAACACGCCTGCCGCCTCAAACGCAGGGGCATCCCTACCGCCCCGCCCAACGGACCCGGCTACTGCCCGCTTCTGTAAAGACATTCGAATAAACGCGTTTTTTGTACTTTTTATCAAATTCATTTCGTGACCTGGAAGGTTTCAGAGGCAACAGAGAACGCTAAAATTATACCATACCGGAAATTAAGTTTTAGGGTATCTTGATAAGGCCTCGATAGACGATCAAATTCCCGAACAAATTCCGATCAAAGTACCATCAAAGTGTCGGGAGTCATCAGTCTTAAACTCATTAATATGCTTCATTTTAAAATGAAAATTTGGCAGAAATGTTCCCTGTGGCAGGAAATGATGAATGGTGGCACTCCGTTCTAATCTTACTTTGAACAAAAAAGTGCGGCCCGTCAAAATTTGATGGTAGATGGTGACCACCAGTCATCAGCATGTCTACTTTGATCGGAATTTGATCGTCTATGCAGGGCTTTAAGTCCTTACAACCTCGTTCATATTGATTAAACATTTGACCATTTATGGTTTCACGTGGGTATAATTTTGGATATTTTTTTGGATTTCCTTCCTCCTTAAAATTTAGCTGAACTGATGTCTTTGTTGAACGGGAAGACCTTTTGAACATTGCCCTCAAAAACTTTTTATCGACGACTAAACTGCAAGAATGTGTATTTTGGTTGCAGTGTTTCAAAATCTCCGCTGCTATTTTATTTTTCGAAAGGAACTTTTCTCGGAAAAATTAATTTATCGGGAGAAACGAGGCAACGTTAGAATGCTCTAACGGCGTCGAAACACAACACGGGCTTATAAGCCAATATTCGATGCCGCGATTATCCTAACACGAGTTCGAATAATCGCGCTAAGTACGGTGCGCCTGGCGTCGAAGTCATATCAGCGCCTGCAAGACTGCAGGAATACTTCTCGCATTGCGCCAAACAGTGCGGTCGGCGTGACGCATATTAGCGCCTACAAGACTGCATGAATACTTCTCGCATTGCGCCAACCGCAGTGCAGTCAGTCAGTATCAGATAAATTCGCGCAATCCTAAGCATCGCCAAAAAGGTCCTTCTGAAGAATATCAAAATGAGTGATTACCTAATGACAAAACCGTTCATTAGGTACCGTTGTATAAATTTTAGCGTAGAGCATGTTCCAGTAAACTTATCCTTTTCCGCCGCGCAATACCGTTTTGTCTTGTCTCTCTCCGTAGACAGTGCAAAAGGAAAAGTTACGACTAGTAAGGATGACGAGGACTTGAGATGAAAAGGTGAAGCCCTCGGCGCGGCCGGTCGGCATGTAACACATATTAGCGCCTACAAGACTGCATGAATACTTCTCGCATTGCGCCAAACGCAATGCGAGAACCATTTGTGATAACTATTCGACTACGGGTAAAGGCATATTGCAGCTAGCTAGATTAAAGGCGCATCACACTGTGAGGATGACTCGCGACTCGACCGCGACTTTCTTCTCTGGCTTGCGCGACGCCAAAATCGCCGCAAAACCAGGACCCCGCGTCATTTGTTTTGATGGTCTCTGCTTGGTTTTTACCACAATTAAAGGGTAAATATCGACGGTGTGAGTCCGCAATCACATATCTCGTTCGCGATGTTTGAAAATCCCTTCTCTCTTTTTTATTTTTTTAAAGGAGAACGAATCGACATCATTCATTGAAGTTTCCGCAGGATTTTCGTGGCACTGAGAAGAAAATCACGGCAGTTTTTAAGTATTGCCGTTGAGTGGTTTTTCATTTAAAAAATAAGGTATGAGAGTAAGTCTGCAACGCGACGTCGCAAACCGAGATACGTGGTTACGGACTTAGACCGTCGATACGATAGGAAATATGGAGCGGTCCTATTGGTTGAAATGCATGTTTCTTGTAGACTAAGGGAGAAAATGATGGATTAACTAATTGGTTTCTTGGGGGTTGCCGTTAGTTGGCCTATTACCTACTTACTTTGTCCATTTCAACCACATTCTTCCACCAATAGGATGCCTTCATATCCTTTTTGTCCTATTTGTCTATCGCTTTGTTTAAAAATTTCAACAATCAGCCCGCTGCTAAACGGCACTGAAGACGAGTGGGAAATATGGGATACCAAAATTTGAAAATTTGGGTGACCATATCACCAAATGGGGAACCTCTAGAAAAGAAAATCCGTAAGGGGAAAAATCCTTTTTTTAAGTATGGAAAATTCTACTTTTTACTCATAGAGAACGCACCTGCACGGGGGAAAAGTATGGTAATTTTACCCATATTCCGGTTGATTCACAAAACGAAACCCGCCCTGAATGGCGCATCCCAACTTCAAGCAGGCGCCGAAATTGGACGCATTTCTGCTAAACGGAACTAGAGGCGTGTGGGACAGATGAGGTGTGCTTGTGGTAAGCTGCATAAGAAAAAAATGTACAAGTGGGTGTGATTCCTTTGGGGGGAATGGACATATTTTAATTTTCACTGAGAAAATTAAATTTACCTGAATAAACACGCCTAAAATGCTGACGTAGGTATGCTCTTAAAGGAAAATAAAAAAACCGTTTTTGTTAAATGTATCATAAAATTTATTTGGATCTTGATCTATAAAAATTAAAATAAAACCTGTTAAAAAAACCTCCAAAAGGTCACAAATACATAAAAAAAGGAACAGGTTAACTTATTTACTCTCCGGACGGCTTTCAAGCTGGTTCGGAATGATTTGCATTGTGAGATTCATCTTATTTGTTCAATGGGTTATAGAGCCGAAACACATGCTATACGCCTCATGAAAAACTTACTTTTTGTGACGAATTCAAAAGCAGCACGCAGATTACCATATTCTGGCTACCTATGATTGTACTCGGCGCACGAGGTTAAACAGAACCGTAAATCATAATTGATGCGTTATAACTGCAAATTTTTACACACAGTAACCCAGAGCGTGTTTTTAACCTCTTTAAAACGTTTGATTCACTCGTAGAACATTTTTATTTCTGAACGTCTTTTATGCAATTTTTAGTCGGAGAAAATCAATTTACAATAGGACCGAGCTTATCAGAAAAGAACTGACCCACATTAAGTTGACCGTAAGAAAGAGACTTGAAGTTGTATTCCTCCGTGGGGCTCAATGTAAAAAATGAACTTTAAACCCTTTTTTTCAAAAACTATTTTTTTTTCGACTTTGAATTTTTAAAACAAAAACACTCTTAATTCAATTTATTCGAAAATGCAGGTTGGTTCCTTTCGGATGAACTCGATCCAACTGAAGCTGGCATCCGTTCTCTTTGAATCATCCCAAGAATCCAGATCAATCACAGACTTTTCATGACATTTTTTTTGACTTTCAGTTTTTGACGGAAGAAAATAAACAACTATTGGAACTCAAAGACATACTTAACTCAATTTTTTAAAACATATATGCGGGTTGGTTATTTTCTGATAAACTCAATCCATCTGAAGCTGGCATTCGTTCTCTTTGAATCATCCCAAGAATCCAGATCAATCACAGACTTTGCGAGGCAATTTTTATTTCGACTTCATTTTTGGCGAGAAAAGATATACAAGTAGTGGAACTGGACTCTAGTGGAACTCAAAAACAAGCAGTTCCAACGCCCAAGCGTTGGAGGGCGCTTCTTTGACAAAGCATATTACTACCAACTTTTGTACCCGAAGACTGACGAAGACGGAATTTAAAGTGGGATTCTTTAACCGCAAAACCCTTTAAAACTTCAGAGCGACCGCGAAGATCTGAAACTTTCCACAAGCACTTTGAGATAAATTTAAGTTGGTGGTGAATGAAAACATAAAGGATGGACTGTAAATCAGACGACGGGAAAGAGCGGCGGATCCTCTAAAGCTGGTGCGTCAACGCGATCTAGCGGACAGCGGCGTCGCGACGCCGCGAGGTAGGGCGTGCAGGTCGCGGGGGAGCGGGGCCGCGTGAAGAGGAGTTCAGCAGCGGGGAGGGGAAGCGCGGGTCGCGGTGAAGAGAGGGACCGGCCGGCCTAGAGTACCTGTATAGCGAGAGTATGGACAGATGTGAAACTCCGAAAATCCATCAGGCCTTCACCGATGCTTCTGCGAATAAAGTTAGGGCCCAGAAATGCAGCCAACCTATGAATTTCAATTATCCAGAACGATTTACTAATACTATTGTTACGAACCGTCGTTTATTAAGCACGTGTTTGACTCAGTTTTTGCATAAATTTACTCAATTTTGCGGAAGAACGCTCATTTCTGTACATTCTTGGCCATCATGGTTAGAATTGGAATCTGCAGACTGGCAGTGAAATTTTGTGCGTTAGAAGTTGGTTAGAAGGGTGGCTGCACTTTTGGGCCCTAAGCCCTCCATGAAGCGATCTGTCCATACTCTCGCTATACAGGTACTCTAGACCGGCCGGCCGGCGGTGACATCGGCCATGGATGAAAATATAGGCAGCGCTAATGTCTCCGCTAACTGGAGTTGGGGGTCCTTATTCATTCTCTTGCACTGTTAAAAATCGTTGATTCCGTCCGACGGAAAATCCGGAGTGAGAATGAACACGGGAGTGCGGTTCAGCGCGTAGGTGCTGAGACGGGCTGCATGTGAAGTCAAAGCACTCCGCACCGGAGCTGCAGTACGGCCCGGAGTCACGCGCACCTTCTCTCCCTCGCACTAGCGCTATATACTGTCTCTCCTCCCCTTTAAGCCTACCACTCTCAGAATGAAAATGAAAAATTTAAAGAGAAAAAAATAGAAAAAATAATAGAATAGTGGAAATAATAGAATAGTCGAAATTATGGTATAACAGAGACAAAAGAAAAGAAATAAAATAAAGTAAATCAAATATATGATAAAATGAAGTCAAAGACTAAATTGAAGTAAATAATTAGAGGGAGCAAGGAGATGAAGAAAAAATAAAATAAGGGAAACAACTAAATGATGTTAAAGAATAGAATGAATTTTAAGAGTTAAGTGAAGTCCAAAAATTATGATGAAGTATTAAAAGAAATCACAGTAAATATAAAACAAAGTAAAGGAATGAGAAGTAAATAGTTAAAGAGAAAAAAATGAAGTGCTGGAAAAAATAAAATAGAGTGAAGGAGAAATAGAGACAACAAGGAAATAAAACAAAGTAAAACAATAAAATATAGTTAAAAAATATAGTAAAGTAAACTAAATACACGACAAATCCAGGTAGATTGAAAATATTTTAGCGGCCCGTTCAAATCGACGTTAAATACCGTTTTTGTGTCACTTTCATGTCGTCCGCTGTAGCTCAATCGGTAGGGTCGTCGGTTAGTGTTAGGTAGGTCCCGGGTTCAATTCCAATGTAGGTAGAAAAATTTCTAACCTTCAAAATCGGTTAAATCACGTACCAACGGCTTCATTATTTTTATTTTTCATGGTTTCAAAAATTATTTCCACAATTAACCCTTTCACCATCCCCTAGCTGCGAACCCCTAAATTTGCGGCTCCCGCGAGTCCGTCCGGCGTCGGAGTGATTTCTATGCGTACGGCACCCAAATCCGTCCAGCCGATTCTCCGTCGGAGTGACTCCTCGTCCGGCGAAGTGAGGGCCCGTTCTTACTCGCGCTTGTGCTGAGTCTCACTCCGTTTTTTTTAACTGTGGTCCATGACATAACCTTAAACCTTCCGCTCAATGCCGCAAACAGCTGACGTGTCGATGCTGCGCCAAGAAAATGAACCAATCACAAAGTAGCACAGTAATACGTCACTAAAATGAAGAGATCACGTGACTGTTCGTAATATTTTCAAATCGATCTGAAAGTACTGCCTCGGATATAAGTATTTAAAGCATAAGGAGGCCCTAAAATACTTTAACCAGGTAATACGTCCGTGCGAGATTGTTATGCTTAAAAGCAAAACATTTCACGAAAACTTTTACGAATACCAGATGCAGAAAAAAATCCAATTTTCCCGGGTGTACCAGAATGGCGTCATTACCCATAAGGCAAAAGGGCATGTAGTATAGTACATGTTACATCGGGAGAGTCGAACGGTTGGAAAGGGCGCATCTGGTACCCAGAAGCGCCCAACATTCTTAACTCCAGGGCCGGATTTACCTACTTGCCGCCCATGGGCCGCATGTTACTTACTCGGGTTGGATACATTTTTTGCGAAAGTCCTGTCAACACTACTGGCAAAATTTCACGGAACTTTGCGCGAAAGTTAAGTTCCGTAAACATATCTCTGTGTAGACAAGGTCCTCCATTTATAAGAAATGAACCAAAAAATTGAAAGAACAAACATAAATGTGGTTTAATACTTTTAAGTTTTAACGTCCGCCGCTGCACCGCGCCGCCGGGCTGATCGCACTGTGTTTGGCGCAATGCGTGAAGTATTCATGCAGTCTTGTAGGCGCTACGCGTTTCACGCCAACCGCTCCTGACCGCGCTGTGTTTGACGCAATGGGTGAAGTATTCATGCAGTCTTGTAGGCGCTAATATGTGTTACATGTCGACCGCCGAGCCGAGAGCTTGTCCTTTTCATATCCAGTCCTCGTCATCATTCCTCTCTGCGCTGAGCTCCAGGCCAAATTGCGTTTTTAGTCCCTCTCTTAACTCGACTAATTAAAGATGCTGTCTTTTTTATCACCGAGAAACGATAAAATTAGAAATTACTATACTCTCAGGAAAGAGAGATTTTGTCCCCTTTTCTCATTGATAATTTTTTTTTCTGGATCCGATTTTTTTTATACCTACATTTAAAAAAATTGCAAAATTTGCCGCCCCCTAAATTTGCCGCCATGGGCCGCGGCCCATGTCCCCCTTAATCCGGCCCTGCTTGACTCTATGTTTTCAAAAATCCGGGTTGGTTCCTCTTTGATAAATTCGATCCAGCTGAAGCTGGGCATTCATTCTCTTTGAATCATCCCAAGCATCCCGTAATATCACACAGACTTAACCCCCCCTCAAAGCGACGCAGACACAAATCAACAAAAGCTTCGCCACACGTGATGAGAATCTCCGTCTCATTTCGGCTCTTAGTGTTGACGATCTCGCAGACCTTCGACTTCGTCTTCAACCAGACTGATCTTAACAGTCCTGTCCTCTCGATTGCAACTCTCGCCGGGATCCCGACTACCTCCATCGCGACTTTTTCGGAGCTTTTCGCAGCCCGCAGCGTCGAGTTTTTCATCCAAGCTACTCCGCTCAACATTTGTCCCACGTAGTCACCAAGCGCCGTCGAACACACCTCGTCGTGGGGGTTGAAAAACACGCCCGCTTGGCGGATGTACTTGGATATCATCTCCCGGGCCTCCTCGAAGTTGCCAGTCGTGAAGGCGTGGATAAAGTCCCTGTATTCGGGAACCTCGATGGGCGGGCCGCGTGTGGTGAGTGCTTCAGCGTTGTCATAGCGCGGGTAGTTCACTGCGAGTCCTATGAACCGGCGGCTCCAGTCCGTCTCGTAGAGGATATCTCTGAGGAGAGTTCTCACCTAAATGTAAAATAATGAGCATTGCTCTGCATTAGTTGGTTCATGTATTGGAAACGAGGAGGAATTGGACGTATTTCTAGCGAACGGAACTATGTGCATTACAACGTGAGCCCTGTTATACATGTATTCTTATGGGTCTCAGGGCTCATGTTTTAATGCACATAGTTCCGTTTGACAGAAATACGTCCAATTGGTGAGGGTTGAATGGGTCACTAAACCTTGCGTTTTGCATTTCATATTGGCCAAACTGGAAAAAAAAATAGTGTATTTTCTTCGGAAAATACACTAACAAATTGGGTCTAGAGTCCAGACTCTTGAAAACATTGACAAGAAAAAAAAAACACTTGATTAAAAATCATGAGTTGAAAAACGCCGACTCCGCGAGTTTAAATATTACGGCCTGACACAGAGCGAAATGCGCACTGGCGCCTACAAACCTAACGGGATACTTCACGCGTTGCGCAATGCGTGAAGTATCCCTGTTAGGTTTGTAGGCGCCTATGCGCGTGTCACGCTGGAGCCACGGAGTGCTACGGCGTTTCAAGCAACTATTTCACGACATAGGTGTTGCACAGTATCATACGAGATTGAAGGCGCTCCGACGTATCGAGAATGACAAGCTTCCTTTAAGGGTACAGAGCTTTCCTTGCAAAATAAATCAAGATACTACGTTACAAAAAGAGAGTGGTAATCTAAAAAACTCACTTAGTCCTAGCATCCGTTTTTAATAACGTTCAGCTAGCATAATTAATTTTTGAATTTCATTAGAGAACAGTGTGACTCGATCTAGGCAGAAACATTATTGAGTATGCCGTCAAGAAGATTTTATTTTGAATTAAGAATAAAATAGCTGAATGAAAGCGGGTTTCTGCTTGATGTCAGTGGCTTTTCTTTTTATTTCAGCATCATTTTTTCTCTGAACAGGCAAGATTTTCTTTATTGATTTATAAGGAAATCTTCTCGACGGTTAATTTGAGCATATTTCTGCTTGATTTAAGTCACTTTTTCCTCTAATTAAGTTTAAAAATCATGCTAAACGTTACTGGATCAGATACTTGGACTTAGGAAGTTTTCGACTACAGCTCCCTTTTTTTCGTCGTCACTCGATTTAATTTGCGAGGGAACTTCGTGCTTTTGAAAGATGCCATCAATCATGATACGTTGGGGTGCCTTCAATCTTGTATGATACTGTGCAACACTTTCATGGTGAAATAGTAGTTTGAAGCGCCGCGGCCCGCCGGCGCCGTCGCGATGTTATCGTACACAGGAAAAATTTAGGAGCCTTTAGCTGAGGAAAATCAAGAGGTTCATCCGGTTCAGGTATAAGAAGATGGGATTTTCTTGAAAGATAATTAAGTCCTGTTGCACTAAAGAGGTGTAGAGAGTTTTAGTGAATTTTCCCTCATGGAATTGACGCCAAAATCTCAATTATATGATTTTTTTCCGTTTGGCCAACCAAACAAACAAAAAGAGAGCAAAACCTCATTCTTTCAAGAATTTATACATTTCATCCAAAAACGTCGTGAGCAAGTGTTGTTAGTATTTACATGTTGACCAATTAACTTTGGGTCTCAATAATTGGTAAGTGACCACAACTCCCCTGCTGAAAAAACGCGTGGACTTAAACTACTGGAAAAAACAAGTGCTCGGACAAAAAATCGTTAACGAAATGTCCTAACCTTCTACCTGCATGAAAAAGGCAGACACGAATTCCAAGAACGAGAAATCCATCCTTACGAAATAGAGCACCAATATTCGAGAGAGTATTGCCATCTCTGAGTCACTCTCTGATTGGTTCATCAGTTTAGGCTATCATGGAGCTCCAGAGTTGGCCCAATGTAAACGAACTGGACCCAGAGGAACACGTATTAGCGGCTAAGAAATGAATGATAACCACATTTAACGGTTCATTTTCGCAAAAATATCCATCGAAGTTCGATCCGAACTCAATTCAGAGGTTGGATATAAAAAAATATTTATCACATCCAAATTCACGTCTCGAACTTGGTAGAACTTTGTCGCCATCTTGTTCGTTTACATTGGGCCAAACTAGGAGCGGAGGGGCTGGGGTTTGTTTGTATTGGGCCAACTTTGGGGCTCCATGATAGCCGACCAATCAGAGAGCGGCACACTTTTTCTGTAGTAAGAGGATTGAGATACTCAACATTCTCCCGTATACACGTACTTTAGTATACCTAACGGTGATGGAAGAGTATAACATTTATTTACCTCTTCATTAGGGATGCGCAGTGTGATATTTCGGGATAAACTCTGGGTTCCGATAGCTCCAAGGTTCGAGTAGGACAGGAACCCAAATTGGATGAGGTAGGCCCAGTAGGAAGTTTCTCCTGCACCAGTGCCCGTTTCGGGTTGCCCCAAGACTCCAGGTACCTTTTTGATAACGTCCTCACCGTTGATCAGCCTTTGAATAGTTAGAATCGGATAGAGTCCGTGCGCAAGTATGAATTTCTCTAGACTAGCTTGGGTCTGGGGATCTGCTGCCATCCAGGGTCGAGATTTCTCATTGAATAGGTAATTTGAGACGCTGAAAGGGTTGTACAATGTAGAGTTTCCAAACTTGTACCCTCCATACATCTTCTGCACCCTGTCCAAGGCATCTGGTCCATGTTTACCACGTGAAACCAGCTCATTGACCTGTACAATGACCAAGTTTCAATGCTCCCATACCATGGCTGTCAAAAGTTCCGGAATTCGGAACTTTTTTGTCTCATGCAATTCCTCCCATTCCATGACCGTCAAAATTTCCGGAATTCGGAACTTTTTTGTCTCAATTCCTCCCATTCCATGACCGTCTAAATTTCCGGGAAAATTTTTTGAAAATTTCCGAGAAAGTTCCGAGAAATGCAAAAGATCCGGAACCTTTCGGGATTTTCAAAAGTTCCGGGAAAAATTCAGGAAAATCTCAAAAGTTCCGAAATTCGGAACTAACTCCGGAAAATGGGAGCACTACTAAGTTCATCTGAAAGGAGCCGATCAAATAGGATCAATTGATTTAGGAGCAATTTAAGCTCAGATCCTGGCATATTTTCTCTTCTCCAAAATTCAGAGTTAAGAGTACAAGACTGCCGTGCTAAGGAAAGACGCCGTATGAGCCTTTAAACGTAGCATTATTTTCCTCCAATTTCTTTGGAAAATTGTGAATATTTCTCTTCAAAATTTTCGATTCATTATCCTTGCAAGTTAACCTAAATTACTTGAAAAATTTCTAAGGAAACTATGCATGTCTGCTCTCAAAAATATATTTTTTGCCCGTTGTCGTTTGGCAACTTCCAAATATACGTACGGCGTTCTTCCTTAGCACGACGGAATATCGTTTGTGAAAATAGAAGTTGAAGATTACGATTTACGTTGAAACATTTAGAGGAGTAAAGCGTCAAGGCTTTTGTTCCCAGTTTCAATTTAATTTTCTCCAAACCCCAAATCCCAGAAAAATACAAAAGTGAGTTACTTTTATCTTAATTATGTTCTACACACGTACTTTTTATACGAGGAGGCGTTCCCAGTTGGACTGCATTTTGCAATTTGGAACTATAAATTCTGGCTCATCTGAAAAAACACTTATGTGCGTAGGGAAACTAATAGCACATTCGTTGTTTTTAAACCGGGCCAGTGTTTATAGTTCCAAATTGCAAAATGTAGTCCACTTGGTCCTTTTTTTCCCGCACTTTTTACCTCTAGGCTTGAGACTTCAATATCAATATTTACGGGAGGGAATCTCGCCTCACAACAGTTATGGCAGGCTTCTCAATCGAGCATTGTTCCTTTCCCACCCTTTATCGATTAAAGTGTGAACAATTTGGTATGTAGCTGAGTCAAAGCGTCAAGATTAAGGTTGCTAGATTTTCATATTGCAGAGATTTTCATGGCAAAGTTTAGAGTGCGATTTGACTCAAGTAGACTATTGTGTTTTCATGAGCGGGAGGTTTGAGTTCACGCGTCAAGAAACATTGAATATCAAATAGTTAGGATAGTCAAATTCAATAATTTTCTTTGCGCAAATCGTGCTCTACGTGATATTTTGGTCACGAAACATAGGTACATCAGAATGGTTAACTTCGTACCTTATCTAGTGGTCTATCCCGATCAGTGTTCGAAACTCGCAGGCGCCAACGCGCCAAATACGCCTAAAAAATCGGCCATGGCGCCTAAAAAATGAAGGCTCTGCGCCTACGTGGCCCCTGAAAATTACCCCCTAAAAATCTGAATTTTCATATCAGGTGATTATTCGAAATTTTCAACACTACAAGTGAAAGCTTTTTCTATTCTTCACGATTTCATCCTTTGCGCTTTTGTCCTCCCCAAGTTACAGCTACTTACTAGTTCTGTTGCGAAAACATCTTGCATCTAACAATTTCACTAAATGCACCGTAATATATAGGCAAAAAGTCAATTTTGCCCCTAAAAAATCTTCAATGGCGCCTAAAAATCGGGCTTGATGCGCCATTTGGCTCCTCATACACAAAGGTGAGTTTCCAACACTGATTCCGATGTAATCCCTGAGGATTTCTATGAATATAATTGTTGTTGCTGTCTCACCTCTGCCTGTGTGAAGCCGAGAAAATTCGAGCACTCATCATCGAAGATAGAATATACTTTCACTTCATCTCGAAAGGGCTCCAGGACGATAGTATGGATGTTCGTAACACCGGTGAGAACACCTTTCTCGAAAGAATCATTTTCTCTCGGGTCGAGGGTTTGACGGTAAAAACCGCGCATGAACTTGATCATAGCATGATAGTGCCCGGTATCGAGCGCCGTCACGAGAGGCGTGTCATACTCGTCGATCAAGACGATCGGGCGAACACCCTCAGCTTTGTAAATGAATTTGCACAACCGTTGGATTGCTCCCAAGTACAAATTCTCATCGCCATGTTTCTCCATTATACTACTGTATACCTCCTTCTCTGCGCTGTCCATCACCTGCAATTATTAGGAAATTTATTGCTTTATTGATTTATTGATTTATTTTTTTTTGATTCCTCACTGAAAAAAAAATATCGGTATGTTTTTACTAAGAAAAGGGTAAAATTATCAAGAATTCAGGGTTCTATTTGATCCCAGTTTTTTTTTGGTAAAATTACCATTTGTGGAATTGGTATAATTTTACCGACAAATCTCGGTAAAATCATTGAACTCTCTCGGTAATTTTACTGGACCTTGGTGAAAACGCCAATATTTTTTATCGACTATGCTAGAATAACCGAGATAAAATGGCAAAGTTACCGGGAATTCATTACCAATAAAAGTGGTATTCTTACCTGAAAAAAACTGTACCGGTTTTTAGGTAAGCTTACCAGTCTGTCTTTGTAAAATTACCAATAATTGGTAAAAGAGTGAGATGGTCAAGGTACCAACGGACCGTGGTAAAAACGCCGAGAATTTTTTTTCAGTTCTGAAAGAGTCCGACGAGTACCTAATCTACTTTTATGTAGAAATTAGGATAGAGTACCCACAAAGAGAGAGAGCAAACTAGAGACAAAAGACCCTCCATTGGCCTCTTGGCGACAGGCGGAAGCTTTTATTTTCGGGGATTCATCAATTCCTAATGGACGATTATAAAGCCCGTATCAGACGATCAAAGTAGAGGCTTCAAAGAAACTCATCGATTGCCCCGACTTAAACCGCTGGCCAATGAGAGGGCCAGGAAAGGCATCGATGAACCTCTTTGAAGCCTCTACTTTGATCGTCTGATACGAGCTTTAGGGAGCAAAAGTCATCACCCTATTTTTGGCTGTTGACCTACCTACATGGTGGATGATGAACTTCTGGTGACGTCATGAGTCAAACAAGTTTCCACAACTTCGGCCATTTCCGGCGTGTTTGCAAAGCTAAACTACCAACACGTTGTTGAACATCAATCATGTCGATAAGGCAACAGTAGAATGCTGACGTCCCAAAAGTAAAGGCTTCCACCATGGGCAAGATACTAGTCGAGGGTCTCTTATTGTCTCTGGTCCAGACATGTTAATAATTTTGAGATTAGGTCTTGAAGCTTTTAGCGCCCAAAAGGGCAGCCAACCTATGAATAAAGCTCTTCCATGTGTCAGGAATTTGCGATCTAGGTACCTTCTGATCCCCGTGTAAAAGTTTGCGAGAAACACGATGGTGACACTGGTTTTCTCTGAAACAAACTCCCAAGCTCAAAAAATGCTCTCAAAGTTGAAGCCGTAATAGAGAGGATATCCCACGCTATCCATATAGTCCACCTCTAGATATCAAGTCAAACCCTCCATACAAAGGGATAAGGAGCATATGTATCAACAGGATATTTGCCACTTTGTTTAGGGATTCCACTCCTGAAAACACAACAACCTTGCTGATGTGTTTACTCCTTATCTTTGCGAGTTTTTCTTGATTATGAGGTGGACGCAGCTCAGAATAGCATGGGGTGTTCCCTCCATCACGGCCTCAACTTTGAAAGCTTTTTGTGAGCTATGGAGTTGATTTCTGAAAAAAACCATTGTACCATTGTATTTCTCGGAAAATTTTACGTAAGGGAAAGTATTTAAATATCCCTGGTAAAAATTGGCGATAGGAGCTGCGTTTCAAAATACCATGGGAGTTCTTATAGCCGACTAAAGAAGGCGATAGAAAATCATATGGCTGAATGTAGAAAGTGGAAAAAATTGTACGGCCGGGCTACACGAAGCGATAAAAAATTATACAGCCGGGCTATAGTTCCTATCGCCGGGCTTTTCACTTTATCGCCTGGCTGTTGCTTTTTCGCCATCGGCTATAAAAGACTATACGAAATTGTGTAGAAATTTGTGTGCTTTGTAAATCCTTAAGTTGGTACGGGTACGGAATCACCTTAATATTTACAAAATGCACATTATATTTTCCTTTACTACATATTTTTTTTCATCAATTAAAATGAGAATAATCCACACAGAGTGTGCAAACATTTCAAAGTCATGAGTTGAAAAACGCTGACTCCGCGAGATTAAATATTGGAGCCTAACACAAAGCGGAGCGGCGGCGCATTGACGCCTTCAAACCTAACGGGGATACTTCACGCATTGCGCAATGCGTGAAGTATCCCTGTTAGGTTTGAAGGCGCCAATGCGCTTTGCGCGCTGGCTGCCCGCCCGCCGCGCCGCAACGCAGCGAACCACGGCGCTTGAAGCAACAATTTCACACCAGAGGTATTGCACAATAGCATACAAAATTGCAGGCGCTCCAACATGTTAGGAATGGCAGGCATCCTTCAAAAGTACAGAGCTTTCCTCGCAAAATAAATCAAGATACTACGACCCAAAAGGAGAGCGGTAGTCCAAAAACTCACTAAGTCCTAGCATCCGTAATTAGTAACGTTTAGCATACACTTTATCGCCAGGCTGTTGCTTAGTCGCCATCGGCTATAAAAGGCTATAAGAAATTGTGTTGCCGGCTTTAGAAGCTATTGGAAATCTTACAGCCGGCTGTAGGTCTATGGTATTTTGGAACCCAGATTCTACTACCAATTTTTACCAGGGCGCATATTACTGACACATGCAAGAGCTTCATTCGAATTTTCTCGGATAGTTTTGCAATTTTTGTGACCCGTCGCACCTAAAGCACGAATTAGACTGACTTTTTGCAAAAACTTTACCCATTTTTGCGGATGAGCGCTCATTTATGGACATTTTTGGCCATTTTGGTCTGATATTGGAATCTGAAGATTGGTAAATCTTGGCAAACATGTCTTGCACATTTTGTTAGACTTTTTCAATCGTCAGGAATCAAAAAACCCGGCCTTCACTACCATGTAAACTTAACTAAGTGTTCTGTTGCGATTTTGTTTGTTGACCTCGAGTAGTTACTTAATTGACACCCTGGTAAAAATGGCAAGTGCTCAGATGAGTAGCACTTGCCTTTGGAACAGACCTAAACACTGATGTCAGTGCTGCCAGGCGCTGATCTGCCACGTCAGTGTTAGGTCTGTTCCAAAGGCAAGTGCCTCTGATGTAAGTGGCACTGACCTAAGTGTCTCCGACGTAAGCGGAGTGGAAACTCCCAGAAATACTGTAGAGGCAAAAATTTTGTTAATTGCTGATACGCCAAGTACGTTAATTCACTATTTGACGATCAGGGAGGGCTGCTATGAATTTTCAATCACAAGTAAGTATCACAATCTTCAGTGGACAACGCTCGTTCCCATGCGGCCTCCAATCTAAGTACTAACTACGCCCGACGTAGCTTAACTTCGGTGATCGACCTAGCGACTGAACCACTACACTACCTGCGCTTGTTAGTGTAAAGGGCGTAATTATGCCATTTCAGGGCCCCCATTGGAGTAATTTTGCCAGTAAATGATGATTTTGTCTTTGAACTTGAATCCGATACTTAATTTTTTTATTTTTCTTTTTTAACCAATCAACATGTAAATAAAGTTTAATAAGTTATGCTTATTTGCAAAAAAAATGGAACGCATTAAAATTCAAAATTATAGCTAAGGATGTAAAAAAAAATAATTGAAGTTGAAATTATACAAAAAATATAAATTAGCAGATACAAAAATTGAAAGTTAAGGAGTAAAATAGTTGGAAAAGAATTAAAAATTAATTAGGAAAATTTTAAAAAAAATTAAGACTGAAAAATTTTAAAAAGAGTCAAAACTGAAAAAAATTAAAACCAAATTTAATTTTTTTCTTTAATAAAAAAAATAATAATGCTTAAATAAATACATCTAATTACATATTATAGCGGTTATAATATTTTTATCGATCTCATTTTTTTGTGTTTTAATTATTTAAGTGCCATCATAAACGAAGAAGGCGAAACAAATTATTCAAGAGTGTGTGGCTACCTAAACAAGTTTTCCTTTCCTCTTGGAAAATCCTCCCTCCTAAAAAATACGCCTCTCTGTAAGATAAAGTTTGTGGTCCCCGTATCCCGAGAAAATATTCTCCCACGAAAATGAAATAGGGTGGGGGAAGGGGGAGCCATCTCTACTTTTTGGGAGTGAGTGCGGTTCGATTAAGACTGATGTCAGAGACTTACCCTCTGAACCAAGTCCTGACCTCAGTCCCGCTTACCTCAGAGACATCTCTGCACTTAGGTAAGTCTTTCTCCCGGCGTCAGTGCCTCTTACCTCAGTGCTGACTTCTTGGATAAGTGCTTTAACACTTACGTCAGAGAAAACTGAACTGACCTCAGAGCAAATTGCACTGACCTCAGTGGAAAATTCACTGACCTAACACTTGCCATTTTTACCAGGGCATGCCTTTAAGGACAGCATAGATAGGAAAAATGGTGCGATAAATCAGCAAGCGTCACAGTTTTTTGTATTAAATGGACCGCGTGTAGCAGAGAGGAACCAAGCCACATTAGTCATTGCCAATTTTAACTGGGCAATTTAATTTTTTACGAGAGAGCATTTGTGTTGATTCCTTTGAAAATTTCAAGGATTTTGCTTCGCACTATGCAGAAAATTCACTGAAATTTGCACAAAAATCTGCACAACTGATTGCATATAAAAAATTAAACTGCCCAATTATGTATGCATGTATGTAAAAGTCGCTTTTGCGGCGCGCTAGGGCGCTCTGCGTCGCCTACTCGCCACAGGAATCTGTCATGGTGGAGCGATCCTCCGGAAACTGACATCTCTCCATCTCTTCACGGATGTCTTGTACCCACACTGAAAAAAAAAGTAGCTTGGATCAAGCATGATAATTCTTGAATTTGCCGCCAAGAATTTTCTTTATCTTGCTTTAGGCTGACTTTTTCTTGATTCAAGAAAAATAATGCATTGGGTTAAGCAAAAATGTAGCTTATATTTACCAGCAAAATTCTTGATTTTAGAAGAAATACTTCTTGGCGGCAAATTTAAGATTCTTTTTTTTCCAGTGCACCGTTTGCCTGGACGCCGTTTTCGTCGCCTACCTGGATGGACCCACTCCAACACCTCCTTCGGCAACCTGATATCAGCCATCCTCTGCACATTCCTCTCTGCTTAACGCAGTCCAAATGGTACCCGGTAAAACTGATCACATCACCAGTCACCAACCGGAAACTTTAGTTCCAAAATAATCCCGAATCATCCACAACTCACCGCTTCATCTTGTTGCAGTAGTCTTTCGCTATGACGAAGGTACGCTGCGGCAACAACAGACTTCATGGCCCGGAAGTTCTCCGGAAAGGTGGCGTTCTTGACGCCTCCGAAGTCGAGCCTGATGATCGGATACTTATGCTTGTGCCTCCGCACGAACTCGGCGTCCCTCATGATGCTAAGGTTCTTGAAGAGGTCGGTCGACGAGTTGGGTTGTCGAGCGTCGAGGAAGTGTTCGAGCGTGGAGAGCATGAGTGTCTTGCCGAAACCGCGAGGGCGTGTGACGACTGTGAGTCTCGGCTCCATCGCTCGCCTCAGGAAGAGGGTCTTGTCGACGTAGCGCTCCGGGTGTTCGTCCATCAAAATGAGGAATTCGCTCATCCTATCCCACTCTTCTGCCACAGGTGCCGGCGTCGTGACAGGTGCAAGCATGTCCAAAAGGGATTTTGTCGTGGCTTTCGGGAGCCCCCACTGTTGAAAGGATAAAATATATGTTAGATTCTTAACCAGTGTTCTGCCTTCCCTCTAAAATTTTAGGAGCGACGTTGGCCGGAGAGCCCAACACTAGTAAAAAAAAACCTCTTGGACCAATGCCGCATTGCATTGACTTAAGTTTGTAGTTTCTTGTCGCCGGATTTTAGAGTCTTGAACTTTTGTTTCAAGCGGATTTTGCATTGAAAAAGGAGACCAGACTCTTAAATCCGGCGACAAGAAACTGCACTCTTGAACCAAGAGGTTTTTTTTTTTTTTTTTACCAGTGAATATTTAGGAGCCATATCGACGGTGTAAGTCGGCAATCACATAACTCGGTTTGCGACGTCGCATACTTCCTGTCATACTTTATTTCTTAAACGGAGGACTACTCAACAGCAATTCTTCAAAACTGCCATGAATTTTCTGCTCTGTGCGAAAAAAATTCTGCAAAAACTTCGAGGAAGGATGTCAATTTGTTCTCCTTTAAAAAAATAACGTAGAGGCAGAGATTTTCAGACATCGCAAACGAGTTATGTGATTGCCGACTTACACCATCGATATACGTCATTCTATGCAACCGGTTGTGGCCAATCAAAATAAACATATGGCTAATATTCGCCTCTAATTTGATTTACGCTGGCAAAAATAGTGTTTTTCTAATATTTAATCTCTGCTAAGACTGATATTTTCTTTTTTCCAATGAAATGTACTTACGCATGTTTTTAGTATAACAAATCTTTTTTAGGGTTTTTACCAAAATTGCATAGAGTCACGTGAATATAACTTATCTCTTCATTTTTTTTATCAAAGTTGCATGGACCTACATCTATGTAACTACCACTTTGGGGGGCTATTCTGGCATATTTTATCACTCCTCAATCATTACATATCGTTTTTCGTTTAAAAACTAATAGCTAGCTCTTAAGCTCTCGTTTAAATACGTTCAATCCCCTCCCCCGCGCTTATTGACAAACGTGTATTACCTTGGAGAGTTGGCTCATAAGTGGCCTAAGGGCGGGCGCCCTGTTTGAATTTAAAGCGTCATTTTCCTCGGAAGATTCACGGAGGTCCAGAAATCCTTGCGTTTCGCCTGCCAAGAGCAAAGATAAAATTAACTTTGGAAACCATAGCCAAAATATCAGTGTTGAAGATTTTTGCGGCAAAAGCAGGCGTAAAGTTGCATTTAAATCCGGCAGATTTGAGACCTGCACATAAAGGGGGAAACTTATTTAGTGTCTAGCTTTAACTTAAAACTTTGTTTTCTTTTTGAACTGCAAGCAGACTTCAAACTTATATGACTTTGACCTCTTTTTAGATTTTTAAATGTTATTAGTGCCAACGTTTCAAATAGGTTGTCCCATACCTAATGAATTCGAGTTGTTTGAATGCTCTAAAATCGCTTTAAACAATTTTTAAGACATTTATTATAGCTTTCGCAGTTGAATATTTTCAATAACGTCGATGAGTAAATAAGTATGAACATATTTTGCCTGGGCACATTTTTCATGGCCGTGTTAATTGAATTTATGAATATCTTACATGATTTTAAAATTGTCGTTAAGAGTAATGATGACATCAATTGAAAAACCAACCAGCTCAACGGTCGACCAAAACTTTCGGTGTTTCTTGAAGATATTCCCATCTGAAAAAGAAACAAAAATCCGAGGGTCAAAATTTGCTATAAAATTATGTAATTTCTTCCTCTCTCACAGAAACTGCTTCATTTCGTTTCAAACGTGTATCTAAAATGACTGTCCCCTTTGGTCTTAGAACTTGGCAACATTTAAAACTTGGAAATGTCGACGAGTGAAGCATTGCCTAAATTGCAACTTCTTCACTACAAGAAATTCAAAGTGAGATTCTCAGCAGAATTTACTCCAAAGGCTCAACTCGGAGCGCCTTCATTTCTCCATCATACTCTCCGCCTTACCTCGCAGTTAGTTTAGTTGCCTATCCGAGCTAAACCCAACTAAGGGCAACAATTCCTATTACACGCGCGTGTGTTATTCGCTGTTTTGTGAATTTATGAAGAAAACACAACTTTATAATTCAAAGCGTTATAATTATTACTCCTCTCTAGTTTCCTCAATCTCGAATTTTCACGTTGACGCACGTCGTGAACGTATCTGACGTAATCATACATTACCGCCTTGGCGATCGTTTAACCCCCTTCTCGATATAATGAATCGAGTACAGATTTAAACTTGTACAACCGCGGGTAACAAGGCTAGAATAAAATGAAACCAAGACGTTTCGGCTGGAGACACAATAGTCTTCTTCAGTTGGATGAAATATATAGTAAAATTTGAAAACTTAGTGCTAGGTTGTGCCTTTCCAAAACGAAATGAATAACGTTGATGTGAAAAAAAATTGATAGCACGGTTAACGCAAAGCATCGGAGCCAAACGTCGATGAGACGAATTCAATAACTAAATTAAGTTTCAGCCAATAGATGGCGACACCAACCAGTTGTGTATGAAGGTAGTAAACTGGAAATTCAAGTAGATTGTGCTACTCCTGATTTCGAAAGAACTGGTGGTAGAGAACAAAAAGGCCGTTCGCGCGGGATACGAACTGATTTACCGTGCCTCAAAATGTCAATCATTTCTCGCACTAATCTAGAAAACAACTTCCGGGGCGGACTCCTGACATGAAATTTCAACTTTTTTTAAAATTTAACTGGTGAGCAAGCTCTTTTTAATGTTTTCCGAGGGCTGTTACCTCTCCTCATACCGTCCATACCCGCCACACCTCATCTTCGTCATGCACCTGTATTATTTGTCATAGACAATATTCTGTAAAATGCCGGCGATCACTGCTTGCCTGTGGCTTAAATATACGTATTTGATCGAATACAATAAATCACTAAATAAAAGAATGAATGTAAAGAGCAATAAATTCCTATCGTTTCTTCAAAAGACTCACATTAATCTCTCACAAATCTGATCGCTAATCGTCGTGAGCATACAAAGGCGGATCCAGGAATTTGGCAACACCGGATTCCATAAACCTATGTTTGAAAATCGATTTTTGTTGGAGCACCTGGCCCCTACAAGAATCGATAAGGTCTAAATGGAGAAAAACAATGTTGCCAATTTGCTGGATCAGCCAATGGTCGTAAGCAATCCCTCGCAAGTGCTTATATTGTCCCTTTCGAATTGTATAATTTCAAATATGCATACCTTTTCTTGGAATACACGTACCCGTTGTTTTCACTTTGTATGTAGCATAACTATCAGCAACAGGCAGAAAACGCGCCTCGTGAAATACTAAGCTGACCGATAACGAAAGGTTTGAAACTGTTCGTCTGATTATTAGGGGTCAATAATTTGCCTCCTGATAACATCATGTGCATGCGTTTTGCACTTTCGCATGTGACGTCATGTTTCTTCTCGGTAAGATCATTTTGGACGTATTTATGCTAAAAGGAACTATGTTACATGCAACCCCTATGCACATAGTTCCTTTTAGCATAAGCATGTTCATCTGATCTCACGGCAGGGCGTTGATCTATGTGTAAAGCATTTCCCATTTGACCACTTAATTTTGAAGAGGAAACATGGTGATTCTTATCCTGACCATAAACCTCCATAATGCGCTAAATCATACCTATGTTGTCTTCAGGCTTCACGTCACATTATCGAATTGCGTAGACTAATTGATCATATCTTCGCTCGTAAACTTTGAAGTGCCCGGATTTGACAATTTAAGCTTATCATCAAGTATTTTTACATAACTATGGCCCTTGATAAGCAGATAAACCACTTTACTTAGAGTAACCATTTTTTTCAAATTTTCTGTTCAAGAGTGAAGATTATTCTCTTTTTCTTAACAGAGACATCTCCCAAGCGAAAACCGGAGCTAATGACTATTTTAACTAAATAGCTTTAGCTAAGTTACTTGAGTGCATTCAATTTTAAAATTCATCAACGGTTTTGGATTTAATTTGGTGAGTCAATATTTTAGGTTCTATTTTTAAGTATAAAAATTCGACATACTTATGCCTAGAAAATTCAAAATCTCCTTTTTTTTTTTTTTTTTTTTTTTTTTTTTTTTTTTTTTGCATATGGGCTGCATTTTTCTATCAGCTTTGTTTTTTAAAAGAATAACATGCTGTCAAAATGAGCTCGTCAAAGGATCTTTGGAATAATAATATGCTCAATAAATCGAGGACTTGGACAGTTTCTTCTGTTTTCCATGTTAATATTTAAAATTGGACTGATTAATTGTCTGCCTATTGACTAATATTTTGGACTAAGGGTATTTTGCAGAGTGGCTTCATTGTCACTTTCGCTTCTATAGACAGGCTTCAGTGACACGCTCTTCTATAAAGGACGTGAGATATCAGCCATCTGCTATTTCCAATCCGGTTTAGAGCAGCTGGCAAGCGGCTTGTTTTTCTTATTCTTTATTTTTTTTCAGTTTGCGGGAGACAATTTAAGGGAGAATGATTCATAGAAGGAACAGCATATGCTACTCTTTGTATCTGATTTTCTGGATGAAAGTTATATTTTGTCTCCTACAGAAAGTTCAATCTTACCAAAATGAATGGTACGAGACAACATCCATTTACCAAGTATATACAAGGTCATTTATGGACTCAAATAATGATGGTGATGGGGACTTTAAGGGTGAGTTTTGTGGTCTCCACATAATCTATTAAAAGTATTGAACCTGGAATGAATGAAAACGACTTAATGAGTGAAGTAGGGAACCGGGGAACCCTGCTAAAAATGGCGAGTTCAAATGAGTAGAGAATCAAAGTCATATGAGTAGAATTTTAATTCATATGAATTGAATTTCAACTCATATGAATAGAATTTCAACTTATATGAATAGAATTTCAACTTATATGAATAGACTTTAACTCTTATGAGCAGAATTTCTCTATCCAGTTTTCGCCAACTTCTATGACTAGAAATTTAACTCATATGACTAGAGATTTCAACTCACATGAGTTCAGCGTTGAATCTACCGTATCCGCTATCTCAGAAACTAGTCACGGCATCAAACAAATCATAGGGACAAAATGTTTTTATTTTTCAAATTTACATGATGAGTCGGTGTCTCCTGGCCAGAAACAGCACTTCTGAAAAATGGAAAATTTGAATGCATATAAGTTGAACTTTTCTACTCTTATGAGTAGAATATTCTAGTGATATGAGTAGAATTTCTTCTCATATAAATAGGATTTCTACTCATATAAGTAGGAAGTTCTACTCATGTGAGTTGGCGAATTCTGAATGGCCTACTCGTCATTTTTAGCGGGAAAATGTCGACATCTTTAATCAGTACGAGTTTATAAAGCAAAAGTTCAAAAGAATGAAACCAAAAGGAACTACGTACGACGCAAATCCGATGCACATATTTTTTTTAGCATAAATAGATCAATTATGATTCTCTACATGTTTCTGAAGCTGATGAGATGACGTCACTGGTACCCAATGTTTGCGAAGATTTTTATTTTTTTATTTTGGGTCTCAATTTTAAGTCGACGCTGTTCTCAAATCCAACTACGATTTAAGCTTGCATAAAATGATTGTATCAATTATTTTTTCTCGGGTATCTATGAGATGCCTTGATATTATTTTATTGTTTATTTATGATTTTCGTTTTTTTTGTCCATTAATGAGGGACATTGTTTGGTCCAAAATGACTGCTGTTTGTAAAATTGTTTGTCATGTCTCGTCATCACAACCGCTTCTATAGAATAATCGGCACAATTTCGTCGTCTGTCCGCTGTACATGTTTGAATTGTATCAGCTAGTAGATCAAATTACATTATGCATATCACACATTCTGCAGCCGAAAAATCTTATGGTTGTATTGCCATATTTAAATAGGTAATGAGAAGAAACCAGGCAACTTGAAGTGCACGTGGGGTAAATTGGGTTAGGGCCATCAATTTTTACGGTTTGAAAGTATTGAGTTTTCGGTTTGTCCGCGGAATGGAATCGACATAAATTTTAAGAGAATTGACTTTTATATTATATGAAATGAATTTCTACCCAACTTTAAAAATGCCGTGTTGATTAATATGAAATATAAATTTCTTTATTTTAGGTATACTAGAGAAACTGGATTACATTCAAGCTTTAGGATTTGAAACGGTTTATGTCCAGACCGTCTTTAAATCCCCTTTCCTGGACGGAGGATATGACATTTCAGATAATAAAGACGTCAATCCAATGTTCGGGACCATGAAGGAATTGAAAAATTTGATTGATGAAATTCACAAAAGAGGTAGATCAACCATGTTCCAATTTTCAAAATTTGAAATAAAAAAATTGAGAAAGAAACCACACATTAAAAAGTATTCTGACGTATAGATGTGAAGTTTGGTTGCTGAAAAAATGGACACAAGATATGCAATGCGCAACAGAGATAGATTTCAGGAGGTTATTGGAGGAATTTTTAGGATAGATAGGCCCTTAATGATAAATACCTCATGACGTGCCTACGGATGAGAAAACAACCTGAACGCGCTTGTGCCGATTTTCCTCACAAAGACGTAACGGACCGACTTTAATATGTTATTGAGCACAGGAATCCAGGCATTTTCGAGATAGTGCTGGGATGAGGGACGACCGGCCAAAGGCACAAGGAATCCAAAATGCCGATTTGGACAGAACGGCTTCTACGCGTGAGGGCCCTATTCCCAGCTAGAGTACCTGTATACGGGAGAGTATTACCATCTCTGTGCCGCTCTCTGATTGGTTCATCAGTTTCAAGCTATCATTGAGCTCCAAAGTTGGACCAATGTAAACAGACCCGACCCAAAGGAACACGTATTATCGGCTGAAAAATGAATGATAATCACACTCAAAGCTTGATTTTCGGCAAGAATATTCATAAAAGTTCGATTCGACCTCAATTCAAAAGTTGGATGTAAAAAAATCTCTATCACACCCAAAATTACGCCCAGAGCTTTGGAGAACTTTTCCGCCATCTTGTTTGTTTACATTGGGCCAAACTAGGAGCGGAGGGGCTGGGGTTTGTTTACATTGGTCCAACTTTGGGGCTCCATTATACAGCCCATCAATCGGAGAGCGGCAAACTTTTTCTGTAGTAAAAAGATTGAGATGGCAATACTCTCCCGTATACAGGTACTCTATTTCTAGCCGTTACCGCAATTACATCGAGCCCAACATTGTTTGAAAGCTTAAAATACTCCCATTGACACAATATAATTTGTTCAGTCTAGTTTTAATACACTGACCAAATCAAGCTGTATTGTGATACCGGCAGGAATGAAAATTCTTCTTGATTTTGTTCCAAACCACACGAGTAACAAACATGAGTGGTTCAAGAAGTCTGTCAAAAGGGAAGCTCCTTACACTGACTTCTATGTTTGGGAAGATCCAAAAAAATATGATCCCGAGACAAACCAACCAATCCCGCCTAGTAATTGGGTAAGCAGTTTCGAAACTTTCTTTTTATTAAATAATAATATTTATGGAGCCGTCCACAAATTACGTAATTCACTTGGGGGAGGGGATCAAGAGGTGCCTTATGGGTGCTTTACCGGGGGGGGGGGGGGGTGTCAAGCGCTGCCTTACGTAAGCCAAAATCTTATTATTGAGAAGGAGGGGATTTCGTTAATTTAAAGACTGACTAGTCCAAATTTTTTTTTTTTTTTTTTTAGACGTTTAATGTTTTTTTGTTGAAATGTAATTTTTTCTGAACTTTTCGAATGTAAAAAATCGTTATTTTTTCAATACAACTATTATTCTTTATGGGCTCCAACCAGCGATTAATAATGTTTAAAATAATACAGATTTTTTTCAACACCATTTTTCCATTAATTTATGCATTTAAACGATAGAAGGGGGGGGAGGGTCTGACCAGCCTTGCATAATTATGCAGGGGGGCCCTGGCTAGCCATACAAGTGCCTTACGGGGAGGAGGGGGAGGGTCTAAAAATTGGAAAAAGTGCCTTACGTAAGTTGTGGACGGCCCCTATTGTCCCAACCCAAACTAGGTATTTCTGTTGAGCATTCAAGGCAGTTATGACTGCATTGAAAAAATGAATCTTTTTGCGGCCAAGAAGTATTTCATCTTAAATCAAGACTTTTGTTGCTTGATATAAACTACTGTTTTGCTTAACCAAGCCTTATTTTCCTTGTATCAAGAAAAATTCAGTATAAATGAAGATAAAAAAAATTCTTGGCGGCAAATTCAAGAATCATTATGCTTGACCCAAGCAAATTTTTTTTTTTCAGTGTGGTTTGCGTAATGCTATCTACTAAATACTCTGTGCATTCATTTTTTGCAGTTCCCTAGTAGCAGAACCACAGAAGGAAAAGATAAATATTATGTACGAAAGTTAATTTTTTTTATATAATGCATGCATACAAAAGTGTTAAAAGTGAACATTTTTATGTAACCATTATATAAAAAAATGTTATAATTTTCGTGAGCTTTTCGCGAACATACTAAAAATTCATCTCATTCGCGAAAAGTTCACGAAAATGATGACCTATTTTTTTATATAATCGTTACATAAAAATGTTCACTTTTAACACTTTCGTATGCATGCGTTATATAAAAAAATAAAAAATGTGTGTATAAAAAAAAATTACCTTATCTAGCTTTAATCATTTTTCATGTATTACGGTCAGGTCTGAACTTTGATTTTTTTTTTATATAAGCGTTACACGTTTTTTATATAAAACGATCATTTAGATAACAGATATGTTTTTTTTATACTTTTTTTAGAGAAACAAAAATTTGTTCTGCTACTAGGGTTTAGCAAAATTCAAAAAATATTCGTCGGACACTAGGTTCCAATTATCTAAAATAGTGAGGAATGATGCATTTTGACGCTTGGAAGGATTTGTCTCTTTCATTTTACGAAATTTTACACCCTTCGATTCCCGACTTTACTACCCTTTCTGTTCAAGTTTGGTTCTGTTACAATACTGATGTGTGCATTACCATTATTTTCAAAGTCTCTATGGTCAACAGGTATGCTGCTGCCTCACTTCGATGTTTCATTCTGACACTTTTTCTTTCACTCCTAATTTTCAACCGCTCTTTTAGATAAGCTTTCCAAAAGGTTCTATGTGGGAGTGGAACGATGAAAGGAAACAATTCTATTTGCATCAGTTCTTACCCTTGCAACCTGATCTGAACTATCGAAATCGGGCGTTAAGAGAGGCAGTGAAGGTTAGTTCAAGAAACAGGTATGTTTTTAATCCTTACAACACGTCACCGGAGGCATAGACGGTTCTACGTGAGTTCACGTGAGCCCACAAGCGGGGTAAAAGGCAAAATAATATAGCTGATAAACACAGAAAACCCCGATTATAACCGTGTTTGCCTCCTAAACATTACGACATTAAAGTTAATAATATGTTCAGGATAATTAAAGTTATAAGAATTAACGTGAAGTTTCATGAACATAAGGTCACTGCTATCACTGGTTTCTTCCCGAAAAGAAATATCGACGGTGCAAGTCGGCAATCACATGCATAACTCGGTTTGCGACGTCGCAGACTTCCTGTCATACTTTATTGGCGCGTATACGTAGTATACCGCCTTTGCGATCGTTTCGACCCCCCCCCCCCCCCCCCCACTCGATACAATAACCGAGTCCCTTAGTTCCTTACCGAAAAGTGACTACCGCGAACTTCTGAGATTTTCCAAAGCGTGTAAAAAGTTTATTTATCCGTCAATAATTATGATTTAAAGTTGCTTCTCATTCTGGGGCTCTCTAGTTTATGTGTAATGAATACCAAGAGTCTACGTTACTTGGTTTTTCTTAAAAAAACCTTAGAATGTGACGCGCTGATTTAAAATATGCATATATAAGCAGAAGCAAGCGAACTGATTCGAGGATGGCTGATAAGGTCGGCACTCGTTGAATGAGAATTTCACTTCTTCGTTTTGTTTAAAACGTTGCTTTGACAGATCTCCATACCCCTGTTATCCTTTTCAAAATTTGGTACTCCTTGCTCTGATAGCCAGGGCCAGCAGGATAGTGGTAAGTGCAATCTGTGATGAGCCTCGAGACTCATTAGCCCATGTGCTAACCGTGGCCCATACAGAAATTCACTCCCCTATCAGGCCAAAACAGTGCACAGGCAGGCACAAAACCCAGGTAGTGGGCCTGGCTCGGTTCGCCGCGTCCGTCGCTTCCCAGCTGAAGAACAAAAGGCGACCCTCACGGCCCTCGCCACAGTCAGACCTAATTACTTTCACTCGATTATTCATTTCACCGTCACGCTGGGATCCATCAAATTTTCGAAATAATTGTTTCGCGAGTACTTAGCAATTTTTTCCTTACTCTCCATTCAAAGACGAATTGAAAGAGGTCTCATTCATAAAAATCGGCCGAATAGAAGAGAAGTTACAGTATTCGAAATCCGAAGAAATCAACGAAACTTCTCCATACAAAAAATAAAATGAAGGGGAAAAAATAAATGTATAAATTATAATTAAATATAATTGACCTCAGAATTTGGCAAGCAATTCAACTATATAACGGAGAAAAAATTGGGAGAAATTGCAAAAAATTCGCCTCTTGCAAGGGGCTTCCTTGTAAGAATTTTGATCTGAAGGCAAGGATTGAATACCAGCGCAATAAGGGCTTTTTTTTTATCGCGGATCAGTGTGGATCGCAGTGGAACGCGCTGGATCGGAATCCTGAGCGATCCGGACCGATCCAAGTGTTCCAAGTGATAAAAAAAAATCCAAACTTGGAATTTGGTTCGATTTGTTATTGTTTTGATTTTTTGGGGACGGCAACTTCCTCGCATTAGGTTAGGATCACAGTGGATCGCGAGCTCGCCCCACCTCGGAAGAGCGATCCAGCGTTCCACTCTGATCCACCTGGAACGCTTGGATCACGCTGAGGAACGGATTAAAAAAATACCGATGTTCCTCGCGATCCACCGCGATCCACTGCGATCCGCATAAAAAAAAGCCCTATACTCCATACAATACAGGGTGTGCCTGAACGAACATTTTTTTTGTGTGTCAAAATCGAAAATTCTAAATATTTTTTAACTACAGTGTCTCTTGAGTCGTTTAAGCCAAAAAAAAAAATTCCGTCAAGATTCTGGAAAGTAAAGGCGCTTTAAAAGTTTTCTGGGGCTATGTATCCTAACTGTGTCCACACATGGTCTCTGTTCAGCATATCCATGTGTAAGTATTTTTACACGTAGAATCTAATTTTCACGTCAGGGAGTCGACACATCTCGATTTTTTCCATTTTATACGGAAAATGGATGGTTTTTCGGGATTGAAATTATTATTGTTTCATGAAAAATAAATGCACCCAAAATGACTATAGCATATTGATTTTTATATATTTGCACCCACGAAATTGGTTAGTAAATTCAACGAGTGAGTGCATCGACCTGGTATATCAAGTTTCTGCAATTTTTTACGGCAAATCGGTAGATTTTCGGGATGTACCTAGATTGCTTATTTTCAATTCATGAATGAATAAAGCATGGACATGGTTGAACTTCTTTGCATGGAAATACGTTTAAAATAACAAAATCAAGACATATTTAATGCAATTGCATTTATATCGAGTCAATTTATTTTCAATAATATATCGGGATTTATAATAGGTACCGGTGATTTGGATATTTTAGCCCCAAAAAGACCTTTAAATCGACTGTATCTTTCAGGAGTTTGACAGAATTTTTCCTTTCTTCGCTTAAATTATTCCGTAGCACTTTTCTTTAAGAATCTGATAAGATATTGCTGGGGACAGATCAAAAAACTTAGACTCGTTCGAATGGCTTTCTACATTCACAATACAAGGTCTCGTCAAAGTGCGTCGTTGAAGAGTTGGATCGTATGAATTCTCTTGTTGTGCTACTTGCCTATTTTGAAATCTCTGTAAATGACAACTAAAGGGGTTGGTATGTGTGAGTTAATGACGCGCCTTATCAACACATTTTGTTGGAGTTCACTGCTTGTTTTTTAAATGGAAAACTACTCAACGGCAATTCTTTAAAACTGTCATGATTTTTCTTCTCAATGCGAAGAAAATTCTGCAAAAACTTTAAGAAATAATGTCAATTTGCTCTCCTTTAAAAAAATGACGTAGAGGCGGAGATTTTCAGACACCGCAAACGAGTTATGTGATTGCCGACTTTCACCGTCGATATATGTGATATGAAATTTTAAGAATTTTAAGAAACTCACAATGAATGAACTTTGATTTGGCTTGATAAGTCGGATATTTTTCTCTCCGCGGTTTTAAAGGCTATTTTTATGCAATGTTGTATCTATATGATCATTATTGGTATTTAAGCCTCAAAAGTCCTTTTTGTGGAGCTGTGGAGCTTTCAAAGTAGCATTTCTCGACGGAAAAATCGCTATATATTGCGATTTTATCTGCAATAAAATCACCAGGATCATCAAAAACTCAGCAATCATCCTCGATCTTATCGCGATAAAATTGCGCTTTTATCGCCCGACAATTTATCGCGATATTTCCTAAATATAAATCGCTATAAATGGCAATTTAATCTCGATTTTATCGACAAAAATTGATCACGATTTTATCGGACCAAAAATTGCGATTTTTAGCGATTTAATCGCCATAAATCGCGATTCATAATACGATAATATCTCGATATATTGCCACCGATATAATCGCGATAACCAACCGATAAAATCGCTATTTATCGCGATCTCTGCTACTTGTGTTGATGCTTTTTTTCTTTTGTTGTAGGACATTATTCGATTTTGGTTAGATTTTGGTGTCGATGGGTTTCGGGTTGATGCGATTGGACATCTGATGGAAGATGCAATGCGGAGAGACAATCCATGGCAACCTGGTATGTTCGGGATAAATAACTATTTTGCTCAAATTCACACATACAGTCAGAACCAGGAAGACATGTATGAAGTAACTCACGAATGGCGTTTGCTCTTGGATGAGTATAAAGAAAAAACCAAAAAAGCCAGGTACACTTAAAAATCTTTAATCTCATTCTTGTGAACATGCTTCAACCTGCCGTTTATCACCGACGCACAATTGATCGGGTCAATTGGAGAGGTCGGACGAAAACTGAAATCTTTGAGAGTTTATATTTTCGAAAATATGAAACTATGAAGTTGCCGACATCGGTTGGTCCAGTGGTTAGCGCAACTGATCACAGACCTAGATGTCCCGGGTTCGAATCCCGGCCTCGGTGGCAAGATTTGATGGTCTCGGATCTTGTCACCGTGGAGTGGCATGGATGTTTCTCTTCGTTTCTTCCTTCGTTTCTTCCTTTGTACTTCTGTTTCTACTGTTGTTGTAATCTTCCCATCATTTAGCGGTGGCTGTTTGTCTACACGACTAAGGCCAATGAACTATACCTAGAGTGCGCAAGCTCTCAAAAAAAAAAAAAAAAAAAACTATGAAGTTTAAGAGTGATTCCATCGGTTTTTTTGTGAAATTTTCTTGTAGAGTTACTCCCTGAAATTGAATTTGTGACAAATTAAGCATCAAAATTTGAAATTTTGGTAAAGAAATGTCATGTCTGACCTCTTCTATTAGTTCGTTCCACAGTGTGACGTGCCAAACGCTTCCGGTTTTATTTTTATCCTCTGTTATTATTTCCAAGTTCTTCATCGCCAAGTTTCCATTTTAGCAAAACTTCAAAAATCGGTATCTCGGGAACGGTTTGAGTTCAGTCTCCTCTGTTGAAAAATGTGTTACTTCTTTCAGGATAATGGGATTTGAATTTTGGGACTCTGCGGAAATGACTCAAAAGCTCATGGGTAATGAGACACACAAGAATCTACATTTTCAACTGACTCCAAATATGTGGCTCGCAAGGATATATAATTCAAGTAAAATTATAAAACGTGTCCAAGATCAATTGTGGGCCTCATCACCATCTGGAGTTCCAAGTTGGTCGGTTAGTTATTATGATATTTAAGTATTAGATGAATATAGTTCAGGACGGCCATTACCATAAATGAATCGGTTTTTGTTATACGGGCGTAAGTCCAAAAATTTCAAAATCGTTTTTTTTTGCATTTTCAGTCTCCTTTAGGGTACATACACATTTTCTGAAAATATGGCGGAAGTCCTATGTATAGAAGCCTGTGGAATAGGGGGGGGGGGCGAGTTCTCAAACTCGCGCATTTCTAAAGTTTCTGTAACTTTTTTCATAATAAATGAAGAACATTTGTATTGAATTTGCATCTTGACCTAGCTGTTAGGTGATATAACTTCTTATTGTGCATTGATCACAAAAATACATGATTGAAATTTGAAAACTTGGTTTCAACACTTTTTTAAATGAAAATATCCCATGTCACCTTCATTAATTTTGGAAAAATAGGAGTAATTCTAGAAAATTTAGGCCTTTAAATAAATTTAAAAACATATAATAACTCCCTATGCTATATAAAAGAAAAAAACCATGTGCTACATTTTTCAAACATACTTTAATATTAGTTTTTTGGCTTGAAACTGTCTCAGTCATCCTTCGTTTTCTGGTATAAGGGCGTAAGTACAAAACTTAAAATTAGCCTATAAAAGGGTACTAAAATTTTTCTGAGCCAAAAAAACATTTCAGAACTTTTAAATGGGTGTTTATACAACCTTTGAACCCTTTTTCGAAATTTAGTGGTGTCCTGCATAACGAGAAAAACAGTTTTTTGCCTCTCCTGAAAAATTTGGATTTGTGGACTTACGCCCGTTTAACAGAAACCGATTCAAATAGATGTAAAATAACCCTGGTAAAAATTGGCAGTAGAATCTGTGTTCCAAAATACCATAGACCTAAAGCTGGCTGTTAGATTTTCAATAGCTTCTATAGCCGGCTGCACAATTTCTTATAGCCTTTTATAGCCGATGGCGATTAAGCAACAGCCAGGCGATAAAGTGTATGCTAAATGTTACTAACTACGGATGCTAGGACTTAGTGAGTTTTTGGACTACCGCTCTATTTATGGGCCGTAGTATCTTGATTTATAATGCGCGGAAAGTTCCGTACTTTTGAAGGATGCCTGCCATTCCTAATATGTTGGAGCGCCTTCAATTTCGTATGATACTTTGCAATACTTCTGGTGTGAAACAGTTGCATCAAGCGCCGTGGCACGCTGCGGCGCGGCGCGCGGGCAGAGAGCGCGAAAAGCACATTAGCGCCTACAAACCTAACAGGGATACTTCACGCATTGCGCGAAGCGTGAAGTATCCCTCTTAGGTTTGTAGGCGCTAGTGCGCGCTTATCGCTGGCAGCACGCCGCTCCGCTCTGTGTTAGGCTCCAATATATAATCTCGCGGAGTCAGCGTTTTCCAACTCATGATTTTGAAATGTCTGCTCATCCTGTAAGGATTATTCTCATTTTAATTGATTAAAAAAAAATGTGTATTAAAGGAAAATATAATTTGTGTTTTGTAAATATTATGGTGGTTCCGTATCAAACTTAATGATTTCCAAAGCACACGAATTCCTACACAATTTCTTATAGCCTTTTAAAGCCAATGGTGATAAAGAGTAAAGCTCGGCGATATAAACTATAGCCCGGCTGTATACTCTTTTATCGTTCCGTATAGCCCGGCTATATGATTTGCTCCGCTTTCTAGAGCCAACTGATTTTCTATTGGCTTCTTTAGCCGGCGATAAGAATTCCTATGGTATTTTGAAACGCAGCTCCTATCGCCAATTTTTACCAGGGAAATAAAGAATAGATAGAAACAATAGGTAGAGAGCACTGAAAAATAATTAAAAAATGAGGAAGAATCCGAATAATTGGTTCCATATAATGTTATGTAAAAATCCCGCTTTACCATTCCTCCAAAGGGAATCACGCTCAGGGCAGGATTTACCTACTCGCCGCCCATGGGCCGCCTGTATTTTGTCGCCCCCTCTTCATTCGTTTTGAAACATCAATAAAAACATCAAGTGAATGTACAGAAGACGCGTATACTTGTGTTTGACACATTTTTTAGGAAAGCCCTGTCAACACCACTAGCAAAAGTTCAAGGAACTTTGCGCGAAAGTTAAGTTCCGTAAACCTATCTCTGTGTGGACAAGGCCTTCCATTCATAAGAAATGAACGAATAAATTATGAAAGAATGAACATAAATGTAGTTAAATGAGTTTAACTTCCGCCGCCGCGCCGCTCAGACTGCACTGTGTTTGGCGCAATGCGTGAAGTATTCCGCCGGTCTTGTAGGCGCTAAGCGTTTCACGCTGACCGCGCTGTCTTTGGCGCAATGCGTGAAGTATTCATGCATTCTTGTAGGTGCTATCAGTTTCACGCTGACTGCAGTGACCGCACTGTGTTTGATGCAATGCGTGAAGTATTCGTGCAGTCTTGTAGGTGCTAATATGTGTTGCATGCCGACCGCCGCGCCGAGGGCTTCTCCTTTTCATCTCAAGTCCTCGTCATCATTGCTCTCTAAGTCGCGCCGCCGTTCCAGGCCAAATTGCGTGCTTGGTTTCTCTCTTAACTCGACTTATTAAAGGTGCTGTCTCTTGTATCACGGAAAAACGACAAAATTAGAAATTACTATACTCCCAGGAAATGAGAGATTTTTTTGCCTTTTCTCGTTTGTAATTTGTTTTCTAAATTCGATTTTTTTTATACCTACATTCAAAGAAATTGCAAAATGTGCTGCCCCGTAGATTTGCCGCCATGGGCCGCGGCCCATGTGGCCAGTGGCCACCCTCTTAATCCGGCCCTGATCACACCCACTTTTACATTGTTTCTTATGCAGCTCACCACGAACACACCCAATCTTCTCCACACGTCTCTGGTTCCGTTTAGCAGAAATACGTCAATTTCACATCCTGCTAAGTGGGCCGATTATTGAAATTTATAGACAAAACTATAGACAAAAAAGACACAGAGAGGATACAGCGATCCTATTAGTTGTAATGGGTGGTTCTTATAGACTAAGGGGGTAAATGATGGACTAACTATGTGGTCTCTCGTGGGTTGCCGTTAGTTAGTCTATTACCTACGTCCTTTGTCCATTGCAACCACTCGCATCCACCAATACACGGAGAAAAAAACTTCGTGCGTGGGACCCGAAGTTGAGGTCATATGGATCTCTGAAGTTTCCTGATCACGCATCCGGAAACTTGAGGTCGAGCTGCCGAAGTTCGGGTCAGACATCGAGGCACTTCGGTATGTACTGGAGTACTTCAGATGTGTGACCCGAACCCTTCCGTATATATATCGAAGTACTTCAGATGTCTGACCCGAACTTCGGCAGCTGGACCTCAAGTTTTTAGATACGTGATCCGAAAACTTCAGAGATCCATATGACCTCAACTTTGGGTCCTACGCACGAAGTTTTTCTCTCCGTGTAGGATCCCTGCATACCCTTTTTACCTTCTTTGTCTATCAGTTTAAATGGACCACTAGACAAGGTACGAATTTAAGCATTCTGATACATGTTTCTTAACCAAAATTTCACGTAGAATACGATTCGCGTAACGAAAACTAACCCTAGTCTGCCTGAGTGGGGTCAGATTGACCCCACGGGAGTTTCAACTCTTTGCCATTTCTCGTGGTATGCACGAAATTTTTTGTCCTTCACAATTAGCTCTACAAAAACATCTAGGAACACAATTTTGAAGGGGAAAAAAAAGAAAAAAAAATGTGCATGAGAGATCAAAAAATTCACGAGTACCCCTAGGAAG
This sequence comes from Bemisia tabaci, assembly GCF_918797505.1. Taxonomy (NCBI): domain Eukaryota; kingdom Metazoa; phylum Arthropoda; class Insecta; order Hemiptera; family Aleyrodidae; genus Bemisia; species Bemisia tabaci. The sequence continues at coordinate 22,133,478 of NC_092802.1, read as the reverse complement.
CCTGAGCGGGGTCAGATATCCTTATAACATATATTTTACCATTTAGCATCACAAAAGCTTACTTTGAAGGTGTATTCATTTTTCTCTTTTTAATTTTTTTCAGAAACTTATAAAACAAGCAAAATTTTTCAGATTTTTTTTCGTTTTCAGTATTTAGTAGCCCTATGATTTTTTTTCTCATGCTGAGAACAACATGGCAACATGTGTATGATAAAATGGTTGCATACCCTGCGCCGTGTTTTTTAAAACTTACGATATGCTTTATGGTTAAGTTCTGTAAGGTTAGTGCACTGATATTAACTAAAAACCTGAAAAAAAACATAGCTAACTAATTGATTTTCAGCTGGGGTCAAATTGACCCCGCTCAGGCTTTCTCGTTGGTTCAGAGGCTCAGGCAGACTAGGGCTAATGAAAAAAACTCCAAACGAAGATATTAACGTTTTTATTTCACATTGGTTACGAGGGATTTGAACTGCCCGCTGACAAGAAACTCAAAGCTCTACGTGAGTCAAATCGCGCACTACAACGGTTTCAACAAGCTTCTCAATCGAGTAATGTTCATTTCCCACTATGTGTTGTTGAACAGCTACAACTGAGCCAAAGCGTCAAGATTGAGGTTGCCAGATTTTTATATACCAGAGACTGTCATGATAACGTTTAGCGCACGATGTGAATCACGCAGAGCATTGAGTTTTCATGAGCGGGTGGTTTGAATTTACGCATCAAGAATCATTAAATATCTTTGGTAGGAGTTGATTTCGATAATTTTCGTCGTGCGCATCGTGTTATACGTGAAATTTTAGTTAAGAAATATGTATCAGAATGCTGAAATTCGTACCTTGTCTAGTGGTCCATTATCAGTCCGCAGGGGTCCATTATATTATTTTTTCTAGGTTGGGAATCACGATAAAGGTCGAGCAGGAGATTTGGGTGGCGTAGAAATATCCCTGCCCTCTTTCATGATAATCCTTCTACTCCCAGGAGTGGTGAATAGTTACTACGGCGAGGAGATATCGATGACGAGCCTCCCTTTACGCCCCGATCAAAAGGGTGACAGGGATCCACACGGTGAGATCATGCACAGGACCCCGATGCAGTGGGACGACTCTCCCAACGCAGGCAAGTTGACAATTCGATCATCGCTCTGCATATTCATTTCATTACGCTATTTTGAACCCTTGGCGGATCCAGAAAATTGGCAACATTGTCTTTTCTCCATAGACCGTATTCGATAACGGTTCGATGTATCGTTTGGTTCAAAACAATAGAACATAACCTCAAACCAAACTGTAAGTATTTTAATTGGAAAAGCTGAAAATGAGAAATTTCCTGACAATTTCACTTTGCATTGGCATTTGGTACTCAAAAGAATAAAAAATCTGTTTCAAAAGATCCGTTCTCTCAGATTTCTGAATTTACTTTTGAGGCTATGTTTATGTTTTGAACCAATCGATATCGATACAATCTCACCCGTTTGATGTATCGAATACGATCTATTCAAACCTAAGGAAATGTATCGATCCTTCGAGGGGTCACGTGCTACTGCAAGAATCGATTATTTAGCATAGGTTTAAATCGGGGCATTCCGGTGTTGCCAAATTGCTGGATCCACCTCTGTTTTGAACTCAAGGAATTTTCAACAACACAATCGAATTCTAATTTGATTAAAAATCCAGTTCACATTAGAATCAGACGCGTTTTGGCGCCCGGCCATCATTAATGATACGCTGCGACTTATCACTGAAGGTGTCAAAAGGCAGAGAGAGACTAAAATGGGGACAATGATGTACTCACTATGCTGCCGTGCTAAGGAGGAAAGCCGTATGAACCTTCTGGCGTTGCCAAAGTTCCGTTGATAAAACACGAATTTCCTGGTGAACATATGAATATTTTTCTTCCAATTTTTCATATAATTTTGTTCGCATTTTTACCCAAAGTTCCTGAAAATTTCAAAGAAAAATATTAATAACTTGCCTCAAAAATAAACATTTTATCGAAGGAAATTTGGCAATTCTCGAATGTTCATACGGCGTTCTTCCTTAGCACGGCAGTATGCTGCAGCATGATGAGCTGCAATAATTTGCAGCTGCAGCTGCTGTATGAGTCTCAGGGCTCGTGTCTTAATGCACATAGCTCCGATTCACATAGAAATAGTCAAATTATATGTATAAAATGCTTATTCTTTTGATCGCAGGTTTTACGAAAAGAAGAATTCCATGGTTGCCCGTGAATCCAAATTACTATGCAATTAACGTGAAGAGGCAAGCGGGCGAAAAAAACAGTCAGTTGAACAATTTTAAACGTCTGATGAAACTCAGGAAGACACCTACCATCATGCAAGGAGAGTTGAATATGTGTGCGCCAACTCCTTGGCTTTTTGTTTTTCAAAGGTATAAGGCAGCAAGGCAATAAAAAAAGACATCACTCGGCATGTATTCGTTTTAGCTCTTAGATAAAGAAAAAAGGTTTGAATGTAGGTGGTGAAGTGGCGGCATGCAAAAAGAGTTTTACTCGTGCCCCTCAAAAATTCAAAACTGAGTAATTGGCATTTCGAAGTTTGCTTGATAAGAAGTTAAATTAATTTTTAAATGCAGTAAAAACGCGTTTATATTCTACGAGTGTAAACAATTTCCGGATGTCTCGTTCAAAATGAGAAAGTAGCCCCTGTTCCCCATTCCTCTCGGGGGGGGGGGGGGGGGGGGGTTAATATGACTCTTAACCAGAAATGTTCCTCCTAGTATTCAAGGAAGTTTCTTCCGAACAGCATGTCAATATCTGCAACTGTTCTGGAGTAATGAATAAGTTTCCATATTTTGTACAGACCCTGTATGGGTTAAGCGCCCCCTCCAACCCCCCCCCCCCTCCCCTCAAAACCGCGGAAGATGTAGGAGTGTACACCAGTAATAGCTAAAAGAATCACCGTAAACCCCACTTAGACATCTAAATCAGGGAACATCTTACAGTCGGAATTCGACATTAAAGTATCTGCAGAAATGAGTGATGATCGGGCACTTGGCTCCCCGATATCTCGATGCGCCTCATATACTCAATCTGAAATTTTCGCACGTGTAAAGAGTCATTAAAAGATGAAAAATAACCTCACAGGGACCCCGATTTCGAGGGCCCACAGACGGGAGGATTTGGCCCTTTTAATGCAAGTATCTTTTACAAGACGAAACTTGGTGGCATAGGTATATCTACATATATGTTCTGCGTTGTTTTCGGCTTTATACTCGAACAAATTGCCTAACTATGCACACAATAGAAAAATTGTGCTTTAAAAAAATCTTTAAAGTTATTGATGATCCACAGCGATATCCCCTCGTTTTAAATATGTTTTACAGTCAATTGAGCGCCTATAGTTTTTGTCGAAAATTTCATGAATGTTTTCTCCCTTCAAGGTATCTACATGGCGAAGCACCAATCGTAGTGGTCGTCAATCTAGGCACGGAGATGGAAGTTATCAGTCTTAAAAACTGCTTATTTAGTTTGCCAAGGATCATGGAAATTCATACGGCCAGCTCCAACTCGGGTTTCGAGATCGGGTAAGTAGAACATAATTGACAGAAGCAGAGAGAACGAGAATATAGATTGGTTGATACATATGTAGTTGACAAAATGAGGAGACAAAAATAGAAGCGACCGAAGAAAAATAAATCCATTCAAGAAAGCAATTTTCATCGAATTTTAAGACATGCATGTCTGAAGCGGCCTCCAATTTTAAAATCAGGAATCGTTACTTTTAATAAATTTTCAGCAATGAATCTATAAACTCACCAACCTCAAGCTTGATGAGTTCAGGAGCCAGGGGAATAGCGGAAAAATTGGGATGCACGGTTTTATTGTTTCAAGTTGTGATTTGAGTGTAAGAAATTAATACTCACAAAGAAGTCTCCTAGAATGCAAGTTTTCCTTTACCCATGGGAGGTGGGAGGGGGAGAGTTCCAATGTTCGGATTTTCTTGGCTTCAGCGATTTAAAAGTGGAAATATTTTAAAAAAAACTTATTCAGCAAAACTTATTATTAGCAACAATCAACAAAATATAGGTCTCATTAATATAAGCTTTTTTCTGCCCTTAGGGATAGATTTGTAGTTTGTAACTCCAATGACTCGACTCATTGCCTGAACTGCGTCCAAGATCTGGATTGGTTTTGACATCTGTGATAAGCTCTGGGAGTAGTTCTGCTGTCATTTCTGCGAATTTCCTACTATTTTCTGTTCTTTCACTTGCAGTGTTTTGGTAACAGTAATAAATTTTGTATAATTATCCATCTTTGTTTAAAGAAGATCAAGCCTAATTAAAGTTCACATCTTGCGTCAATTAATTCTTCCTCTAGTTTTATTTTCTAAACAAAAAACTGAACAGCATAACGTCTTACTACTTCCTGTAAATGTTCTGTGGTTTATAAAGTGATTATTCACAAATTTAATGTGAAAAAGACGTAGCTTAGATTTTTTTGAAAAATAAAAAAATGTGAAAAAGTCAGGTAACGCTAATTTTACATTAAATCTGTTCACTGGCGATGAGCTAGATGGTGGAAAAAATTAACAGCTTAGCAACCTTCTTCTTCGATCAATGGTAATTCAAATGCATGTTTTTCTTCTTTTTTTATATAACGCATTTCTAAACACATTTTTAGCGACTGTGCTGTAGTTTTGTATAAATACCTATGGTTCTTATTATTGTTTTTGATCATAGCAAATCATAGTCAAAGGGACAAAAATCAATAGAGGGCGGAAAGTAGGCAGGATAAATGACAAGCCTCGTACATTAGACTCACATTGAATCGTCGAGAGTTTTATTTTCTCGATTGATCATTCAGAGGCATAGGAAAAAAACTCATAATATTCACATCATAGACGCAAAAGCGGAAAGCAAGCTGATAAAGACACTAATTGTCAGTTAGTATGTTTCGGCGGTTTATCACTCTTCAGGCCCGTTTCTTTTAAGAGATATAAAATTTCGAATCCGTTTATTTTCGTTCGAAACCACTCATACTTCCTATTCTCCTCTCAAGGAAACCGTCCAAATGGACTTGAATAAAACATTAAAATAATATGTTTCGTCATATTTCGAAAAAATTAAGCCAGACTTAAAAGTGATCGTATTCGTGTTCCCGTGCAAAATACCTCACCGTCAGTCCCGAAAAAATGTGTAATGAGCACGCGCTACAGTGTAAGACCAGCGGCATTCGAAGCATTCTTCCATCAAGTTGAAGCGATACTGTTGAAGGCGCTCTATGAGCAACTATTCCACCACAGAAGTATTGCACGGTATCAGATGAAAATGAAGGCGCCCTAACGCACGTAAATTGATTAGTATCGTCTACGGCGAGTCTTGTTGATTTTACGATATGCGGCTTCTGTTCAATCGATTTTTGTGAAACTTGGTGTCGTGAGGGCACCTTGTATCCAATGGGATCCGTTTACTTCGTTTCCCTTTGATAGGAAATTACACAAATTAATAGACCTGAGAGAAACATCAAAATAATAACTTTCGTCAAACTTTGGAAAATTCACGGAGGATTTAAGTTTTCATATTGGTGTACCCATATTGGGATACATAAAATACATACATAAGAGTCGCTCTCACAGCGTTCTGCGACGCCTAACCGTCACAAAACTCGGTTCTCCCACAGGTCAACAGGTCACCAGGCACATAAAATGAGGCAGTGAAAACACTTGCAATGTCGCAAATTGATGTATGACTTTGCTTTACCTCATACCGTCGGTGACGAGAAAATTTGAGACTGCGCAACCGCTAGAGTGTAATGAGTCAGCTGCGCTTGTCACGGAATTTTGTTTAGGTGGTTTGAACCTAGAGATTAACAAAAAATAATAAGATCTACTCCAACACCAATTTCCTACGTCGAAAATTAACAGAGATATCGATCACCGAAAAACACAGTGTTTGTAGTCGTCCACGGCGGTGTTGCATATACCATGGTTTCTTCCGCCTTTATTTCATCGATCAGATACACACATTTGCATGGGTTGCTAGACATTAAACGTGAAAAGAAACAAGATTAAAGAAACCAATGGTTTGGAAACACATCCGTAACGAATGACGTCATACACCGTATTTTTCAACAACCGATATGAACATAAATGTTGGATGTGAAAACTTGGTGTTTGAACAGATCTTATTATTAATCGCTAATCTATTACAATCCGTCAAAAAACTATTCGGTGACCAGCGCAACTGGCTCATTTAGACGGGAATCTTAATTTATAAAGTGTGAATATGGCACACGGTGAAACTATGATGGGTGTATGAAAGTACCCTCTCAAATATTATCAAAGTTAGTACCGTCTGCCGTGCTAAGAAAAAATGCCGTATGAACATTCGAGAGTTGCCAAGTTTTCTTTGATGAAACGTTTATTTTTGAGGAAAATTATGAATATTTTTCCTTGAAATTTTCAGGAACTTTAGATCAAAATACGAACAAAATTCTCTGAAAAATTGGAAGAAAAATATTCATAAGTTTACTAGGGCATTCATGTTTTATCATAGCCAATTTGGCAACGCCTGAAGGTTCATACGGTGTTTTTCCTTAGCACGGCAGTATTGTAATGTTAACTTGTCTTTCCTATCTCTGGGTAGCCATGGTCTGCTTCACCGGCCTTTCTCTTTTCAAGGTACAAAAGCAATTGTTACTCAGATGAATTATCTGAGCATCGACTTTAAAATTGAATGTATCATCAAAGAAATCCGAACGTGTCAACTTCATTGCTGTTTGCAGCCTTGCAAGGAAAATAACTGGAAAATGAACAATGGAAAAAAAACAATGCATTCCCATGAAAGTAATCATTTCTAGAAAACGCTCCACTGTTAAGAATGCCCTGTAAATAGAGATGGAGGGGGTGAAACAATCTTCTTCATGAGAAATACGGCATAGAAATACTTGAATGGCCAGTTACACGGATCAATACTAGAGGGCCCCGTGTATCTCTCTCTTCCTCATTTTAAGAACTTTCTTTCAATAATAATCGTTAGAAGTTTGATAGTGGCTCTAATCAGTGTGTAGTTTTGGTTTTCCTAACATGTAAGTTTTTGTCGTGAGTGTGTCATCCTTTATGCTAAGTTTCAGGAAGTAAATCATTTTTGCATTATGCAATCCAAACAACAGTTCTACCGTGCTAAGGAAGAACGCTGTTTGAACATTCGAGAGTTGCTAAATTTTCTTCGATAAAATTTTTATTTTTGAGGAAAGTTATGGATATTTTTCCTTGAAATTTTCAGAAACCTACGATGAAATTGCGAACAAAACTGTATAAAAAATTGGAGGGAAAATATTCATCAGTTTAACGGGAAATTTGTGTTTTATTAAAGGAAATGTGGCAACGCCTGAAGGCTCATACGGTGTTTTTCCTTAGCACGGCATGGTTATATAACTCTTTTTAAAGACGATCTAACACGTAGGTAGTTTATTTCATCGATCTTTTGAAAATGAATAAGAAATTTATCGAATATGATTAAAATCTCAATCTGGTCACAATGACAGTTTGAAATGATTATAAATTGCAATATTTGCTCTCCTTAAACCTCATATTTACTATGATAATTGATCATTCTTACTTTCCTCTAACGCTTTTTTTAATCAGTAAAAGTCTTTAGGGTGGACATTGTTTCACTCTATAGAAAAATCTTTTGTCATGTGATAGTCACTTAATCCTCACTGATTAAGAGTGAGGTTTGCCCACTGACTGATGCTTAAAAGAAAATGGAGTTCTAGGCCAGAGCAAATACATTCAAGACCTATGTCTGGTTAACGGGCAATGCGTTTTTGTTTCCGTCTTCGATGTTGGTGCCTAGATTGCGGGGCAAAGTCGTATGTTTTACCCTGCCGCGTTTAAATGTGAGAGCTATCAAAAAAAATTTCGGTTTTTTATATTTAATAAAGATTCCATCATGATTCAATCTGATTGCAAGGACTGTGGCGCATTCATGACGGATTGTACGATTTGAGCGGTTATATTGATAAACATCCAGGAGGTCGACAATGGCTCGAGATTACTAAGGTGAGAGGAGGCTTGGATTCAATAAAACGAGTCTTACTGTGAGAGAGACAAAGTCTACACCTCTAGCAGGTCGGCTGAAATAATGGTAGCACTTGGATATTTTTTAAAACATGAAGGAGAGAAAATGAGAGTGCCGCGTATGTCCTTGAAAAGCGTTTCGACGGGTAAAATTTCGAAAACGCAAACCCTAAAAGCGCGAGTGGAGTTTGTCGTATTTTAGGTTTTGGAAGCAGAAAGTCGTTTGCGCAATTAATTGCTATTTAACTGGATAGAATGAGAAGAGAAGAACTTTATGGACACAATTTAAGATCATAACCAAACCTTGTTGCTGGGATTAAGTTAAGATTTGAGGGAAATAAGCAAATCCCCCTCACTTACTGTCCAATACGATGAACACTAAACGGATTTTTATTATAACTCCTGGATGCAACTATTTGGGCTTTATGGGTGTCCGTGTTGCATACGCACAGACTTGAAGGCGTTTTGACTGTCCGAGCAGTCACCACTTCACCCGTAGCGCGGTGCCGACGAGACGGTGGGATTTACTGCGAGGATCCAAAATCACACTTTCAATTCATCAAAACAACAAAAATATCTCTTAGGTACGAATAGTCGCGTACAGGTGTAGGATTTGAATATATTTGGTGCTTAAGTTTTGATATCGCGATGTGCTGAACATGATTTGTAGAATAACGATAGTCTTGCCCGAAATATTTATTTTCAGTATAAACAAAGAATGTGGGAGCCTTGTAAGTTTGGATCCTTGCAGTAAAGCCCGACGCGCCCAGGGTGGCATTAAACACAAGAAAGTAATGAAAGATTGGAAGTTTCAGTGAAATATTTCTTGAAATTTCACGAGGCTGTGAAATATTTCATATTTTTCAGGGACAACCCGCTCTCAAACACACAAAAATAGAAGAAAGTCACAATTTTCAACATTTTGCGGAACATAAAAAGGAACCGGTATTTTTCAATACCTTTCATAAATTTCTGAACATTCATGAAATATTTAACGTGGAATTTCAAGATTTTTTTTTCATGAAATTTTGCCACCTTAGATGCGTTGCGCGCCAAGCGACGAGTGCCTGGAAAGACGAAACGCCTTCATTTCCGTATGTATGCAACACGGACATCCATAGAGCTCGAATAGTTGCATCCAGACATTGTCATGAAACTCTTTTAGTGTTCGTCGCATGCGATGAAAGCGCTTGTTCCTCCTACAACTTGATTTAATTCAAGCATTGCCTAGCTATTATCATTCGCCTAATGATCTGCGGGAGGATGGATTTCAATGGTGAATGGAAGTCACAGAGCGCTCTATTGCGCCGAATTAGCGGTTTGATATATATACATAGAGGAGATTCCTTCGTTTTACCCTCAATTCACTATTCCAGGGGACGGACTGCACGGAGGCGTTTGAAAGCCATCATTTGGGAAAAAAGGCCGAGAAAATTCTACCAAAATTCTTCGTAAAAGTGGCGTCAGCACCAAGAGGGGTGGACTACACGTTCTTGAAGGATGGATTCTATAATTCTTTAAAGACGGAAGTGAAATGCGTTTTAAAAACCTTGCCAATCAAGAAAATTGAAGCCCAGTCAAAGATTATCATGGACGCAATCGCTTGCACAACCCTCCTTTTGGTTGCTGCCGCTGCCTATGGGAGCAGTTATTCCATTGCGACCGTCAGTGGAGTCCTCCTCGCGTTCACGGCGAATGCAGGTCACAATTTCTTCCACAAAAAGGACAACTGGCGAATGTACTACATTCATTTGAGCCTCCTATCTGTTAGGTATGAACCATACCACCCAAACATACCTAGCAATTGTTCTAGGTTTCAACTAGTTCAACTAGTTTATATGTTCAAAGAGACTGAGGGTATGAAAAAAATTCAAAAAAGTTGTTTTCCTCCTAAATGAAGTAGGATTGGACGTGTTTTTGCCAAAAGGGACTAGAAACAGGTGAGAAATATGGGGTGTGCTCTAGAAAACTGCATAAGAAACGATGTAAAAGTGGGTGTGATTATCTTTGGAGTAATAGATAAGCGGGACTTTACATTCTGTCAAACTGAACTATGTGCCAACTGAATGCAGCACTCATGAGCGATGGGAATGGCAAAAGAGCGTTGTGGACAGGGTTCATGAGTTAAAGATGACCACTTGGGACTATGGGGGCGGCTTCGTCACCGCTGACGTCACTGGCGCTTTGTAATTCCCATTCATTCTTACGGTCCTCGACTAACGAGCACACCCCTTCTTTTCCACCTGCCTCTAGTTCCATTCGGCAGAAATACGTTCAATGGGCCTGTTGCAAACTTTTGCTAGAGCAGAATGAAGAGTTGTTTCCCATAGATAATGCCTCAAAAATCACGATGAGCGCATCGGCAAAGTCTGAAATGCACTCATAAATTCACAATCTGCGTAAGAAATTTGCGTTATTTTGAGCTTCCCGCTTCAAAAACGATACTACTGCACAGGTGAACATTTTGTTAGAGGAGTCGCTCCATCGTCGGCAATATTCATCATGGCCGACGCTTGCGCAGTTCCTCACGTAATTCGAGGAGAACTCAAGGTCAATTAAGGCGGGCGAGGAAAATATGAACGTAAACACGCCGATTGTTATCTGGTTTAATCCTGTTTAGGTGTTATCTCGTTCCATCACACGTGTTTTGGCGGACTGGCGTCGATGATGAGTATTGCCGCCAATGGAACGACTCCTCTAACAAAATGTTCACCTGTACAGTAGTATCGTTTTCGAAGCGGGAAGCTCAAAAAATCGCAAATTTCTTACGCAGATTGTGAAGTTATGAGTGCATTTCAGACTTTGCCGATGCGCTCATCGTGATTTTTGAGGCATTATCTGTAGAAAACAACTCTTAGTTTTGCTCCAGCAAAAGTTTGCAACAGGCCCATTGAGGGATGGAATTTTTAGATGATTTCCTAGGCATAATTGATGGGACGTGTCAAGTTTATGCGACTGAATCGTACTTTAAATGAAGGGAAAAATATATCATGGTCAAAGTAAAGCGTGCATAGGAAAATAGGGTGATGACGAATGCAGCCTACCAATAATGTGTACACAGGCAAGGCGGTCATGGAAATCTAATTGTAAGTTTTCAGTTATAATAACGGCTTTTCTTAAATATTTCTGTTTTGATACGGTCGAAAATTTCATATTCTAATCGTACTGATTAAGACATTTCTTAATATATGGTTGAAAGGTAATGCTGTACCGATGAAAAGTGAAAATTCAGAGTACATTCAAGTCTCAAGCACAGCCGAACATAGAGCGGAGCGGCGCGCGGCGTGCTGCCAGCGCGACACGCGCACTGGCGCCTTCAAACCTAACTGGGATACTTCACGCATTGCGCAATGCGTGAAGTATCCCTGTTAGGTTTGTAGGCGCCAGTGTGCGTGTCGCGCTAGTCACCCTCGCCCGTCGCGCCGCAGCGCTTCAAGCAACTAGATCGCAACAGAGGTGTTGTACAGTATCATACAGAATTGAAGACCCTTCAACGTATCAAAAATGACAGGCATCCTTTAATAGTACGGAGCTTTCCTCGCAAAATAAATCAAGATACTACGGCACAAAAAGAGAGCGGTAGTCCAAGAACTCGCCAAGTTTTAGCCGCTAGCACCCGTATTTAATAAATTTAGCATACTTTCTGAATTTCATTAGAGAAATAATTGACTCGATATAGGCTTTAACATTCTTGAGTATGCCCGTAAGGATAGATTTTATTTTGAATCAAGAATACAGTAGCCGAATGAAAGCGGGTTTTTGCTTGAATTAACTGACTTTTCTTTTTATATAAGCATGTTTCCTTTAAACAAGTATTATTTTCTTCATTGATTCATGAGGGAATCTTCTCGGCGTTTAGTTTGAGCATATTTCTGCTTGAATTAAGTCACTCTTTCCTCTAATGAAGTTCAAAATTATGCTAAACGTTATTGAATACAGATACTAGGACTTCGTAAATTTTTCTACTATCGCTCTCTTTTTGTTGTCGGTACTCCATTTGCGAGGGAACCTCTCGCTTTCAAAAGATGCCACCAATCATGATACGTTGGGTGTCCTCAATCTAGTATGATACTGTGCAACACCTCCGTGGCGAAATAGTAGCTCCGAAATAACGCGCGGACAAAAATCATTGACAAAATGTCCTATAACATTTACCCTAATCTGAAAAAGAAGTATACATAGTAGACGATTTTTCTTTTCATGGTCATTCATTTTTAATGGTTTATAAAATGGATTACTTGGAGACAGATGTCAGTAATCTTGAATCTGGAATCTTTGCATACGGCATACTTATTTGTGGCGCACGGCGTGGTATTCTATCGACGAAAATTGATCACGATTTTATCGAACCAAAAATTGCGATGTGTATTTAATAGCGATTTAATCGCCATAAATCGCAATTTTTAATGCAATAATATCTCGATATATTGCCACCAATAAAATCGCGAAAACCAACCGATCAAATCGCTATTTATCGCTACTTGGGAAAAGTAACCCATCGAAAGGTATTTCAGAGAAACAAACGATCCGTATTTTGATTTTAAAAAATCCTCAAATCTTCCTCATTGTTTTCAATACTTCCGTTGGGTAGTTTGGTCCTACTAAATGTCAGTTCAGTTTAAATCATTCGTATTCAGGGAATAAACAACTAAAAGCATCTAAATTCACATGATACTTTTGAAAAAATTTAATTTTAGAGACTGGCGGATATATCATTGTCTCAGTCATCACGTGTACACGAACACACTTCAAGACCTGGAGCTGACTTCTTTCGAGCCATTTTTCGATTTCACTCCGGACCCCAAGAAAAACTGGATTCAGCGGTTTCTGTCCTGGGTTTATTATCCTTTTATTCACGCTACGATGTGTCACGCAGAGTTTTTCTCCAGGTTTGTCTCAAATTTGCTATTGGACGTATTTATGCTAAAAGGAGCTAAAGGATTGTGGAAATGGGGAGATGGGGTATGCTCGTGGAAGCTGGATAAGAAACAATGTAAAAGTGGATATAGTTCCTTTTGAGAAAATGGAAAAGCAGGATTTTCAATTGAATCAAAAGGAACTGAGCGCTAGCTCGTGAGCCGTGGGCTTGTGACAAGAACGTTGTGGACAGGGCTCATGAGTTAAAGAGTTCCGCCACCCATCAATTTGATAATAACAGGCAGGCTGCTACATTATATTATTAATTTTATTTAACATTTTACAATAATGCCAGCGATACTAAACGTAAGTTGAAGTTATTTAAATATTCATAATCTAACTTCATTTTGATTAAATTAAATAGATATACCCGCATGATATATGTCTATCAAAATTGTACAAACGAATAAACAATTGTATTTATCTTTGGAGCACGTCATGCCCACTATCGAGTTGCTAATTGAATTTTGGTGGGTGTGTTTATCATTGGACTTGGCTGAAGTTGACGGTTGGGTTGACGGTTGTCGTACCTCCTTGTATACGTTGCCGCTGACGTTACTGGCGCTTTTAAAGTCCCATTAATTCTTATGGCCCTCAACTAATAAGCACTTGCGCAATGTGCACATAATAATAATGCAATTCCACTTGCACATAGTTCCATTTCGCATAAATACGTCCTTTATTGATTATTAGGTGAAACAGGGTCGGACTGACCATAAGGCCAATCTGTCATTGGCAGATGCGCCCCCCTCAGCGCGCCAAAGGCGCGCCCCTTTTCCGGCAGCTAGGATTATAATAAAGAAAGTGAAGAAAAGAAGCAAAGAAAAAAAAACAAAAAACAAAAAAACAAAAAAAGAAGGAAAAAATGAAAAAAGAATAGAAAAAAGGAAAGAATAATAAATAAAAAGCAAGGAGAAAAGAAAATAAGTAAACAGAAATGCCTAAAAATTATAAGTAAACGGGAGAAGTTTTAACAGGAGTTAGTTACTGAAGAACCCCATTTCCCCATAAGAAGCCGTGTATTTTTGGAGAAAATAAGGGGCGAAAAAAAATTGAAGCAAACAGGCTATGCGCCATACCATTTCTGCGTAACTTTTTTCGTAGAATCCATATCTGAAGTCAAGACATACCCTTGCCGTTTGAAATTCAATCCAATTCCAGAATTTTCCTCTGTAAGATTAATCGACTTTGAACCTGAAAATATTGTCAAAATTTTACTCAGAAGAGTTTGATGTTTAAAAAATTCCGGCCCCTCCGAGAGGGGGGATGGTTCCAGCATACTCCTGAGCGAAATATCACATTGCGCCCCCTTCGCCGGCTAAGGGTCTGCGCCCTCAGAGGTGCGTCAGTCCGACCCTGAGGTGAAACGTCATTGCGGTTACTAGATCTAGCTGAAAATTCGTTTCAGGCGGTGGATTTTTGTTTCGCTAAAATTTTTCCCGTCATCAATTATAAATGTTACCTACAGAATCCCGTTTAGCCACTTCGTTCCGTCTTTTTTCCATTTTGAGGAGAAAAAGTGTTTAATTAAGTGAGAGTGGAAAGACGTATGGAAAATGTGGAAGAAATGGACAAATAGCATTTGGGTCTGTATTACATTCAAACACAAAAACCACTTTCAGAGTGCTTTATGGAGCTCTGCGATGCTTCACTACCAGTGGCGTAGCGTGCTTTGCGATGTATCGATTGATCTGCGATTTAAACCTATGTGAAATCAACGTGTGTTCCATTGTCCTTTGGCTTCTCGTGGTTTTTCGTTTTTTTAAGCGGGTCAGTTGCGCTTGTCACAGAACCGTGTTTTGATGCTTAATTTTTGTAGACCAGCTAGAAATGATGAAATCTATTAAAACAGCAACTTTCTACGTTCAATACTAAAAGAGATATCCCGCTTTGAAAAAAATCGGTTCATGACGTCATCCACCGCGGCAGTGATACCCTTGGTTTCTACCACCTTGCTTTCATCAATCAGTATGAGACGTACAGGGTGATCCAAAAGTCCCTTCCACCCCCTCTAACTTTTTACCTAATTGAGGTAAAGATTTGAAACTTGGGGGATATTCCTAGGTCAAAGGGAGCTACTTTTTGGCCTCCCTAAAATTTTCAGGGGGGCCCCCCTTGGGGGGCAACGGCCCCCAACTTTTAATTTTCGAATGGGAAGACCCCCTTTGTGATAGCTCGTTCGAAAGAGCATAAAAAAAGAAAACTTTTCGCGCAAACCCAAAGTCAATATCTCAAACCGTTTCAAAATGGCGGCCGGTTAAAGTTCAAAATGACCGAAAATTCACACCGGTTATTTGTCGATGGATTTGCGTGAAAATCGGTATGAAGGGGTATTTTGACACGAGGAAAACGAATTTGACGTTAGATTTTCCAAAAAACCGAAATTTCCAAAATGGCCGCCGGTTAAAGTTCAAAATGACAAAAAATTGATTTTTTTAGAAATCTAAGTTTAAATTTGTTTATCTTATGCCAAAATACCCTCAAATTCCAAGTTTTAGGCAAATCCATCAGGAAAAAACCGAGGTGACAATTTTCGGCCATTTTGGAAATTTCGGTTTTTTGGAAAATCTAACGTCAAATTCGTTTTCCTCGTGTCAAAATACCCCTACATACCGATTTTCACGCAAATCCATCGACAAATAACCGGTGTGAATTTTCGGCCATTTTGAACTTTAACCGGCCGCCATTTTGAAATGGTTTGAGATATTGACTTTGGGTTTGCGCGAAAAGTTTTCTTTTTTTATGCTCTTTCGAACGAGCTATCACAAAGGGGGTCTTCCCGTTTGAAAATTAAAAGTTAGGGGCCGTTGCCCCCCAAGGGGGGCCCCCCTGAAAATTTTAGGGGGGCCAAAAAGTAGCTCCCTTTAACCTAGGAATATCCCCCAAGTTTCAAATCTTTACCTCAATTAGGTAAAAAGTTAGAGGGGGTGGAAGGGACTTTTGGATCACTCTGTATTTGCACTGGTTACTCAATGTGAAACTATGATGAAAGTAAGATAGAAGAAACCAAGGGTGTCACTATCACAGTGGATGACGTCAAAAACCCATTTTTTCAAAGGGCTATATTTGTATTAATATTGAACGTGGAAAGTTGGTGTTTGGACATATCTTATTACTTTCAGCTGATCAAGCAAGCATCAAAACACAATTCTGAAGCCTGTACAACGGATCCATTTTCTCATTATCATTATTTTACAGTGATCAAAACAATTAATTTCATAGAATGTCCGCTAATAAGCGCGTAATCGACGATCAAACTCCAAAAACGCGTATCTCAGTAGTGGTGTTTCAAAATCTCCGCTCTCTCTTCATTTTTTAAAAGGAGACCAGATCAAAGTCATAGCTTAAACTTTTCACAGAATATTTCACCCAAGTTTTCTAGAAATGACATTTAGTAGTTTTTCATGCAGAAAATGAAGTATGCAAGGCCGCAAACCGAGTTAAACATTTTTGCAGCGCCACGAGTGAAGCACGGGTAAACGGCTAGTAGATGAGTAAAAGAAGAGAGCTTTCTTTCATTAGTTGTGGCACATAAACGTAGAATTTCATCTTGCCAAATAAGCAGGATTTAATCCCTTTAGATTTTCCCTTTTCAGATGTTACCATGAAATTCTCTCAATGTCAGAATTGTTGATTGCCCTGGTGATTCCCCCACTTCTTTTTGTTGCTAATGGAGGATACATCATATCAGCCATCCTTATGTGGACTTGGATTATATGTGTTGCAAGCCTCTTTCAAAACATCACTGACATAGTGGCAACTCATCGCTCTGTGGATTTCGTGCAAGGCGATGCGCCAAGGTATAGTAATTCCTAATTTTGTCATCTTTTGATGATACAAGAGACAGCACCATTTAATAATTAGTCGAGTTAAGAAAGAAATCAAACATACGCAATTTTGCCTGGAACGGCGCGGCGAGGAGAGCAATAATGACGAAGGACTTGAGATGAAAAGGAGAGAAGCCCTCGGCGCGGCGATCGGCATGTAACACATATTAGCGCCTACATAACTGCATGAATACTTCACGCATTGCGTCGAACACAACAGTGCGGTCAGCAGCGATCGGCGTGAAACGCATATTGCCTACAAAACTGCAGGAAAACTTCACGCATTGCGCCAAACAAAGTGCGGTCAGCGCGACACTGCGCTGCGGCGGCGGAAGTTAAGATTATTAAACCACATTTATGTTTATTCTTTTATAATTTTTTTGTTTATTTCTTATAAATGGAAGGCCTGGTCCACACAGAGATAGGTTTACGGAACTTATTTTCGCGCAAAGTTCCGTGAAATTTTGATAGTAGTGTTGACAGGGCTTTCGCAAAAAATGCGTCCAACACGAGTAAACACGTCTTATGCACCCCTCCCATGTTCATTTTTATTGATATTTCAAAAAAGAAGGGGGCGGCAAGTAGGTAAATCCGGCCCTGATTCTTCCGTTTCCTAGTAAATTCTTAAATATTTCATTTCCAACTTTTTGGACAATTTTAATCGAAATTGCACGTAAAGTTTCTGTAACTTTCAGGGGAAAATGTTCATAATTTTCCTCAAAAGTAAACATTTTATCGAAGGTAATTCGGCAATTCTCGAACATTCATACGTTTCTCCTTAGAACGGCAGTATTGATAAATTTGATCAGGTTGGTACCATTTTAGTACCATGTCGGTACCATTTTAGTACCATGTTGGTATACCATGTCGGTACCATTTTAGTACCATGTTGGTACCATTTTAGTACCATGTTGGTACCATGTTAATGCCATTTAGGTGCCCTGTCGACACTATATTGGTGTCAAAATGGTACCATGTTTTACTCGCAAACGTGGTCGTTCCCAGCAGGGTTGACCTAAGACATGTTTACTTCTTTTTACACTAAACGGCTGAATTTTCCAGGAGAGATCGTGACTGGGGTTTGGCTCAGATCGATACAACGAAAGATAATCAAAGGCTAATAGGAAACCATTTTTTTGCCCTCATCATGTTCGGCGATCACACGCTGCACCATCTCTTCCCAACAGTGGACCACGGCGTTCTCAAGTATCTCTATCCGGTGTTTTTGAGGACCTGCGAGAAATTCAACGTCAAGTGGGAGACCCAAAGCTCGTTCCGGTTAGCGACAGCTGAATTCCGAGCTTTGGCCAGGAATGAACCCAACAGAAACCCTCCGCAGTAATTTCTTCGCAAATTGAGAGTAAAACTGCTAAATCGCGTAACTCAGTTTGCTATGCTGTAGACTTCCCCAATCTCCAAGTAGCAAAGATCGCGATAAATAGCGATTTTATAGGTTGGTTATCAAGGTACACTCTACTACAGGTATGGTCAAACGGGGTGCCGAAGTGGCAGCGCTGAGAAAATCGGCGATCGAGTGACGTATGAAGTCGTACCGTCCATTGGCCGCGCAGGTCTTCGCAGTCGTTCTCTCGATGCTGTCAAATCTACGCGTTTTGACGACTTTCTAAAATTCCCCATACCTGTAGTAGAGTGTACCTTGGTTGGTTATCGTGATTATATCAATGGCAATATATCGAGATATTATCGCATTAAAAGTTGCGACATATGGCGATTAAATCGCTACTTATCGCAATTTTTGGTTCGACAAAATCGAGATTAAATCGCCATTTATCGCGATTTTTATTTCGAAAATATCGCGATCAATTGTCAGGCGATGAAAGCGCGATTTCATCAGCAATAAAATCGCAATTTATAGCGATTTTTCCGTTGAGAAATGCTACATGGGTCCTGCCATATTTATCTTCTCAATGGAAAAATACTCAGCGATTCTTCTTGAGAACTTCTCTGACTATTCTTCTTAGCGTGAGGATTTTTATGTAAAACTTTCAAGCATTACCTAGTGTTGGTTTGTTTTCCTATGACAAAATAAGATGAGAGCAGCAGAGATTGCCATCATCGCAGACGAGATGAGTCTTCGAAGTTTCATCGTCGATATGAAATGGAACACACTTTGCATTAAGGAACCGCACTATTTCATCTGGCTCATTTTAAAACCGACACATATGCCATTGGTTTCCCTTTGCAGAAAAGCGTTTTTATGGGGGCGCCAGAGACAGTGGTTCTTTCTTGCAAAATGTGATCCAAATAAAAAGGATGCTGTTCATCAAGATGGGATAGATTTTGTAGCTTACTTCCATCACCACATCAGATTTGTGTTCATTTGTTGAACGTTTAAACAGGTGCTAGTATAAGGTTTGGCCATGTATTTGTATTCTTTTCTTAATGATAGTTTTGGTTAAAATAAAGGTGTCTCAGGTCAAATGGCAGGAATTTGCGAGGAGAAACCAAAAGACAGTGTCTAACTAAGGGAAATCACAAAATTGTACGTCCGTAAAATGACAAAAAATCTTTAAAAATTTTAGTCGGAATCTGAGATACCCAGATAAATACAGGAAAAGGTAGGTAAATTTTACCTGTCGAGAAAAAAATACCTTTCTAAAAATAATTTGGAAAATTTACCCTGAAACCAGACACAATGAATGAACTTCATTATGCAATTTGGAACTATAAATTGGATTGCATTTTGCAAAAAGGAACCACTAGCGTTTCAAAAGTAAAGTAATTCTTGATGAACCTAAATATAATAATATAATAAAATATAAAAATTATAACAAAACATTTCATAACCGGAAAATATTATTTTTATTGTACAGATGTCAAAAAAATAAAGACAAAATTTTGGGAACATATATAACAGTAGGTACATAAGTCAAAGTCAAATACATTTTAAACAAACTAGATTTGGAATTTATATAGCTATTTTACAACTTAAATGCGTATGTACAACAAACAAATATGTTCACTCTATTAACTAAATGTTAATTTACAAATTTACAAATAATAGGAGATATAATAATATACCATTGGAGATACTAGACGATAAATACACAGTAGGAGATAGAACACGATGGATATACAACAGAAGAAATAATATACAATAAAGTGTTAAAACTATTCTTTGGCACCTGGAAAAATTAGTGATATTTACAAATATACAATGACAACTATTTTACAACTAGGATGGGACCTTCCCGAAGGCTCCAATTAGAGCTCGGCAAGTAGGGCACTTGACAGGGACATAGTTTGCCCTGTCAGTCATTGTGCCCTCTTGCGTCGAAAAACTATGGTGTCTCGGCTTAACAGCCTCTTTGAGGCAATCGCGGCAGTACACTTCATGATTGCAGGGGAGGGCTTTATACAGGGACTTGTTGGAGGTGCAGCCATAGCAATATTGCGCTTTGGTTTGCTGCACCTCTAAACTGTCGACAATATCGATGGATAATTTCAATGCCCTGTACTGCCGCTTTGCCTCAGTGTAATTTAACAAAAGATTGTCGTTGCGCGCACAATTTGGCGTCTCCAATCTGAAAAAAATAAAAAAGTCGATTAGAATAACAAAAAAATAATGATGAGGGAAAAATTAGAAAGCATAAGACCAGAGGTAGCCTAACTGCACATTTCAGCACTGCCGATATATTTTTAACAAGAGAGCTAGCAACAATCTGCTTTGAAATGTCAAGAAAGGACTTTTCATAAGTTAAAAAAACTTCTCCCTAATCTTCCTTTAGCTGTTTAATTCAACACTTCCTTCTTTGGCAGTTTCAAAATATGTAAATTATTTGGTGCACCGTGAGGTCAGCAATTACTAAAAATTGTTCCAAATAGTTTGAAATCCATGAAATGAGGCTTACATCTTAGAAGAACTGTAGGTTCACTTGATCAAAATTTAAATATTTTCCCAGAAGGGTTACCTCTCCCTGAAATCATTTAAAACCCCATAAAATACTACCTGACCCATCATGGGAACAGGGTTGCAATTTTTCATGAAAAATAGTATCTTAAAGTTTTACATAAAATCTTTCATAAAATTTCACAAAAATATGAAAAATATTTTTCAAAATTAAATGCGCAATGAAATAAAACGTTACAGGCTTTTGCTAGTTGGTGTTTTTAGTGCGTGTTGCATACACAGCCCCTGAAAATATGTTTCATATTTTTACTGCTTTGCGAAATTTCATGTTATATTTCACGGATATTTTCAATTTCTTATATTTTTCATTTCAGTCATGCAACCCTGCATGGAAATGCAACTATGCAGGATTATTCTGAAATAAGCCATCTGCAAAAGACCTAAACACAAACACCAACTAAACTTGTCCTGAAAGTAAAGTCACATACCATCGTCCATGTCTTCATCCGAGAAGGAACTGTCTGAATCCTCTGGCAACTAGCCAACTGGCAATAAATGGCCCCAAGTGTTCAATGCATTTTGGATTCCGTTTGCTGTAAAAAAAAAAAAAAAAAAAAAAAAAAAAAAAAAAAAAAAATTAAGGGATTTGTCTTACAATTTCGAATACTTTGGAGTTCAAATTATCCTTTCAGTCAGACAAAACAGATCTGACACAGACAGATCTGGACACAGGTCCATGAGTTTGCAAATGACATGGAAAAGTTTCCCTTAATCATTTAACCATGTATCATCTATGCACCTGCCAAAAGCAGCAATTGAAAGATTCGAAGTACAGGGAATTCTTGCGAAACTACAAAAGTTTTCAAGCCATTTGAATAAAACGATCTATCTTGAGAAAGGCAGCCTTGCCGCAAGGGTACATAAAATGGTAGAATGCATAAGCTGCAGCTAGTTTGTGGCATGAGGAAGTTCTTTCATTGGGGTTTCCACTGCGCTCTAAGCCAAAAATGGAGAAAAAACAGAAAACCTTGCTGATTTTTGAAAAGTAAGATAATTTTGATTCAAAGATTGTTACTGACAATCCTGCTCTGAAGAAAATTTCACACCCCTGGCCTGCCTGACTTAGGGTGAATGCTTTTCATGGATCTATATGGAGGAAAACCAGTGTTGCCAATTTGCATGAACCACCTGGTTTAAACTTTAGGTGTTCGTGGAGTCCACGAACCAAGTTTTCACAAATTACTCAAAGCTGTGCTTACGCATGACTTATGATAAGGACTTGCAAGTTTTGAAGAAAACTTTAGACTTTTAAACTTGAACTTTTAAAAACTTGGAACTTGTACAAGCTTATGCACGGTGCCAAATTTATTCAGTTATTTGTAATTAAATTTGTGTTCGTGGAGTCCACGAACGTGAATAGTTTGAACACACTACTTTAATATTTTTGTTCGTGGTGTCCGCATGAACTGTTCGTTTCATTTCAATCGTTCATTTCAGTTTACACTGTTTGGCTTGTACACTGGTGACATCGTAAGTTTCTTGTCACATTTCACTTTTATTAAAAATAAACTATTCGTTGACGGAGTTTGGTGTATTTTCTGTTGCTACACCTAAGTAGCAGTGCTCTTGACCAATAGCGATTTTATCGGTTGATTATTGCGCGCGATTTGCCAGAGGAAATCTGGCAACGCCTGAAGGCTCATACGGCTTTTTCCTTAGCACGGCAGTGTGTGGCACCACAAATCTGGCGGATTTGGAGATGGATGGATTGGGTGGAAAGGGCTCACTGGAAAAAAAACACATTGGATCTAGAGTCCAGACTCTTGAAAACATTGACAAGAAAAAGGACTCTTGATTCAATCAGATTTAAGCTTAAATCAAAAGGAAATCCGCTCAAATTAAGAGGCTTGGTTCTTGATTTAAGCGTAAATCTAATTGAATCAAGAGTATTTTTTCTTGTCGACGTTTTGGAAAAGTCTGGACTCTATAGATCCAATGTGTTTTTTTCCAGTGCTAAAAAAAAGGGGGGGGGGGAGAAAGATGAGCTCTTCTACACAAAAATACTTACCAGGAGAGACAATAGACAAAAACAAAAACTTCTGCTGTAACTTTAGAAAAGCAAACATACTACTCCGACCTCTACTCTGCCATCCGAACGCATGACCAGGTCCACGACCTACAACCAACTAGCAACGGACCGAGTCCCTCTGCTCCTGGGCAGCACTCGCCGGCCCGCGGTCAGGCGTTCAGGTCAAAAGTCGCGCGAGGAACGACCAGAAAAACAGACTCGAAGTTGATTGGAAATACGGTTATACATCGTCCTCTCCCCCCCCCCCCCTTGCGGGTGACCGATCGCGCGCGGGTGACAGAAGCAAGCCGCGGAAAACAAAGGGCGAACTTTGGACGTAACGTCCGCGGAAAAACACGGCTACCCAGCGCGATCGCGCGCCGGGGGGGGGGGGGGGGTGTAGGGTTCCAGATGGACAAAGCTGATCGAGAGCACGCACGCCTCTAGAAGGTATGGATTCGAACGATCGAAAATTGAGAAAGTGAATCGATCGACACCGATTCGATTGACGGTTAATTTAAAAAAAAACCCGTGTCACGTCGATCGACATGAATCGATCGAAAAACAAGAACGTGAGTCTATCGACGTGAATCAATCGACACCGATTCGATTGACGGTTAATTTAAAAAAACTCGCGTCACATCGATCGACATGAATCGATCGAAAAATGAAAACCCTTGGTAAAAATTGGCGATAAGAGCTGCGTTTCAAAATACCATAGAATTCTTATAGCCGGCTAAGGAAGGCTACAGAAAATCATATAGCTGGCTGTAGAATGCGGAGAAAATCATACGGCCGAGCCATACGAAGCAATAAAAAATTATGCAGGCGGGTTACAGTTCCTATCGCCGGGCTTTACACTTTATAGCCTGGCTGTTGCTTTTTCGCCATCGATTATAATGGGCTATAAGAAATTGTGCAGAAATTTGTGTGCTTTGGAAATCATTAAGTTTGATACGGAACCACCTTCATATTTACAAGACACACATTATATTTTCCTTTAATACATATTTTTTGTCATCAATTAAAATGAGAACAATCCGTACAGGATGTGCAAACATTTCAAAATCATGAGTTGAATAACAAAGGCTGTTGTTTGTCACCAACACTATTTAAGGTATACCTAGAGCACGTGTTGAAGGAATGGAAAAATAAGGTTGCGGGAATGGGCGTTCCACTCCTTGATGGGCAGACCCTTCATACTCTATGCTTTGCCGATGACCAGATCGTTGTAGCTCAAGATGAGGAAGATGCAGATTACATGACGCGGAAGTTGGTCGAAGAATATCGGAAATGGGGCATGGACGTTAGTGTGTCCAAGACAGAGAAGCTGGTCGTGGGAGCAGCGCATCAACGGCAAAGCATAGAGCTCGAGGACGGACGGCGCATCGAAGAGTGTGACGAGTATAAGTATCTCGGTGTTTGGCTCGATCAGGATGGAAGGATGGATAGAGCAATTAAGGACAGGATCATCCAGGGCAGGAGAGCCATCGCGATGCTGAACGGGGTGCTCTGGGATCAGAGCATCTCGAAGGCAAACAAGCACCGGATATATGATGCCATCGTTAAAAGTATCGTGCTCTATGGTAGTGAAGTGTGGCCTTTGACGAAAAGAACGCAAGAAATGTTGAGGGCAACTGAAATGGATTTTTGGCGGCGATCTGCCGGCATTTCGAGACGGGACCGTGTCCGTAATGAGAGAATTCGCCAGGTGATGAAGGTTGAGAAAGATATCGTGCACGACGTCATGTCCAGGCAGTTATGCTGGTATGGGCATGTGCAAAGAATGTCGGAGGAGAGGTTGCCCAAACAAGTTTTGGATTGGGTACCACCTGGGAAGAGGCGACGGGGACGTCCCGTAAAGGGTTGGCGGCAGGGCGTTGACCGGTTGACGAAGAGATGTTGCGGTGTCAGTTGCCCGATAACCTCTGGGAAGACAGGCATATGTGGCGCGGCGTTTGGGGGTCGTAGAACGCCAGAGTGCGTTGTAAAGCGACTTTAATAATAATGAGTTGAATAACGCTGACTCCGCCAGATAAAATATTAGAGCCTAACACAAAGTAAGCGGAGCGGCGACGCACTGGCGCCTACAAACCTAACAGGGATACTTCACGCATTGCGCAACGCGTGAAGTATCCCTGTTAGGTTTGTAGGCGCCAAAGCGCGTTTTGCGCTAGCTGCCCGCCTGCCGCGCCGCAGCGTGTGACGGCGCTTGAAGCAACTATTTCACACTAGAGGTATTGCAGAGTATCATACGAAACTGAAGGCGTTCTAATATATTAGAAATGGCGGGCATCCATCAAAAGTACGGAGCTTTATTGCATTCATGACTGCAAAAATGTTAACGGAAATCGAAAAGGCCAGCGTGTATGAAGGCTATTTCAATTGTAATCTTCCGTCGCATTTCTAAGGCGCAATGATACAACTATTTGAACTCCCCGGAATGCGTGAGGTATCACGCCGCATTTGAAGGCGTTTTCAAACCAGCCAAGTTCCGATACCCGGATTATCGTTTTGCATTGTTCATATTATTTTGTTTTCATTTCCAACCACTTGTTTATATATAATCCTCCTTTAAAAATTACCAATTTGCTATAGACAATTCTACCTGAAGCGCACTTAAGCTATGCATTGGCTTTCCTCGCAAAATAAATCAAAATACTGCGGCCCAAAAAGAGAGCAGGAGTCCAAAAACTCACTAAGTCCT
The DNA here is from genome assembly GCF_918797505.1 of Bemisia tabaci. Lineage (NCBI taxonomy): Eukaryota > Metazoa > Arthropoda > Insecta > Hemiptera > Aleyrodidae > Bemisia > Bemisia tabaci. Next base: position 22,108,047 of record NC_092802.1, on the reverse strand, counting down.
AGCATCCGTATTTAGTAACGTTTAGCATACACTTAATCGCCTGGCTGTTGCTTAATCGCCATCGGCTATAAAAGGCTATAAGAAATTGTGTAGCCGGCTATAGAAAGCTATTGGAAATCTTACAGCCGGCTGTAGGTCTATGGTATTTTGAAACACAGATTCTACTGCCAATTTTTACCAGGGACGTGAATCGATCGACACCGATTCACGGGCCTGTCGATCGATTCACGGGTTTTTCGATCAATTCACGGTTGGCGACCGAATTGGTAACGTTGATTCACGTTCTTGTTTTTCCATCGATTCATGTCGATCGAATCGACACCGGTTTTTTAATACATATAATTTGTCGATCGATTCACGTTGGTTTTCATTTTTCGATCGATTTATGTCGATCGAATCCATGCCCTCCCCCGCCCCTCAATTTGCTGAGATGTATCCCCAAATATTAAATGCAGAAAAGATCCGAAGAAAGAGGGGGAGGGGGTTGACTGTAAGGCTTAAGGGTCGCGCAGGGATACAACTATTTTAACTCCCCGGAACGCGTTGGGTATGACGCTTCAATTGAAGGCGTTTTCGAATCTTCTGAATTTACATGACGAGACGTTCCAAATTTGTTTGCGTTATGTTGTAGATTTGAGGTCCTTCTTTTATTTCGTTAAATTACTCCTGCTTCTTATTTTTTAATTATTCTGCAAAAAGTATCCATTTGCGAAATAAAACCCTGGCTTTAGCGCCCTTAAACTACGGCCTGAACGGTCAAAACTGCAGTATAGCGGCACACAGGGACGGACTTGTAGTCGAAAAGTTAGGAGACCTAAATGTAAGGGCCTTTCCTGTCGTTCGGGGGCCCCTCTAAGAAGGTCCGCCTCCCGGTAAATTTTGAAAATTTCACACTTTTTAAACACGTAGGCATTATTGGAGTTGGATTCTACAGTACTTGAACTTCAAAAACCCATTCTTAGGATTCAGCGGGGGTCCCTTCATCATAAATGCTTTTTGCGACCTTCAATGTCTCTTAGAGATAAATTTTCAATGAATTCGGGGCCTTTTAGGGATTGAAAAGGATAAGAAAATTACAACATTACGGGGAAAAAAACGATGACTCGAAAAAAATTCGCCGCGGGGGCCCCTTCGGGACCTCCGCGGCAAATTGTTAGGGGGCGATCGCCTCCCCGCCCCTGGAAATTATGCTACTTGGGTTGATTTGAACCCTCTGCAATACCTGAGCCCAACGTAAGCACTTCTCTCGAGGGATTCTGAATCACGAATAAATAATAAAAAAAGAGGATTTACAAAAGTAAAACATAAGCTGGTGCAGCTTTTCAATTGGAGATGCATTTGTTTAGTTTGCCCATGATATGTATAATTATAGGGAAGGTGATTAAAACGACACATTTGAAATAAGTGAAAAATTATTATTATAAAATATTGAATAAATATTTTCCATTTATACAAAAAACACATCAACTGATAAAACTAGGAAAATACAAACGTTTACTTAATGTTAAATGCAAAATATATGCAGCTGACTATACACATTACAATCTAGGACAAGAAATCAAAATCATCACATGCTTTTTTAAGCTTTGATTAATACGTTACATAAAATAATAATTAGTGATTACTTTTATCCTTTTAAAAAATACTAATATGAGAAAAAAGGCTTGACAGAAGGATTAAAATAAAAGTGAATAAAATGTAGAAAAAAGCTGAAGAATACAGCAAAGATGAAGTTAACTTCTCAACCATCCTTGAATTAACACCTCGAGAAAATGACTCATAACTGACACCTGTGATTGTAGCAAAGAATATTTTTTAGGGGAGGGAATAAAACCGACTCCATTAAAAATCTGATCCTGCTCTTAAATAAATTGTCATCTCCCGTACAAGGAAACATATCTCAATTGTGCTGTTTCTATATTTCTTATTGATGTGTTTTATTTTTTGTAGAGGAGCTGCCTCATTGATTTGCTTGAAATTTTCAATGCTTTATTTCAGTAGGAAAAAACTCTAATATTTTCGGGCACATTTGTGAACTGGTTTTCCATAAAAATAATGATTGTAGAAATGCTGAAACAGCGTAAACGAGATACGTTCCTTCTGGTGGGGGACCACAAAATATTAGCGAACAATTCTATTGAGTTCTTTTCAAATCACTATTTTTAATTTTGTGATTACTCAGGAAGTGTACTTCATGCTATCTTAATTTCTTGTTATTACTTGTAGCTGCGAGAGTTTCACAATCTTCAGAAAAAATTTTCTTGCAAGGTACACATCAAGTTAGAAATTCCATGGTGCTCGTGACTATCTCCCTGCCTATTTTATACGGATACCTATGAGTAGAAATTTTGAGAAAAGCACTTTCCAATATCTTCATATAACTACCTTTTAGTTGCATATTATAAATTCAGGATTCATGAATGATTTTTGTAGTATTTTTCCCTAAGTTCTCCGGAACATTTCTAAACTTTCAAAACCTTGAAACTCTTCCACGTTTTTAAGGTCAGTGAAAATCATCTAATTCAAACATGTTACACACAACAGAATTTACTTTCCTTCAAAAGGACCAAGTGCAAGATCAAGTGCTCACTTTTAGACCAAAGTATCACAAAGAGCCATTTATGCTTAAAAGCTACATTAGTGCTAACATAGTGCCTAAGCACAAATGATGCTTGTGATACCTTGGCTGGAAGGTAACGGTATGCATAAAAGCACTCATGTTTCAATAAGGCAATCAATGAAGTATGTGTTATTTCTGAGATGAAGGAAAATAGCTGGTTTTCCTCAGCTGACTTGATCTAAATGAAGACGAAATGAAAAGGACTGTTTCACTTTGTAGCGATAAAATGTTGAATTGACAGAAAACATTTCGGGAGAACCAAGGCACAGAAATTCAGGTAGATCAAACTGAATCAGAGTAAAAAATCACAGACTAATATTAAATGCTATTTTTTGCATGAAAAGGACAGGAAAATATTGTTTTACTTTTTCACTGGGTTGTAGGAAAATTTGGTACAAATTATGTAATTGGTGTCTTCTGAACTTAATCCCAACTATGACAGACTACACACATAAATATTGCTACTTGAGTGAAGAAAATTTTAAGGCAGATAGAAATACCCGAATAAAATGAAGGCATGTTCTTATTGGCGCACTACAACTTGTTATAGATCTACCAGGACGGTAAAAACGTTTATACAAATTTTAAAATGTAAAAAATCTCGAATATATCAGGCTGGAAATTTTTACAACCTCCTGTAAAACTAAAAAATTAAAGTATGGTTTGCTAAAAGTTACGATCTATGCTAAAATTCTAGAAATTGATTCAAGGAAGGGAAAAAAGAAGATAATAATCATTACAGGGATGAAGTTCAAGAAAGGTATGACTAGTTTTTTTGTTTAAAAAAAAAAAAAAAAAAAATAGTAGAAAGACATAGAGATTGTATTGTGTCTAGTGTTTCACAATACTTTTCTAACTTAGGTAAGAAAAGAGGCCAAAATTTGACAAAGAACAAGCGCAGGTAGAGTCACCAGTGCACAAGCACAAGGTGGTGATCATATGAGCATAGCCATGGATGTTGTGTATAACGTCACCAAAAATTTGAGGGTCTTCAGTCGGTATTAAATGCTCAAAATATTTGACAAGAAAATTCAGCAAAATTAACTGAAAATCAATGAAATGGAAAACGTTTAAAGCTCACAGGCTCATGCCATTCAAAATTAAAAACAGAAGGAGAAACAAAGTTTTCAGTTTACACCCAAAGCTTGAACGACTCATACCTTATAATTTAAAAAAAGAGAGAAGGATAAAACCGGAACAAAAAAAATTTGGAATGAAATGTCAAACATTTTGGATGGAACATGCTAATCATTTCGGAAAAGGAGCGACACACAGGTTGAGAAGTTTGTAAAGAATTTATCACATTCAATGGTTCCAGTTAAAATATGATTAAATTCAAGGTGGCTTCAGGAGCTCCTTAAAAGGACTTAATACGACAGATAGGATTCAACATACATGTATCTAAAATATCAAAAAAAAAAAAAAAAAAAAAGATGATGATGATTTAAGTCATTGATTGACTATTGTCCTTATAAAATCAAGCAATTTTTTTTTCAGTCTTAAATCCACTTAAAAGTACCCAAAACTCACATTTCATAAACATTTGAGTGCGCTCCTTTCTGTTGCTGGACTGATTCAGTGGCTACATCACTCTTGCAGTAATTTTTTGCATTATTGATCTGCGATGGTTCAAACCAAAGCAAATCAACATAATCTCATGTCCAAACTATGAGCGAGTTAATTGTGTTAATAAATTACAATATTATCATTGACAAGTCAGAGGTCAATTGATGACTCATTGAACTCGAGAAGTTTCGATTGCAAGAAACACCTGGACGCATTTTACCACCACAAGGTTACAAGTCTAATTATATTTAAACCATAGAAATTGCAATATAAAACTATGACATAGCCACTTAACCAGGCCGGTCCAAATAAAATGACATCAGCTCTAGAACTCAGGACTTATAAAATAGTCAAGACCCATCTTATTTCTTTCTTTCTTTTGCAAATTGGAAGCAAGACTAAGAATAATTTCTTCTTCCTGAAAAAGAATCAGAAAGATAAAATAATTGGTTATGATGAAATTAGAAAAACACAAGCCTATGATTGCAGCTGCTCATAGTTTCACAAGTCATTGGCTGTAGTCAGAAAATGCGTACCTCAGATGGCAACAGTGTAAATATCCTTTCATGTTTAATTTTTTTCAAAGGCAAACTAAACAACAGTTTGTATTGAATCTCTGTGAATTTTCTCAACAACCGAAAAAAATCACAGAAAATTACAAGAAAACAGTTTCATTAATTTTCCTTGAATTGGAAAAAAAAAGTATAATTGGAGATTCTTACGCGTTGCAATTTATATACTCATTTATCGCATTCAACCAGCCATGATGCGGCTCTTGCCATAGAGCGTTGGATAATTGGATCATTACTGTATTTAAAAGAGAAATAAAAGGGGAAAAGATAAAAAATCTTAAAACAGAGCAATCAAGACAAGTTTTCTTCCAATTCATGCAAATTGATATGGTGCAGTTACTCTCTATTTTAAAAAAAAGTTTTAAGTCCTCAGACAGCAAGTTAAAAACAGTGGTGTTTTTTGCAAAACAAAATTTGTTAAATAAATTCAAAATGAGTTCAAAGATGAGACTGCTGATCAAGTAATACTTTTTAAGAAGGACTTTCAGCATAAAAAGCTGTCGTAGTATTAAAATACAGGGAACTGGCTAATAGTAATTATTCCCCCTCTTTCATTTATTGCCAAATCTATAAATATGACTTCATATTAGCAGCATTGTTCTTAAAAATTTGGTCCAATCAAAGTCTCAAATGAATAGGTAATTTTACCTATGCAGACAGATTAGATGGCTACGTCATCCTCACACTACTTGTATCAATTTTTGATGGTTCCAACTGAAACAATGGAACATGACCTCATGTCCAAATTCTCTGTAGAGTTTATTGTGTTAGTCCATTACGATTTTGTCATTACGTTGTTTTCCTGACAATAGCACGCAGTCCTGCATCACCATTGCCAAATTTCGGCTCGAAATTTTTATTTTAACTTAGAAACTATTCGACATGTTTTCACAGATTTTTTCAGGGATTAAGTGAAAAATCAATGCTATTTTGGGCAGCCATTGCACCGTCATTTAAGTGTGAGATAAATTCATTTAGTGAATTTTGCAATGGTAGAGTTGAGATACATTCCTTCGTCTAGGAAACAACAATTAATGAATCATAAATCAATCAATAACTCATTAAACATTAGAAACTTAAAATGCAAGAGACAGTTACATGCATTCTTCCATCTTGAATGAAACGCGCTCAAAAAGACTACTTATGTGTCCATTTACAATGGAAACATCAAACTGCAATATATGATGAATGCTGTAGCCATTATATCAGTCTATTAACAATAATGTTGACATTCTTCTATCAATGAAGATCCGTTTGGGAGAACCTCCTTTAATAGCTAGGTACACAATGGAAAACCTTTCACACTGTTTGTCTGAGGACTGTCTTAAATCTAAGTACGAAGTACATATCAGTGTTGAGTTGAGAGCTGCATGATGAATCTCTGCTCCGTCCATTGCAAATTGGGAAGTTTAGGCAACTGGTAAGTTTTGCTTCTTGAGTCCATCTATCACCAATTTCTTGATTTCTTCATCATCGGTGCTTTCCAAGTATGTTTTGCCATCTGATGTTTTCCAACTCAAATTGGCTCCCTATGAGAAGAAAATTGAATAATATATTGATACCTTGAAAACCAATTATAGCTGTCCATAAAAAGGGGGAACTTAATCCACAGAAACTCAAAGTTGAGTTATCATCTCAAGAAATTACCACACAAGGTGCAAATGTTTTAAATAAAATCGTCATAATTTCAGAAAAATTCAGGGGTAGTTTTAGGGCATTTGGTTGTTCGATTCTCTGATGAAAATGATGAAATAAGAGGGGAAGAGCGGCGATATGGAATGTAGATGGGCTGATTCTCATTAAATTCATCCAGTTTTTAAAGTCCTCTCTAGGTATCCACCAGAGCGACGCTTGGGAGACCAATATTTTTCATTCACATCATTGGAGAAAATACCAAAATTTCAGGGAAATAAGTTTGGGCTTAAAAATGTAGTCTCTCAGAATGGACCACCAGAGAATTTTCGAATTAAAGCAGTCTGAAATATGTTTCCTCTTCAAAGTTTCACAGAGAACACAATTTGCGTGAAAAAAATTACTAGAATCAACTCCTAACCAAAAAGTTATCATATAGTATTAGCCTAGGTTACTAAAAGCTTGAATTTTCCCCTCAAAGTAAAACTAAAGGCTACTTGAATTAAAATGCTCACTACAATGGTTTGGGCAGGCTTTTCAACTGAGCAGCATTCCTTCCCTGCCTTTAGTGTAAACAACGTACAACAGCTGAGCTAAAGCTCAAAGATTGAGGTTGCTGTATTTCCACACCCCAGAAACTATCATGCTCATGTTTAATTCAAATACATCATGGTTTTAAAGGAGCAGGCCGTTTGGATTTAGGCGTAGGTAGACACCAATATTTTGGTTAGGAGATACATTCAATAATTCCATTGCTTAAATCATGTTGTACGTGAAATTTTAATGACAGACATGTATCATAATGCTTGAATTTGCAGTGATCTATTTTCATTTTCTCCATCATTACCTTCCTGTTGCTTCATCTTTAATTTTAAAGTTGCACAATAATGTTCAGAAAAATTAAAAAATAATGGCTAAATTCTTGGAACTTTAAAACAGGTATGAAGAAAAATTATGGGGAACTTACATTGTCGATGAGGAACTTGACACATTTGGCATGCCCTTCCCAAATTGCTGCTAGTAAAGGCGTGATCTCATGTTTGTCCATAATCTATAAAAAAATATGAAAAAAATTATTCCACACCTGGAATATGACAGAGTGACCTGTTCTAAATATTATTCCTTCACAGTATAGAATTGAATACATTTTTACTCCCTACCAACGGATGTATTTGGAACAAGAGAAAAACACTAAAAATCTTGCTGACGAGCTTGATCTTCTAATGAGGTTTAAAAAGACCCGCAACTTTATAGATCTCTCTGCTTTAACTCTAGCTTAGTACCTACTCCCATGCTTCTGCCTCAGCTCTATCCCCTCAATCATGTACTGATACTTATCACAGCTTAAATTTTTTAATCTGAAGTTGGAATTTTCTGGCCTTGCCATCTCCAAGAAACAATGTGGACCCAGCAATACTTTAGCACCTTGTTGCAAATTGACTTGGTAAATACCTACCATTTCATTCGTTACTGTCACCATGAAGATTATGTAGGAAGTTTTTGTAAAGGTAGATTAAATACCAGAAATATAATTTTTTTGATTAAGTATTTTAATGTATAAAATAATACTTACTACAGCACTAACAGACTCTTTTATGGTTCCATTCTTGTCATTGGTACTGACAGAATATAAAAAGAGTAACAGAGAAATACATTAGACCAACATTCAGTGCATTAGGATATAACATAGATTTGATATTTTAAACTTCAACCTACTGTACTAATGTAAAAATTTAACTTACATTCACATCGCAGCCTTTTTTCACAAGCAGCTCCAAAGTGTGAAGATTTCCATAGTCTGCTGCATAGTGGATTAAGTTGCGACCATTGTATGCAGGATTTATGTCCCCGGCCTGAAATAAATGAAAATGCATTTGAACTTCCGAATATAAGTGCAGTATTCCATTGAACATTGCTGGTGAAAATTTGCAGGGTATTGCAGGTAAAATTGCAGCTTAAAGTTGGAAGAAAGGATACAAAGTAAATGGAAAAATGTAACTCCTAAAATAAAATTACATCAAATCCACTGGTTCTTATAATTAGAGCATTACTTAATAAGATGAGCTCATTTGTTGTGTCAAGTGTCAGTGGGAGGATTTCCAACACCGAGCCTTTACTTATGAGAATACCCCCAAAAAATCAACTTAAAAACGCCTCAGAATTTGGATTTTCAAAACGGTCGTTTCGGGTCCGCCATACTTGTGACGTGAAATGATATGACAGACCTGGTTTCTTCATCACTTACAATGTATTTTCCCGTAAGGAAATGGCAGCCGCTTTTCAAATGCAAATATCGAGTCAATCGCTAATTTTTTGATCAAAATTGAAAGCAGAAATGGATTCCTCGTACGTTTAAATGGTTAAAACCTTCATTAGATAAATAAGAACCGACGGGATAAACCCTATTTTTAAGGAAGACTGTAGTCAATGGGCGATTGTTTACATCTGCTTAGTGATAACAGACATGGACATTAGCTCAATATTTGGTCATTTTCATGAGTTTTTACTTGTTTGTCACTATTTGAAGGTAAGTTTATTTTGTAAATCAATTGTCTAGTGTCTTAGGATCATGTTAAAAGCTGTAAAGGTATACTTTGTTACTTATTAATTCAGAACACACTCCGGCAGTCCAACGCTCAAACCTGGATGTAGCGAGTCAGTTGTTATATCTTACTATTTCACCCTTTAATGCTTCACTGAAGACACCAAAATGATAGTATCAATCATTGATGATAAAAAAAACTTACCTTTGACAATACTGATGAGATGAGGAGACCGGTATGTTTTAGCTGGAGGCAAGGAAAGTAGACGTAGGATCCTTCTTCGATTACCAGACTTTATCGATAAATTTTTCTGTATAGTGTTACATTTAAAACACACAGGATTTTAAAATAACATAAGCTTATAAAACGTGGGAACGTTCTGAATGATATTGAGATGTTGGTTGAAGAGTTAAGAATGATTTACACGCATTGGGAGAACATCCAGGGTTTGAGCGTTGGACTGCCGGAGTGTGTTCTGAATAAATAAGTAACAAAGTATACCTTTACAGCTTTTAACATGATCCTAAGACACTAGACAATTGATTTACAAAATAAACTTACCTTCAAATAGTGACAAACAAGTAAAAACTCATGTGACCAAGCAAGCCACCCATTCCGAAAAATACTTACAAAATCTACTCCAGTGACCAGCAGTATTGTTATGCTGGTTGCTGTAGCTTTCCCTCAGACAGAGTAAGTGAGGGATTTTAGATGGTTGCTCTGATAATTAGGCGTACATTTTACTGTTTACGAGCCAGCTTAAATACTGATAAGGATGGTTGCAGTTCTACCAAATTGCAATGGGCAACATTCTTCTAGTCCAGCTACCATGATAGAATTGAATTAGGAGCATTCAGGATAGACAAGTCAATGTTACATATTTGATAAGTATCCCCACCATACTACTATTATCAAATTCTAAGAACCATTTCTGCAATTCCTTTGACATCTCAAACCACACTTTAAAAAATGCTGAGCTGGTGCGGAGGGCATTCAACCACCATGACAGTCACTGGATAAAAAATGAACTTATCGTGAGAGGGTTGAAGAATAATCATCAAAACCTCAAAATCTCCACATACTCAACGGGTCATTAGCATTAAGGCTTATCCTATGGTCTATCGAGAATGCATCCAATCAAACTAAAACGCTGGTGTCAGTTAGGTGCTCCAATCAGGATGCTTGCGATTGACGATCTAGAACTTCAATAGATCTTCATACACTTAGTGAGATTTTTAATGTCTTGTAGTTGTAAGAGAATGACTTGAGATAAATCGAGGCATAGTTTATTCGGTGAGAAAAGTGAGGAACCTTAGAATCGATCAGTAGACTAACCTCTTTCTCCAGCCTGTCAAGAAACTCAGCAGTTGAGTCAGTCTCCTTGTTCTTGATGGACCAGACGATCTCGGAGAGATTGCAAGTCATTTTGAGGATTGATTGATGAAAATGGACGGCTAAAATAGACGGATTAAATGCGAATTGCGAAAGTTCTTCTGCTTGAATAAGGAAACTCACTACTTGTCAAACTTATCAGGTGTCAGTCGACATAAAAACAAGGATAGGCGGACCACTAATTAAATTAAATTATAGCTTCGACTAATTAATATGCAGAGCAACGGCACTTATTCTGCGGAACCCGGTCAATATTCAAATGGACTGAGAGCTAATTTCTTGGGAGACCAGAGGAAATCTGTGATTATTCACGCAATAATATGGAAAACGATCAAAAATGGAGAAAGCGATAATGAAATGAAATGAAAATGAAAGGGAAGAAGCATAAAGCATAACAAAAGTGAGAGGAGGATAGACTATAATAGGTATGATAGGGGTACCTCTTGGAGTTTCTCAAAATAAGGCTAGTCCGGGTACATGATGCGCCGCGCTATGCTGCAATGCAATACACAGTGACAAGGCATGTAGCTTCATGCGAATACGATACTGGATTCAGGATTCAGGCATTACTAGAGTCCCTTTATACTGAGAGTCAAGACAATTCGGCTCATGGATGTCACAAACGGGAATAAAGATTACAGAAATTGAACGTTTTTTGTAATCTTTGATCGGCCCATTCTCAAATGCCTTTCTCCGTTCCTCCTCTCATTCCGTTTGTTCCTTGCCGAACCCGTAATTCCCTGGTCCATTCCAGATTATAATCTTTGCAATTGGTGAAAATGTAATCTTTATTCCCGTTTGTGACACTGTGGAGGCCTAAAATACGGGAACCAATCAGAAATGGATTCAAATTGTCTTGACTCTCAGTATAAAGGGACTCTAGGCATTACTGTGAGCAGGAAGAGGGAAATTTTTAGAGTCATAGAAAGAGTTATATGAAAGAATTAAACTCTCATATTCATGACTCATGGGAAAAATTTCCAATTTCTTTAAGAAAAATGACTACAGATTTCCAGCAGGCAGTTCTTAGCTGAGGGAAAATGATACCATTTTTTGGCTAAATCTTGGAATTTTATGTGAGTTCGACTCCTCTTTCCCTTTGAAAAGTGTCTCTCGTCGACATTTGCTGCTTTGCGTCTCGATTCTCGAAAGGGGAGGGGGAGGGGAGAGTATTGGGGAGACAGAGAAGACGACTTTTGAAAAATTTGTATCCATATATATTTTACTCAAAGTTTAAAGAAATGTAAATATTTTCGCTGCTTCAGCGTTAGTTCGGGAAAAAACGGCAAGAACCACTGCAGGAAAAACACCGTATGAGCTGTCAGGCGTTATCTAATTTCGTTTAACCAATCATGAATTTTCAGGAAAATCTATAACATCGCTCCTCCGATTTTTCAGAAGATTTTCTTCGTAATTTGATCTGCAAAGTGAGCAAAGTCTGAAAATTTAAAGGAAATATATTCATGACATTCTTTAAAAATAATGATCTTCTGGGAAGAAATTTGGCAACGTTTGAATGCTCATACGGCATTCTTACCAATCACGGCAGTACAGTTTGTGACTCTTCAATTTTGACAGAGCTCTTTCTAATATTTGCATTATAATTTACGGACTCATATTGTACGCCGGAGAGGAACTCAAACACCGTGAGTATTCACTAAAATTGTGATTGAGCCATGACTAGAGTCCCTTTATACCCAGCCATGACGTCCTTTGCCTGGAAAAAAACTCACCTCGAATCGCTGAATCGCTCAAAGTACGCCTTTTTGAATTTCGCGGTTCTTGAGATTGTTTGTTTATTGTTTACTTCAGGAAATGATAGGTTAGGTTGCGTCATCCGATTCACACCACACATTTCCTGCATTCAGAGGAATATTTGCGCAAATATTGTGAAATTGTGATTTAAAAAGTAATCTGAATTATATCATTCGTGCTGCCTCGTCATTTTCGCTCTTATCATTCGCATATTTTTTGCAATTTGTGTTCTGACCTCCAAACTCGTAAATCTAAACGGCAGTGTCTTCATATCCAATCATCTCACCTAGTGACTCTCCAAAAGGTTTGCCCTTTTATTAGGTATCTTATTTCGCCTCACTTCAGTGCTCTTTCCGCTACGGAAAATTGGCAATTTGAATTCCATACACTTGTTTTGTTACTGCACAGAATTTGAGTGCGAGAGAACTGCCCGGGACACCACTGTCACCCTAACAAAAACTTCAATAAAGGGTTCACATGTTGAAGGCACTCTTGATTGATGAATACAAATTTTAAGAAGGATAAATTCCATGCCTTAGCACTTCATGCTGTAGGTTTTAAGAGCGGATCTCCCATAAGCCAAGCACAAGACAATATATTTTGAGACTCAATCACAAGCATATTACCAGTATGTAACCTTGAATCATTCTGTAAAGTTCACAGTTTACTCCCGGGCTTTTTTGGCTCCTAATGTCCATGATTTCAACATTGTAGATCTGTCTGATTTTCTGTCTCCAATCGTACCCAATCAAGTAATTACGGGAGGGGAGTGAACCGAGAAGGTGAAACAGAAACAGCTCAGGCCGTGCCTAGCACGCTCATCATATTGTGCTCATCAGTGTTCCGTCTTACTCCTAAAATTTTAGGAGCCACCATGGCCGAAAAGCCCAATTTTTAGGAGCCATCTACTATTTTTTAGAAGCCAAACTATTGCCCTTGGGTTGCACTGCGAACGAGGCGTATAGAGAGCGCTTCATTGCTACCGCTACTTCCTGATTGCGAGTTCTTCTAGGCACCATGATGGCTCAGTCCCCCCAATATTCAAGAGCCAAGCCCGATTTGTAGGGGCATTTGGCGCATGGCGCCCAGGGAGGGCAGAACACTGGTGCTTGTCTAACTAGAGGTGAAGGATCATTTAGGTCTGCTTTTTCTTGCTGCAGAACTAAAGCTGGGTTCAAATTTAATTAAAAAGACATTGAACGATCTGGCTTTAACCATCTTGGAATTTTCATTGCATCTTCTTTACTCACAAAAATATAAGTCAAGAGTAACTGATTTTCCTGATGAGTTGTATTCTCTTTTGTTATCTAAGTAGTATCACATTATTTTCTTCTTCTTTTTTAGTGGTTTCCCTCCTGGTTCACTGGCCATGAATAAGTTGTTCTAAAGTTTACCAGATCCATGCATGGCTTGCTCTGGCAATGTTTTGACCGATGATGAGAACATTGATGCAGTCAAGTTGAAGAAATCTTCTAGGGACATCAGCTCTGATACTCCTCTAGCTTTGAATGTCACTTCTGAAGAAGAGGAAAAGGCTCCATCCACAAGACGTAAGTTTTGTTGTTTTTTTTTCTTCTTTTTTTCTTTTTTTTTAATGAAAGAAAAAAGAAACAAAAATCCAAGTAATTTAAAGAAGCATACCTACAAGAAACAACATTTCTAAGTATTTATAATTTTGGCAAATTTTAATCCCCTTCTGAAAGGTCAGCCACAAAAATGGATTTTTAAGTACTGATAAAAACCCATGACCACAGGGGATCGAATCTAGGGCCTCAGTATTGAGGAAAAACTGTGGTGACCACTGCATCACTGAAACCAACTCTGAAAGTTAACGAAAGACTCTGCACAGTAAAACCATCGCATTGGATACTATGAAAACAGCCCAGGGCAACATAGAGCATTTCTGCTTACCCCCTGCCTTGTTCTTGGCACCAAAAAACGTCAGATTCAGGAGTGCAGATAATGCTCGATCATGAGCCCGCCCGGGCGTTTGAAAACATGGAATAAAAAGGCTCTTACTTACAAACGTGGAAGGAGGGAAAATTTTATGGGTCAAGTCAAAAATCACAAGAAGGAGGAGGAAAAAGGGCCGTACTTTTGAAATTAGTGGGAAATTTTGTGGAAAACTAATGAGAAAAATGTGGACAGCCGGCAAGCGGGCGCGTGAAAACGTGGGAGCTTGAAAAATTCTGCATCCCTTGTCAGATTTTACCATTACTTTTTCTTCATTTTCGAGTTGAGATAGTTGAGAGAGTCTCTGCATTTGCTTTTTACTACAGACAGTTTTTATAGTGTGCCAGCCCTGAAGCTCATGTGTGAGTCATTCTTACACTGAGTGAGCTGAGATTGATGTTTTGAGGTCGAGCTTTGAAGATGTTCTTCCCATGCAAGTTGAAAAACACTCAGGAAATAGTACAGAATAATCAAATCTGCTGTATCTGTTCATAAAAACTAAAGGTGCCATAACTTCTTGCATTAGGAATAAATTTCAAAGGTACAGCAAATTCAGCTCCAGAAGCCTGTTCATTTTTTTTTTTTTTTCATCTTAAGGTTGGTGTCTAAGAATGAGATTGCCTATACCCTCATTTTTCGAGGTCCAAATTTGTCCCACAATAAAGTATGAAAAAGAAAACAACAGAAGATCACAAGTAAAAAAAGAGAGGATTTAATTTCGGTCTAGAGCCGAGACGGCATAAATGACTTGTAATAAAACCAGGACACATCTCCTGTGTGAAATCACAAGGCTAGTGTATCCCGTCAGGTATATAGTGAAGCACATCTTTATAAAGAATCATAAGTTTCTTGTTGACTATGTATCTATTGCGAAATATGCAAAAAAACTTTCACATAGGTATTAAAATATGTCTACACCTTGTCTTAAACATGCTCACTTTATCTGTTTCAGGACACTTAAAATTTCAGCTATTTGAATTTTGTCAAGCATCCAGACATTCATCAATTAAAACTGTGCCATTATAATAGAAAGACTTATTTCTTAAGACTAGTCATGAGTCTCTCACGAATGGTTGCACTGTTTGTGGGCCATGGCAGTCCAATGAATGGGATAGAAAAGAATCGCTACACAGAATCTTGGCAAAAGGCTGGCGAGAGTTTGCCTCGCCCTCGTGCCATCCTAGCAATATCTGCTCATTGGTTTACGGAAGGCACAGCTGTAACAGCAATGGAAAATCCCCGCACGATCTATGATTTTTACGGCTTTCCCAAGGCCTTGTACAAACCACGCTATCCTGCGCCCGGCTCAGTTGAGCTTGCGAAACAGGTTGCCGAGCTTCTATCGCCAGTCTCTGTGCAGATGGATCAGGAGTGGGGTTTTGATCATGGTGCTTGGACTGTTCTCATCAATATGTACCCAAAAGCAGACATACCTGTGGTACAGCTCAGTCTAGACATAACGAAACCACCGGCATGGCATTTTGAAATGGGTCAAAAACTGGCTCCATTGCGTGATCAAGGCGTCATGATTGTAGCAAGTGGTAATGTGGTGCACAACCTGAGAAAGCTACAGTGGGATTGGAAAGATGGTGATGATGTCTACCCATGGGCCGTAAACTTCAACAAATATGTCCGGGAAAACCTCAACGTGCAAATGGAAGCAAAAGACCACCCGCTTGTGAATTTTATGAAGCATGAATATGGCAAGCTTTCAGTGCCAACATCAGAACATTATTTGCCCTTGCTTTATGTGCTAGGCGCACATCATCCTGATGAACCTGTGAGTATCCTAGTTGATGGCATGGAAGGAGGCGGTGCAATTAGTATGTTGTCTGTGCAATTTGGCTGAAATGCCAAGTAATTTTTACCAAATATAGAATGATAGTTGTCCGTAAAAATACCAAATCAAAAAAAGAAAGAGTTGAATTAATTACCAGGTAGCTCTCACCTTGGTTAGTTTTTCAAAGCTTCTTAACATTTTTGATAGTTGAAAGCATACAGTTGCCAAGTAGCACAAATGCAACGAAAATATTGCTATTTGCATTGCAAAAAAATTTTGCAATCTCATCCTATGAAATTACAATCTGTCTCTGCGAAATTGCAATATTTTTATATCATTTTTCCTCAATAAAAGCCAATTTCTAATGATGAAAAAATTTTGTTCCTTATGTGAGAGAAGTATGCAATCTGCAATGTAAAATAAGATTCCAACTTTTTTCAATTTTATGTGAATAAATTTCACCACGAGGAGCACCCTCAGTTGCTCAGTAGACAACATACACAACCCTCTCATGCAATAGCATTAATTTGACAATGTGATTGCAATTTTTTGCGACCTCTGCTACTTGACTTGGCTAAACTTCGAACCCTTTCTCCATTTTTTCATATATTTGTATCTATTGAAATATTTTGAAGATTTGGTGCATGTGAATTGAGGAAAAAGTTAATCATTAAACAAATGAGAAAACCTGACCTGAAAATAAAACCACTCTTATGTTTATTTTTTTGGTCAGTTTGATTTAGGGAGTAGAAAAATATACGTATCTCCTAGAATGAGGTAACCAATTCCACTGGAAAATTTTATATAACTTAATCGTACACAAGACCAATCCACACCAGTCCGTCTTTTTGCATTTTTTTGGATGTCCACCCCTCCCCCCTCCCTGCCCACCTATCATTCGACTGGAGCCAGTGAACGTATCATTGGCTGCTCCCATAAGATATGCATTGCATTCAGGCCCGCCACAAGGGGGGGGATACTGGGTCCCTGGTACCGGGGCCCGGGCCCTGGAGGGGCCCGTGATGCAGGTGACAAACCACTACGAATTCATGTGTAACCCTTGTCTCGTAGGGAAAAGTGAAAAAATTACCGTAAAAATTCCGCAAAAGGTGAATGAAGTTTCAAAAACACGCTAGGGCACTATAAAATTTTTCTTACTTCTTTAGAGATTTTCAAGATTTTGAGTATATGTAGAATGATATTTATAGTAACTGTGTTTCATTTTCTTCCGTTGTCGGATGCTAAGAGGCTCCTTTCTGGGCATCCTCGACTTCAATGGCTTAACTCCCTTGCCATAGACGTACGAAAGGGGAGTCCAGGGGGGCCCGGCTCCCCATAGAATTGAAAATGATCATCTGCCCCCTCAAAAAAAAAAATTATAGATGTTTTGAATGCAACAATTCGAAAGTTTTTGGTGCTGAAAGTAAACAAAAAGGCGTAATTATTCTGCAGAAATTGATGGAAAATCTCCATCATAAGAGCTTCATAATACGTCCAAATAGATTTAAAATTTCAAAAATTTCCCGAAGGAGGCCCCCCGGACCCCCCCCCCCCCCCCCTGTGCTAGGGGCCCGGGCCAGAAAATTGGTACCAGGGCCCGAGATGGGATGTGGCGGGCCTGATTGCATTTACACTTCCTGCCACCAATGCTGAGCAGGGTCTCAATATTCATCCACAGGCATGACTGGCCCGTGTGGACTGGTTTTGCTTGTACAGTGTACATTTGGAATCAGAATCAACCTAACTACAATCGATGTTGTCCAATTTCTTCTCATGTTTTATTTATTCACCAGGAAACAATGCAACACTCAGACTTAGAATTACTCTATGACTACATACTTTCTTTTTAATCCAGGAGAAAATCCAGAGTTTTTTTTTTTTTTTTTTTTTTTTTTTTTTTTGTAGTTCTACCGGCAGAAAAAGTGGCGAATCTTCTCGAAGATATGACAATTTAAGCATCCTACTTCGCTGGCTGTGTTATACATAGTCAGGGATTTCGACTCTCATCTGTTTCGCGCTACCACCCCAACATGGGGTGGGTTTCGGCCAGATGATTGTCTGGATGGTTAAACTATCATATGTTGGTTTGGCTCTAAATTAGAAAATGCTCTGATCAGGAGCTGGCTAGGGAGATCGGGGACCGAGATCGAGCCGACCAACTAAACCAAACTCACGGCTGCATATCTGCCCGGATAGTGCCGGAATCATCCCTAGAGGGGGACTCTTCTCCGGCTGCAACAATAAGTGTCGGGGTGTGGTTGGTAATTGAAGTGTTATTTAAGGTTATTTTGTGTTTAAGTATTTTAGTAAGGTAGTTCTGGATTAAGTTCCAATTTTCTTGGGAGTTAAGCATGGTTTGTATTACATTAATTGGTGAGATTTCTAAGTTAAGTTTTGATTCTAGTTCTCTCTTCTATGTAATACAAATCCAGAGTTTTAAGTCACAAAGTTATTCAGTTCTGCCTTAAACAGATACTTCATGAAAAGAAATTAGACAACATGACATATGTTTAGAATGATTTTGGTTAAATACTTCCAGTGTTAATTAGTGAAGTGTGCTGAAAATTTCATCGCAAGGCCATAATGAAAGTCCTAAATATTACTTTTTTAGGCAACTGCCTTTGAAATTCTGAGCCATTTTACAGTGAAACCAGGCAGAGAAATAATTACGTTTTCATTTACTGTACTGTATTCCTTACCTACTCAAGTATTTTTTTTTGTATTAGCATGTTTTTCAGTTGATAAATGTTTGGAACCATGATATTTCAAAATACCAACAATGAAAAATATCTGTATATCAATGATCTGATGCAAGTAGTGAATGGTTGTTGTTCACTTGGCTCATTCAGTTTATTGTCCTATTTTCCTAAACTTTTTTTAAAATTTGTAATTCTCACAAACGAATTTTTTAAGTGAAGGATAAACATCGCATAAACAATCAATTGTATCCTTTCTTATCAGTTACCTGAGTTACCTGAATCAGGCTGTGCATAGTTTTAAGTTTTGTCTTAGGTATTTTGACTGAAAATGATTTCTGTACAATAATAAAAAAAAAGAACACAGACAACTGCATTCTTCTTTGTATGTATTATCCAAGGGTAGAGTCACACGAGTGAAAAAAAATTGAGAGAGGTAGTGAGTTATTTAATAATGTGCCATAATAATGGTTAAAAGTAACTATTTCTTTAACTGTTTTAATGATTATTTTTTGTCATCTGAAATGCTTCCACAGTACGGAATGTTCAATATCTTTTATTCGACTTTCACCCTTTAAATAGGTAATTTGTCCTCTTTTTTTTTTTTTTTTTTTTTTTTTTTTTTTAACTTTTTACGCTGCCTTTTTCTCAAATAAGTACGTTATAGTTTTTTCCAATGAGCCTCTAGAGGAGGTGTGAATTAAAATACCACGCAGCACATTTTCTTTTCAAAATCTCGCACAGAGGAAAACGAATCGCACGACGAGAAGTCCGAAAAGCAACTCCCAAACAAGGTACGAGGTTTTACACTTAACATTGGTAAAATTGTAAAAATGCAAATAACGTCATCGGCATAATCGAACCTTCGTCCGATCTCTGCTAGAAATACTTGTCAAGGCCACAGAGTGTTACCTAAGGTTTCAGAAAGAAATAGGAGAAAATATTATATTAGGGAGTTGAGAAAGATTAGAAAAAAAATTAAAATTTGTTGAATTTTGATTTCAGTAAATTATTTAAGATTGGTGCAGTAGATTATTTAGGAGAGAAGAGAGCTATAAGTAAACAATAAAATGTTAATTTTGGAGAGCAACTTACATTGATACAACTAATGCTTACCTATCGAAGACGCAAGAAAACTCGGGTGATTTTACACTTGTGAAAGCTCACAGCTTTTTTGTCCTATGTTTGAACGATATTGGGGAGCTGTTGCTGTTTTTTGTTTTCCACGAATGCCCTAAACAATTCTGATCAGTAACTAAAAAATACATGAGAACGGGTACCCAAGGCTAAAAAAAAACAACAAACATAAATGTATTGAACGTTTCGGGGTGGTTTCAACCATCATCTCCTCGACCAGGAGACAAAAATATCTAAAAAATTAGAAAAATCAAAATCTTATTATCATCATTATGTTTTTTCCCCCTCCCTATATTGAGGTTTAAATTAGGTAGCTGAGATTGCAACTAATTTCAAAATGAACAGAAAAAGATCAGATGTTTTGATCCCAAAGTAGGACAATCTGGAAGGCGCCGAGGTATCGTTTTAAAGCCACTTCCGTCATCTTGAATTTTGAAAATTTGACTTCTACGTCAAACAATTCTCCCTGGTACCAAGTTTCACAAAAATCGATCGAACAGGAGTCGCATATCGTACGATCAGGAAGACTTTGGACAACGGTGAACGATACCGGTCAATTTACGTACGGTGGAGCGCCTTCATTTTCGTTTGATACTGTGCAATACTTCTGTGGTGGAATAGTTGCTCAGGGCGCCTTCAACTTTGTCGCTTTCATTTGATAGCAGAAGATCACGACTGCGACTGCCTGTGATCTTTCTTACTAGCCCGTGTGTTGTGACACATTTTCTCATCACCGGTGGTAAGGCTAAAATAAGTCAAACCTCATTTTGCGACGTTGCAAGTTTTTCACTGCCTAATTCTCGCTGGTAAACAAATCGACGGCGTAAGTCCGCAATCGCATATCTCGTTTGCGATGTTTGGAAATCTCCGCCTCTATGTTATTATATTAAAAGGAACAAATTGGCATCTTTCCTTGAAGTTTATGCAGAATTTTCTTCGCACAGAGAAGAAATATCACGGCAGTTTTAAAGAATCGCTCTCGAGCAGTTTTCCGTTTAAAAAATAAAGTGTGACAGGAAGTCTGCGACGTCGCAAACCAAGTTATGTGATTGCCAACTTACAACATCGGAATATGAATATCTACAATCAGACGTAGACATGATTTTTCCGAGATAAGACCAAAAATATCATTTTAATGTTTCTTTTCATTATATTTGTACGTTTTTTCTTAAAAAGGGAAAAATAAGTATGAGTATAGGAACCTTCAACCGAATAAAAAAATATCTGAGATAATTTTTGAATTCGATTTTCTGCACGTGCATCAATTTAACTAGAATCACTTTCACGACTTTCTCCTTTTTTTAAAAATTACTTATAATTATTCATTAATTTATTTTCCTCGCCTCTCTTTTCAAATCGATGTTTGAGTCATCAGATAACCGTTGTATAAATTTTAGAGTATAGCCTGTTCCAGAAAACTTTTCCTTTTCCGCCGCGCAATACCGTTTTGTCCTGTCTCTCTCCGTAGACAGTGCAAAAGGAAAAGTTACGACTAGTAAGGATGACAAGGGTTTGAGATGAAAAGGAGAAGCCCTCGGCTTGGCGGTCGGCATGTAACACATATTAGCGCCTACAAGACTGCATGAATACTTCACGCATTTCATCAAAATCTGTGCGGTCACTGCGGTCGGCGTGAAACACATAGCGCCTACAAGAATGCATGGATACTTCACGCATTACGTCACATACAGTGCGTTCAGTAGCGGTCGGCGTGAAACGCATAGCGCCTACAAGACTGTAGGAATACCTCACGCATTGCGCCAAATACGGTGCGGTCTACGCGGCGCGCGGCGGCGGAAGTTAAAATTTTTAAACCACATTTATGTTTGTTCTTTCATAATTTGTTCGTTCATTTATTAGAAATGGAGGGCCGTGTCCGCACAGAGGTAGGTTTGCGGAACTTAACTTTCGCCTAAAGCTCCGTGAACTTTTGCTAGCAGTGTTGACGGGGCTTTCCCAAGAAATGCGCCCAACACGAGTAAACACGTCTTATGCACCCCTCCCTCTACGGAGCGTTCACTTGATGGTTTTCATTAATGTTTCAAAACGAATGGAAAGTGGCATATCGACGGTCTAGTCCACAACCACGTATCTCGTTTGCTGCGCTTGAAAATCTCTGCTCCTTTTTTATTTCTTAAAGATCAGCAAATCGGCATCATTCCTTGAAGTTTTCGTAGAATTTTCCTCGCACAGAGAAGAAAAATCATGGCAGTGTTTAAGCATTTCCGTTGAGTGGTTTTACATTAAAAAAGTCAAGTATGACAGGAGGTCTGTGACGTCGCAAACTAAGATACGAGGTTGCGGACTTAACCGTCGATACGTGTGTTCGCATTAAAACTTACGAATCTGACTTCACTGGCATACAACACTAACTTCACGCAAAATCAGTTCTTAAAGTGTTATGCCCGATCACTTCTCAAAACCTCTAAAAGGAATTAAACTTTGATTAATTTAACTGGAATAAGAACACCTATATTCTTTTTTGTAGTTTTGCTGTGTTTGAGAAATCAAAGATCAAAACTAGGTAGTGATCAAATTAATATGGAATCAAAACTAGGTAGCTATCTAATTTATTCGAAAAGCCAGAGCGCCTACAATTTTCCGTGTATGCAACACGGGAGTCGGATAACCATTTAACTATTAACCATCGATAGTGGTACTCAGGCGCTACCGACGCACAGTGGATCGATTCAATGAGAGAGGTCGGACATGAAAGTTTTGACTAAAACTGCAAATTTTGATGTTTATCTCGTCACATTTCAAATTTTAAAGAAGTGCCTTAAGAAGAAAATTTCACGAGGAAACCAATGAAACCACTTTTAGAACCTCAAAATTTTGTATGAACGGAGTTAACAGCGTTAAAATTTTCCAAATTTTATCCGACCTCTATTATTGACTCGGTCCACTGTGCGACGTCTGTCGCGCCAAAGCCGTGGTGAACGGAAGGAAGCGCAGTGGATAACAAAAAAAAACGGGCTTTAACGGTCAATATACGTATCTTTATTTACACAACAGTCTTACAATTCAACAATAACAAAAATAGCACTGATTACCTTATGCCTAACCTGCTTATAATACTGCTGAGGCTAAAAGTGGAAAAAGTTTAACCAAAATAGGGACAATTTATTGATATGTTACATAGTAAAAGATCCTATCAGAGTAGGCAACTCTCTTCTTAGCAACTAAACATTATTGTATTTCAAGTATTTTGAAAGGTTCCTTCGTTATTTTGACAACTAAGAAAATCACATAGCTAGAATAGATTTTCTCATTGGGAAAAGAGCATTTTCAATTCCTGAAGGAAGGAAAAAATTTCCACCTTTATAACTGGATTTTCCAAAAATTTCGACAAGGCAAGATCAAAAGAACATATAATACCTATCTATCTCCCAATTTTACTGGACAAATTGCCTTTTTTGTGAATAATTCTTCATGAAACAAGGATACTTCTTTCATTTTTAGAGAACAATATATAAGGAGGACCCTGCGCGCTTTCGTATTCCACTCTCAAATTTAGTACATATTAAGTCATGTTCTGATTCTTTTAGGAAATAAAATTCATTGTTCATCACATTCTTTTCCAAATTTTATACCTTTTCTGGTAAAATACAAGAAAAAAGTTACCTAACTTGTACAATACTGCCTTTGCCACATAGATGTCTCGCTTGGCAAGGTAAAATTCCCCCCCCCCCCCGCCCTTTTACAAATAATAATCTGCAAAGCTTATTCATTTTGCAGTTTTCGTGGTTCGTAAAATTCCACTATTTCAACTCTATCTATTAATACCATGATTTTCATACATTAAGAGAGCCTGGACCTTATGTTTTGTATACAATAGTCTCCGATATTTTCTCTGGTTTAGTCAATTCCAATCTTTTTTTCTCAATGAAAAATGGGGGCTCTCTAAGAATCAGCAAAGTTGGCTGAGGAAGATTATATAAAAATAAACATTCTTTATCTTAAAATAAAAATGTAGGTAACTATAGTTTATCAGTCATAGGTAGATTTCGCTTAAAGAGTTGCCTCTTTTCAAGTAAAGTAGATTGAAAACAAGGATGTTTTAAAACGCCTTCAAGATTATAAGCAGGCTACCCGCAATGCGGAGTATGGATCGAATCCGTTCCGTTAATTTTGCGATACTCGGCTCCGCAAAACCAGGCCAATCGGTTCAATATAACAATCGAGATCTTCACGATTATATATAATTCATTAATCTTAATACTTATTTAAATCTAATTAAACTGTAGTTTGAATCGAACAGTTACAAAAATGACGACCTACATCTACGGTATGTTACGTCCACCGTCATTTGACGTATTCCTGGCCAAACAGAATTCTGTGCATTATGACGTGAGTCCTGTTATGCATATTCTAATGGGTCCCAGGGCTCATGTGTTTATGATCATAGTTCTGTTTGGCAGAAATACGTCCATTTGATCTAAAGAAACAAGGTAATTAGAGAGGCCTATTTACAACGCGATGTTAAGTTCAGAAAGGTGGAATTGGAATAAGAACTCTAAAGGGATCTTGAAGCCTAAGTATCCTCTACACTGCAATCTTTTAAGAATTTTTCTTTGTTGTCAGGGAATGTCTCACTAATGTAGAATACATGATTCCCCAAAATAAGAGAGAATACAGCTCTGAGTTCATGAGTTCAATCGCTTCTTTCGTGGGCAATGAGAATACTTCTTAAATTGCAGCAATAAGTATGTGCCTCGTACATGCGCCAGATAAATTTTGTATTTCAATGAAAAAGTACGATAGAAGAAAGAAGAAAGCCACACTCCACACTTAAGATTTAAAAGCCTCGAATAATAAAAAAAAACATAATTCTTAGTCTGCGGTGAGCACGGATGGCAAGATAATTGGAACATCTCAAGAGATTTAATTTCCCATGACAACCCATTCTTTTTATTTTTAAAAATGATCGCTAATTTCCTAGGCTCAGACGCACACGCACAGAGAAACATCTTAACAACTTCATTGTTAATTTATGGTCACCAAGAGAAGTTTGTCTCTAAGGTTATATTGTACCAACAGGTTAGTGGAAATTTAATCCACAAAAAGTAAATAAATAAATAAAAATGAAAAAAAAAAATAATAACGTGCCTACCCTTAAAAAATGACTTAAATACGAGGATGGTATCCACTACACGTTTAATTTGCTCTCACGGGATTGTTTTTAAAGGAAGTTCCCATATCTACGTAATAACTGTCAGGAATCCAATTTTAATGGTACAAAAATAATTCCACAAGTCATGCAAAGATAAAGTCGTTCTCAATTTCTCTAGGTAAAGTAAAACGCGATGTTCACCCTATCGAGCGAGAACTATCATTTTAGTGTCCGCTTATGTTCACTGAGATCTTTTTATGAATAGAGACTTGACAACATTGCCGATAGGAGAAGTTCTCTTACAGAGAAAAGTCTTCCTATTTTAAGAAATTCATAGATACTAGAACCGCGCAAAACGCTCAACTGTATATTTGATAGGAAGAATAATTAGTTGTCAATATTCCAAAACTTATATTACTATATACCTACCTCTGTTTGTGAGAGAGGAGTCGTGTACAATTTATACCTACATGTTTCCATGGGAATATCTTAGATTGTCGCTACTATAATGTCGTTATATTAAGAAAATATCATGTAAGACATATTCCTCTTCCTATACCCCTCAATTGGGTGTGTTTCAATCGATGAATAATATTCAGTGCAGAACATTTAACAAGGAGACAAGAACATCGGAACATTCAAGAAATGAATTTCTATACAGGACAGGGTTTCATCCCAGCGGGCTGATTTTTGAACTTTATAGACAAAACAATAGACAAAGGAGACAAAAAGTAGTATGGAGCGATCCTATTGGTTAATTTGGGTGGTTATTACAGACTAAGGGAAAAAATGATAGACTGACTGAAGGGTCCCGCGTGAGTTGCCGCTAGTTAGTCTATTACCCTTGCTCATCTTAACCATCCGCTTCCACCAATAGGATCTCTCTATATCCTTTTTGTCTTCTTTGTCTATAGCTTTGTCTATCAATTTCAACAATCAGCCCGCAGGTCTTTTTATTTAGCGGACGGATGAAATCAGTTGAGATGAGTTTGTTGCCCTGCAATAGTTTGTCAATGCGATGACGACAGAACTAATTGTTGGGTTACAACTTCAAAGGTACGAGTACCTAGATCGTTTAGCGCAGCATTTACTTGAGAAGGAGTTATCACACTGATCACACTGATGACACTGATTCGAGTCTTACACTAAGAAGAAGTTTTGTACGAAGTCGACCCGCGTACTCATATAGATACTAATAAACGATGAATATATAATATTTACAGTTAGCTGACTTTATCCCTCTTGAAGGATTTCATGCAGGAGTTCGCATTAACCGCATCACATCACACATAATGATGCCATCAAAGTATGAAACCACATATTTCCGTTTGTGACATTGCAAATTTTCTGGCACTTTTTATTTGGTTTTTTTTGTATATATTTTTTTTTTTTTTTTGGTGGGGAACTTGTCATCGCAATTCTTGAAAACTTCCTTGATTTTGCTTTTCTGTTTGCAGAATACTCCATTCGTATAGATTTTAAGCTATTAATTTGACTTGTTCCATTTTGAGAAAATAAAAGAGGAACAGAAATTCTTAAAAAACCGGGATGGATATACGTGGTTTCACACTTTGACCATCGATAATCTTCTAACAAGATCAATGCGTTTGTTCTTGCGAAGCGTGATAATACAAGAAAATATGTTTCAATTCAGTCTTGCGCCATTTTGCTTTCACCTGATAATATGTGGCTCCGCTTTTCTCTATCAGTATGATTGACTTTTTTGCTCCCCATTTAAAGAAAAGACCTAACTATCACAATTTATATTCATTTGATATAGTGCTGATCAATACACCAATTATTTAAATGAAAGAAGAAAATATACATTCTAACAACAATATTAAACTGTACACAATACATCAAGGTAGGAAGATTTATCATTTTTAGTCTAATCTTTTGACTAGTTTTGCATAGTCTTGACGATTTTTTCACATAGTTTTTTTGGCATTTGGAAGATGAGTGCGGATTGCGAAATTTTTCAGACACGACACAACTGAATAATTGATGAAGTGGAAGGGGGGCTCAACCTCTTTTTACAGTAAAAAACTATACTGAATATATTTTGGTTTCTTATTTTTCGAATACTTCATGATTAGGGAACTTGTACAGCCAGTTTGTAGGTGAAGTATTACAAGACGATTTGAAATAAAAGTGAAAAGTATTTGATTCTTAGATATGATTTAACTACAATTAGAATTTTAAATGAACATCATGAATCCAACTTCTGAAGCTTTGAGAGGTAAGAGCTTTTTGAAATCTTCCATTGAAAAAAATGACCTCTGCTTCATGATGTCAAATTTTTCTCGCAGTCCGTGACAACGTGCAAGACGTGTTCCAGACCTCTGGTACTTACTCATGTGATATGACGCTTCCAACGTCAAATCTGTACCCTTGTTAAAATACCTACACATTAAAATCACCACCTAAATATAAGTATCACCAATTTAAATCATTCCTCTGATTGCATTCAAATGAGGCTCATATTATTATGACAAGAAGTGGTTAAGGTGATTTGTCACGGTTTTTAGCGTGGTCGAACTGGCTTGCGATATACAGCATCGATTAATAAATATGGCAGATTTTGATTTTTTAGCCAAAATAAGGGCAAATTAAAGCAGGGTCCTTTTCGGAAAAAACCTCAAATTCGGTACTATTATCGATTTCTGAATCGAATACGAGGTATATCCAAAAAGGATCCTGCTATTATATCTTTGAGGTTTACCAATTTATTCGTTTCGAATGATTTTTTAGGTTCATGCGCGAGGATAATAGTCCTTATTTTTGGCTAAAAATTTAAAATTTGCCAAAATGCTTCACTTAATCAATGCTATACGTTGCACACCAGGTCGACCAGGCCAGAAAACGTGAAGAATCACCTTGAATGTACTGTCCATTAATCGAATTCTGATCTATAGAGATGATCTTGAAGTCTAACGATATAAAAATTTTCATAAGTAATTACCTCAAGATGTTCCTACCTCAGGTAATGAAATCAATCAACTCGATGTTTTAGAAGACTTCAACTATCTATGTTGATGAAGCTCTCTCAAGTTGGTCGTGCTAATGGCAGCTATGTTTCGATGGCAATTTCGTGAAAGGATATTAATTATTCAGCGGGATAACTATCCAGTCTTGTTGTTAATACAAGTGTAAAAAGTCTCAGCACAATCGAATTGACCGTTATTCAGGGTTAATTCTTTCAAATCTAGCAGCAATGTCGAGTAAATATATCGTCACGAAGTTCGTAAAATTTAAGAGGCATATACTCTCAAAGAGAAAAAAATCTAAGAATGTATTAGAATGGGGAAAAGCCGTAATAAAAATGGCAGTAGGCAATTTTATTGGTCTAGCTTCGTTTTCGCATGTAATTTTAATTTTATCCGCTGCATATTTTGCACTTTCGTGTTAGTTTTCGCGACAATGTGCATTTTTTTTTTCTTTTTTTAGGATAAATCATCGTTTTTTATGGATTTTTTTTTCAATCATAAAAGTTGTACGTAATTTTTATAAACACTCAGAACAGAAGAGTTTCCAACTTCGTAAATTCAAAGAGTTCTTTTTTTTTCCAATTGTTTTAAGAAGGCATTGCTAAATAGATAGTCCCTAAATACGGAAAGAAGAAATCTCAGTTCTCACAATCCTCCTAATGAGTCTCAGACTGTCGGAATTTCCGTTGTTTCAACTGGACAATCACAATAGCCAGCCTATCAACAGGCATTCCAGTTTTCTTGAACAGAAATCCGATGAGATCATTAATAGGGCAACCTGAGATTCCTTTTTCATCGCATACTCAGATCAACTCGAGATCAATGGCGAGGCGTGATAATCGACAATCGATATTTCCCCATTTAAAGCTACACTAAAGAATCGATTATCACGGTGTTCGTTGCGAACGCCGTGATATTCCCTCCTTTTCCATGGATTGTATTCGATACATCGAACAGGTCAGGTTGTATCGATATCGATTGGTTCAACATGTAAACATAGCCTTAAAAGTCAATTGAGTAATCTAAGGAAACTGGTTTCTTGTGATAGATTTTCCCTTCTTATGAGTATAAAATGACAATGAAAAGTGAAATTGGTATGAGTTTTTTCATATTTAACTTCCCCCACTTAGATCCTAAAATTTTCGTTTGAGGGTATGTTCTATTGTTTTGAACCAAACGATACATCGAACCACTATCGAATACGATCTACAGGTTCGAATGGCAGATCCATCGATTCATCGCAAAATACGCCACACCACTATTCTGCCGTGCCAAGGAAGAACGCCGTATGAACATTCGAGAGTTGCCAAATTTTATTCGATAAAATGTGAAATTTTGAGGAAAGTTATGAATATGTTTCCTTGAAATTTTCAGGAAATTTAGACAAAATCGGAAACAAAATTATCTGAAAAATTGGAAGAAAAATCTTCTTAGATTTACTAGAAAATTCTTGTTTTATCGAAGGAAATTTGGCAACGCCTGAAGGTTCATGCGGCGTTTTTCCTTAGCACGGCAGTATTGGAGATAGTTGTCAAACAAGAGCTGGACTGGATAGTTTTCCCACCGCTTGACCATCTCATTATGAGAGGGTCCTAAGGATAATTCGAATGCAAGCTAAACTTAGGATGAGAACGGTGGCTTGTGATTTGGTGGGTCTGCCAGCGCTGATCTCGTTCTGTTCAGCGAAGACGTGTTCCGGCTCCTCCTCCGGGAGGATCGTCGAGATCCACGTGACGTCACGGTCGTTCAGGGGCTGCGTCGGCCGGTAGTTGAATTTCATCGGACCCTCTTTCGTTTGCAGCTCGCGGAACGCCTCGATCTGTCGGGAAAAACGAGGGAAAGATTAGCTAATAAAGGGCCGTTCCTAGTGCCGTGATATAGCGGAGAGAGCAGTAAGAGCAATAATGGAGATTTTAGAAAACGGGCTCAGACGCGTCTGACCGAAAAATTTTATCGACAGAAGCCTCCGTTCTTTGTCAAATTGCCACAACTCACCCGGGAGACTCATAGAAACCGTTTGGATGATTAAAGATCCATCGATTTTATTTCAATCACAGAAAAAGTATATTTTTCATCTTCATGCTAGGCTAGTGTTAGGCGAGACGGCGGTTTCAGGACATTTTGTCAACGATTTTTTGTTCGCGCACCTTTTTTGTCCAGTAGTTTACGCCCACACGTAAAAAAAGCAACAGTGACTTGGTCCAAGCGTTATATTTTAGTCGGTATGTAAAATTATATTGACAATATGGAAATGAGAAATTGAGAGAGAAAGAGGTGTTGTTGTGGTTGCTCATTTTCTAAATGAAACGTTATTACTTTCTCCTTTTGAATCATCTTTTTAAATTGTCATTGATGAATATTTGGTTTTATTTCTATCCTTAAAATATTCTATGTACAATATACCTTATATATGTACAGGTGCTTTTTTTATTTTTTTAATTTTTTCTTTACGAAATTATTACTTCATTTTGAAAACATTTATATTTTTAAAACGTGGCAAATATTTGTAAACCCTTTTCCAAGCGACATTAATCTCAATGAGCTGCAGTTGTCCCGACAGAATCTAAAAAAATGAATTAAAAGGGGAAAAAACCAAGAAGCATGCAATCTCTAGTTTTAACCCATTTGTACATCGATCTTTTAGAGTCAAATACGTCAAATTTTGAGCGTTTGGTTGCGCGTACACCTCGTTGCAGCACAATAAAAGCACAAAATGTAAAAGAAAAAATTAAAGTGCTTTGGAAATCATTAAATTTGACACGGGACCACCAATATTTAAAAAACACACTTTATATTATTATTCTCCTTTGATAAATTGATACATACTTTTTTCCCATCAATTT